>NW_026691037.1:0-372995 GCF_020826845.1 Diceros bicornis minor | reverse complement strand
AAATGAAGCTTATGAAATGAAATAGACTTAAGAAGTCATTTAGCATTTTTGGTTGGTATAATTAGCTTTCTACTAAAAAAAATGGTTTTTTGATTCTTTCCATGTAGAAAGCTCTCTATAACCATTGACTGAAGGGAAGAAGAATACATAGGAAAATGTGTCTTGGGCTGTGCTATAACGGACAGTTTTGAAACTTTTTTATTAAGAAATCTGGGTCAGGATGCACCTGTACGTCAGTTTCAACTCAGCACAAAGTTTATTATGTAACTGAAGTTAAGCTTTCTGAAGATACTATTGGAAGATTTCAGAGCATCAGTTCCTCACTGTGTGGATGTGTTGTTATTTGCAACCAAATTTTTCAAATCCTGGGTAGATATTTTTTATTTTAAAATTATCTTGAATGATGATTTACTCCAGGACTAGATTTATGGGTAAAGACCAGAAATATATTATCATATTTTGCTCATTTTTGGATGATTGATACATGCTTAATACTCAGAAGAATTTCTCTGCTTGCCTGTAGATTAAATTTTTAATAATATGTTTGTCCATGTAAATTTGAGAATTTATTTGAATGACTTTAATTAGTCTCTATCTATTATGCTCTTGAAAAATTCTTACAGGGTGAGGAAGGTTGTTAGTGATGTGCTGTAATGGTCTCAACCATTTAGAATTAATCTCTAGCTGGCAATGGAGCTTTGTGGACTGTAACACTTCAATTGCCTTGGCTTATAGAAAATATTTTAATTATCATTTTATGGTTCAAGAATCTTTGGATCTCAACTTGTAAAGTGTTCTGGGTAGGCAGTGAATAGGGACTATGATCACTGGAAATGTTCTCAATGAAAACCTCCTTTTTAGAAATTCAGAGTTTTAAAGGCTTTTTAGAGGCTTTGAGAAGCCCTAGAGCCTCAATGACCTGTGACATTTAAGGAAAACCGATTCAGAGTTAATTTGAACACAGGGCACGGTTTGCACCATGGATCTGTTAGTGTCCTGTTGAATTCTACTATGGTATACTGTGTTTGGAAACATTGTATTTATGTATACACATACCAGAAAGATTTCTTGCCATCAAAATCAGTTAGTTTCTTTCACTAAATAAATTTGAACAGTTTTTAAAGTCAATACCAGTTAAAATGGTGTTTGCTGAGCTTATTTTGCAGTTATCTCAGAGTTTTAAAAAAAATGTCATTTTTTAAATTTCCAAAGTTTGTGTTAAGAAACATTTTAAGGAGGATGGGAAAGTGTGAAATCACAAAGCCAGAATGGCTAGAAATCATTGAGTTAAGGAAACTGGTTTTTAAAATTTTCTGTGATGTCATTAATTGCAGGAAAGTATGACTCTTTTACATCTCATTTTTGTTATTCCCTATTTCTCAGTTCAGTATGTGCTTTCTTCATCTTTTCCTGTTTTTTCTCTCAAATATCCTGTATATGCTACTAAATCTAAGATCATCTAAGATCGCTTCTTATCCTTTGAAAACTCAATAAATCGTTAAGCAGGAGCCTTAATAATAGGATACTCTGTTTCCAAGCAGAATTTACCTAATTAAAATTTTCACATAATTTCCTAGGATTGTGGTTAATCTAGGTTACTGTAAAGTATTTAGGCTTTTTTAACTGATAAGGCTAAGAGAATTGTATATGACTTGACTTTGCAAGACATTACTTTTATCTACATAGGTATGAGATAATGTGGGGGCAAACATTAATGTGTAGTTACCCCTTTTTTATACAGTAGCCTCCCCTCATCCACGGGGGATGTGTTACAAGACCCCAAGTGGATGCCTGAAACTGCGGATAATACAGAACCCTGTATATACTATATTCTTTCCTATGCATTCATACCTGTGATAAAGTCTAATTTATAAATTAGGCACAGTAAGAGATTAACAACAACAATAATAAAATAGAACCATTATAACCATATACTGTAAAAATAGTTCTGTGAATGTGGTCTCTCTCTCTCTCAAGATACCTTATTGTACTGTACTCACCCTTCCTCTTGTGAGGATGTGAGATGATACAATGCCTACATGTTGAGATGAAGTGAGGTGAATGATCTAGGCATTGTGATGTAGCGCTAGGTTAATATTGACCTTCTGACAATACATGAGGAGGATCATTGAGCCATGATGATGTTGATGGTTGGATGTCATAAGCAGATGATGTCCATGGTTGTTAGAACACAAGCACTGTGATACTGCGATAGTCAATCTGATAACTGAGATAGCTACTAAGTGACTAATGGGCAGGTAGCTTATGCAGCGTGGATACGCTGGACAAAGGGATGATTCACGTCCCAGGTGGGATGGAGCGAGATTTCATCATGCTACTCAGAACAGCACGAAATTTAAAACTTACGAAGTTGGGAATTTTCTATTTAATATTTTCAGACCACAGTTGACTGCAGGTAACTGAAACTGTGGAAGGCAAAACTGCATATAAGCAGGGAAGACTGTACTGTTGAAATAGTTGCTTATTTAAGATCTTGACGACTGGTGGGTTACATATGATATAGTTGGGTTTAAAAATAAGAGTATTTTTTGTGATGAAGAGATAAAGAATAGATGGAGAAAACTTTTTTGTATTTTTTTAAGGAAAATTTAAAAACATGCAGAAATAGAAAAGTTGCAGCCCAAATTTCGGTCCTTGGACCAGCAGCATTGGCGTCACTTGGGAGCTTGTTCAAAATGTAAAACCTTGGCCCCTACCCCAGACCTTCTGAATCAGAATCTTCATTTTAACAAGATTCTCCAGTAATTCGTATTCATATGAAATTCATACGCATATATATGAAGCGGTTCATTCAGCACCTTGCCGCTTTTTTTGTTACTGATGTTGTTATACATCGTTTTTATTTTCTGGGAACTCCCAAAGAACAGTGTCATAGGCCCTGCCATCAAGAGGCTGGGTACATTTCATTGCTCTAGAAACAATAATGCAACCAATAATCATTGAGCTCTTAACTCTGACTGAGCCAGGCATGGTGCATTATGTGAATGTATCACAGTTCATCCTCACAAAACTCCTGTGATGTTCACAGTATTATGAGTCCCATTCTCTAGAAGGAGAAACCAGATTTATAACCATTAAAAAAAATAAAATAAAAAAAAAGCTATTGGGGCCAGCCTGGTGGTGTAGTGGTTAAGTTCACATGCTGTCCTTCCGCGGCCCAGGGTTCGCAGGTTCGGATCCTGGGCGCAGACGTATGCACCACTTATCAAGCCGTGCTGTGGCAAGTGTCCCACAGAAAATGGAGGAAGATGGGCACAGATGTTAGCCCAGGGCCAGTCTTCCTCAGCAAAAAGAGGAGGATTGGCAGCAGATGTTAGCTCAGGGCTAATCTTTCTCACCAAAAAATAAATAAATTTCAAACTTCACTTGGATTTCATTGACTTTTCCATTAATGCTCTCTTTCTATTCCAGGATTCAACCCAGGGTACCATGTTATGTTTAACTGTCAGCTCTCTCCAGTGTCCTCTGTTCTGTGAGAGTTTCTTAGCCTTTGTTTGATTTCCTTAACAGTCATCAGAAGTACTGGCTAGGTGTCCTGTAGAATGTCCCCCAGTTTGGATTAGTCTGATATTTTTGTTAGGATCAACTAGGGTTATCAGTTTTTAGCACGAATATCACAGAGATGAAGTGTTCTTCCAGTCACATCGTATGGGGAGCATAATATCCACGTGACATTACTGTTGATGATAACGTCCATCACTTGGCCAAGGTAGTATTTGCCAGGTTTCTCCGCTGTAAAGTTACTGTTTGTTTTTCCCTTTCCGTGCTGTATTCTTTGGAAGCAAGTGACTGTGTCTGGCTCACTCTCAAGGGGGTGGAGGGAGTGGAAATTAAGTTCATCTCCTGCTGGGAGGGAGTGTCTACATATATTATAATGGAATTCTTCTGTAGAGAAGTCATTTCTCCCCCGTTTAGTCACTCATTCATTTATATAAGCATGGACTTATGTATATGTATTTTATACTTTGGGCTATAATCCAATGAATTTATTTTGTTGCTCAAATTGTTCTAGCCTTGCCCATTGTGAGCTTTCTGTCGAGTTGGCTTCTGTGTCCTTTTGACACATTCCCATTCTTTTGCCCTCGAGTCACTCATTTCTCCAAAGAGCTCTGGTCCCTTTTATTGGAGAAAAGGGTATTAGAAAGCAGATTTGGGTGCGGGGTATGCTCATTCCTACTCAGGTGTCACTACTTCTAGGCCCTCTCAGCAGACAAAGCAGACAGAGCTAGTAACATATGTATATATAGTAAACCACGTATATCGGCATATCTGTAGTTCTTTCTGTGTCTGTCCATCTGTATACATATTAAGGTAAACTTGAGTTTGTACTGATGTCTCCAGCTATAATCCTGAACTACAGGATTCATCCTAACCTTCCTTTCTTGCTCCTTTATAATTTCTATCTCCAACAGAGAAACCTGGTTCCCACCATCCTCTACCTACCATCCATACTCTTCACCCTCAGCATATGGGTAAAGCAGTTGCAGAATTTCTAGGCTATTCTCACAGAAGAAACAAATTTACCAACTAGAATACAGTGTTTACATACAGTGTACAGTTCCTATTATATTTAGCCTTACAGTTTCTAGTCAAAACACCCGTTTTCCAAAGTTACTCAAGTTAGCTTCTGCCCCCCAACCCCCTTCAGTATGGTGATATCATAAATTTATAATAATGTTAGATTCATTTGTCACAGTTTGCATTCCATCCTGGGATACTCAGTCACATGGGTTGATTTTTTTTTAAACTTGCACGTATTACATACACTCTGTGCTACACAGTTTTGTGGGCTTTGACAAATGCATAGAATCATTTATTCTCCGCCACAGTACTGTCAGAATGATTCCGTCATCTAAAAGTTCCCCTGTGTGTCCCAGATTTATGGAATCAAAATTTTCATTGTAACAATATTCCCAGGAGATTTGTATGCATATTAAATTCATATGCATATATATGAAGCTATTCACCTGGAGTCATTCAGTATCTTGCCAGGCGCACACCAATGCACCACTTACCAAGCCATGCAGTGGCAGGCATCCCGTGTGAAGTAAAGGAAAGATGGGCATGGATGTTAGCCCAGGGCCAATCTTCCCCAGCAAAAAGAGGAGGATTGGCAAGGGATGTTACCTCAGGGCTAATCTTCCTCACAAAATAAAAAAAAAAAAAACCAGTATGGAGATTCCCCCCAAAATTAAAAATAGTAGTACCATATGATCCAGCAATTGCACTTCTGGATATTCATCTGAAGAAAACACAAACACTAATTTGAAAAGATATATGTATCCTATGTTAATTGAAACATTATTTACAATAGCCAAGATATGGAAGCAACCTAAGTGTCCATCGATAGACGGACACTTCTATATACCATAAAGAAGTTGGGGGGGATATATATATATATATATATATATATACACACACACACACACACACACAAGGAATATCACTCAGCCATAAAAAAGAATGAAATCGTGCCATTTGCAACAATATGGATAGACCTAGAGGTATTATGCTAGGTGAAATAAGTTAGAGGAAGACAAATACTGTATGATTTCACTCATATGTGGAATCTAAAAAACAAAACAAATGAACAAACAAAACAAAACAGAAACAGACTCATAGATACAGAGAACTGGTGGTTACCAGAGGGGAGGGAAGTGGGGGATTGGGCAAAATAGGTGAAGGGGATTAAGAGGTGCAAACTTCTAGCTATAAAATAAATAAGTCACGGGGATATAAATATACAGCATAGGGAATATAGTCAATAATATTGTAAAATTTTCTATGGTGACAGATGGTTACTAGACTTACTGTGGTGATCATTTCATAATGTATATAAATGTCGAATCACTGTGTTGTACATCCGAGACTAACATAATAATGTATGTCAACTATGCTTCAATAAAAAACCAAAAAACAAAGTTGATAGGCACTATAGATGTCATCTGACTGATCTGTTTTCTTGATGCCAGTACCACACACTGCCACCAATGAATAAAACACTTACAATCAGACTCAGAGAAATACACATTGTAGAAAGCAGGAACATGGAATCCTATGTTGCCATGACAACAAGAAGATAATTCCATTTCAAAAGGATCACCAGCTCCTGTATGAAAAATAAACTTCTCTTCCAAGCAAGGTTTTTTAAATGTTGCATGCAGGAAGGAAAGTATTGAACATCTCACTCCAAATAACTGATTACATCCTTTGGTACCATCAGTACCAACTACAACCAATATGAAAAAGCCACTTTGCTTTCTCCAGGTGTCCCTAAAATGTGAGTGCCAGCAACAGAATGAAACTTCCAGATAGCATATCATTCCCTCTGCCAGGGAATAAAGTAGCTTTTCCTTGAATAGTAACAATCATGCAATCTCAGCAATCTCCTCAAAATGAAATGTTTTGATCTAATAAACTAACCTTATGAATAAACTCATATCCCAGAAGTCTTGCTGTTTTAAATAAATACACCCTTAAAAATTACATGACACTGATGTTCTTTGAGGCTATGTGATAGTAATATTATAGATATAGATTACTTTAGAATTACAAGTAACCCTACAGATCATTCAGTCCAAATTCTTCACATTTTGGATTAGAAAATTGAGACTCAGAGATGCTTAGTGACTCAATCAATGCCGCAAGATGAATTAATACTATTTTGTACTATTATACTGTTTTTGTACTACTGCAGCATTGATACTATGTTTATACTGTGCAGTGTTTTCTATTAAAAATAATCAAAGTACCCACACTTCCAGCAATTACTTACATGAGCAATACTGTAATCTCTAAGGATACTTTAAAATATTTTGCCAATATTATACTTCAGCATGTAGAAGTAACTTCTAATGTAATCTTTTTAACTGTAAGGAGTTAACGAAAGAATAAACTGATGTGTTTCCAAATCTTCCTTGTCCTTTACTGTCTTTTGAAAAACTGGTACTGTAAAACTTCATCAAGTTTTTATTAATTGTAAAAAAACTATCTTATCTAATGAAAAGTGTCCATTATTATATATCTAATTATAAATATAGTATAATTTTAAGTGTATGGCTTTATTATCCAGTTGTTTACATTAACTGAGCTACTCAACATTACAGTCCTACTTTAATGAATAGATAAAAATAATTTTAATTAAATTATTGAAGTACCTGAAATCTAATTTATATACTTATTTCATAAATAGCAATTATACTATATTAAGTTTAGAGTGTTTCTAAACTTTTAGGCTGAAAATAATTATTTTGCCTAATTAGGTAGATATGCCATTGAAATTTCACTTACTATTAATTTTCTTAGCAAAATTTTCATTGAAAACATAAAGGTGAATTTCAGTTAAGCCCCTCTTCAAATTAATATTCATTCATAATTAATGAAATTTGAAATAAAATATTTTATATGTTAATAGTGACAACATTTAAATAACAAAAAATTAAGTGTGCAGGAAAATATTTATCATGATATTTTCTAAAATGAAAAGAATAGGGAAGCTTGAAGAAAAGAGCTTACAAACAAATATATCCTTTTCCACCAGCCCCTTGTCAACCTTAATTACTTTTTAAGCCTTAGCATTACAAAATAATCAATTTAGAAAATAGACCTATCAATATTCTGCCCCAAGTAATTCTTCATACATTTTAGATAAAGGTAGAAGAGCAAAACTACAGAGAGAGGCAAATATATAGACTGATATGGTATGAGCTTCCTTCCCATCTTTTCCGGCCACCAGAACCTTCCCTTTCTGAACTTTTCATTTCCTCTGTAAATGTCGACCAACCTTAACAGTCTGATCATAAGACGGACCAACTCCCTCCCAGATTCCCCCACCACCGCCACCAGAAAATGCTGAAAAGGAGATTCAGTCTTACTGCCACTATTGGCCATACATTAGGAACAAGACCTGAATAAAAGCAGAAGCAATGGGATACCTACCAGTCAGCTCATCCCCTGTGCCACCATATCTAATCTGATGCTTATTTAACAAATGTTAAATTTAACCTTTCTTTGATTTAACCCTTTTTCCATCCTGGCAAAGTTAGTACAACATTGGAAAGAGATTAGCATTCATATGTTTTTTCAGAAAGTAGAAATAATAAATACCCAAAAGGAGTAAACGATTTTAGGAGCAGGAGAAGATTTACAAATTGTCCCTTTATCAAAAGAACAATACAATCTCCTTATTCACACACATACCTGTGTTGAGTTACTGATAGAATGACATAAAAATATGATTTAAAATAATAATAATAATAATCAGGGCTAGATACTGGCCCAGGATATTTGTCTCTATCTCAGTGTAAAGGTTCTTAGCACAATCATAAAACATAAGTTTTCTTGGTTTCTGTTTGGCTTGGTTTGGTTTCAGAATAATTCTTCTTGCCCATCTAATGTAAGGGAACTGGCAACAAATATTAATGTGAAAATTAAAAATTCAAACTTCATTTTAAAATTTATTTCTATTTTTAATATAACCAGAAGATCAAATTTTTCCAGCACCACCACTATCACTTTCTTTTAGAATGCCAAAGTCTAACCCCAATGTGGGGACTTAGGAACCAATCCATCCTTTTGCCAGTTAGGTGGCCTTGGGGGAGAAATTGTCCATTAGCTTTCTCTCCATTTCTTTCCCCCTTCCACTCTTCTCTGTAACAGCCTGAGCACATCAGCATTTCTCTATGGAAAAGAAGCAGTCATCATTGAAGATATTTGATGAGCAAAACTGAAAACTAACGAAATGAGAAAGATTAAGAGACTGTGAGTAACTCACCACCTAGGAACTAAACAGGAGTAAATGAGTACAAAATGGCTCTGAAATATGTGGAAATGAATGGTTGTACTCCTTGGGTATTCTAGATTACATTTTCAAGCACTAAAAGAAAATAATACTTCCAAACTCACTTCTTAAAACTAATTTCAGAATTTCCATTATACTGCAATCCGGATGTGTCTTGTAACATTTACATGTGTAAGGAAGGAAACATAAGTTGCTCTCATCACGCTCTGGGCAATGTTTAGTGCATTTCCAATGCCAGTCCCTTAGGGACAATGGTCAGCTCTCCTGCCTTTTCTTTTCCCTTAAAGACTAGTAAACACCACACTAGATTAGAAGCCCCACTAATTAAGAAATACAGAAGAAAGAACATTCATGCCTCTTGAACAATGAATGCCCTACCCTATAAACGGGTAGTCTGATTTATATTATTTGAGTTTAGTTAGCAAGAAGGGGATCAAATTTTTTTAATCCATAGTTTAAGATATTTGCTGTTGCTTAGAGATAGAGAAATGAGAAAATAAAATCCAACCCCCTCAACTTCATCAAGTCACAGAAAAACACCAAAGCAGACTAGGATAACAGCCAAGAATTGAAGTATAATTTACCAATGTGAATCATGAAATTTACAGATTCATTTTCTATATGGAGAGAATTTAAGAATGCATATGAGTATAATTGCAAAACAATACATAAAAGCTTGAGTCTAACAAAATGTTATTTTAAGGGTTCTATAATATGGTTGGATATGCTCTTAAGATCTAATTTGTATATAAAACAGATATGTTTATGAGTTTCTTTATAACTCTTCGCAATATGTTATATAATAATTTTACTTGGTCAACAAATATTTTAGAGATAGTTATTACTATTCAGAGGTGGTTCGTAGAAATATTGGGTATAATGGAATGCCTCAAACAAAGAGTAGCACTTAAAGAATTTTATGAGAAAGGAAAAGACAGAGATTAATAAAATGTATACACTTGAACAGCATTTTTAATGCACCGGAAAGATGCTGTGCTATGTACATGCAACATTTGAATTAATAAAACACTACATATACCCCAAACATCTTTATGTATACCAAAGCCTTTGATAACTAGCTCTGAAAACCTCTATGCATGTCTATGCCTATTTTATTATCATGCACGTGAAAATTAGTTACTCAAATCATTCTGTGTAGCACTGAGAATATCTGAGAGCCTGCTTTTTAGAAAGAAAGTGGACAGTCACACTCAACAAACAAATTAAAAATGACAATAGCATTCCTTTTGGTTATTCTTTCTCACTCAGTTCATTCTTGCTGGTTAAGGTATAGAAGGAAGGAAGATAAACAAGTCCTTCTCCAAAGATGTTTACTTGCTCTAGAAGCTACCATGAATTTAATTAAGTGCCACCCACCCCTTCTCTGCAGAAGCCTTAAAAAAAAATATTAAAAGGCTGTTTAGTTTTCATAGATAGAGTCTTCTAGATCAACTCTTGAGAAAGGCTAAGAATGTCTCCCATATTCCATTAGCTTGTCTCTAGTTTGATTTCAAAAGACTCTAATTCTCAAGGCAGCCAGGGGCCACAAAAAAAGGTAGGGAGCAGAGAATATCAGAAAAAAAGAAAACGTAAGCAAACTCAAGAAGAATTAAAAAGAATGAAAAGACTCAGAAATGTCTTTCTCTTTTCTTTTACTTTGAGATTATCATAATTTCATTCTTTAGAATCTTTCCTTTTTCTTTATCTAACTTCCATTATATTACTTCTTGGCCATGAGATAATACCTACTTAATCTGCCTAGCATTTATGTCTATGTCAGATCATTTAGTTACACCCTTCTGCCTCCACTCCCTGAAACAGGCCCTCCATAACCACAACCACACCCCAGGCATTAGGAAGTTGATTAGGAAGATTAGATTAGGAAACTGAGGCCCAGAGAGACTGAGCCTTGGCCATTGCCTTGAAATTTAATTGTCTTCTTATGATCAAATGTAAAGTTTTGATATTTTGCACATATATTGTCAACTAACCCCTAATGCAACACCAGGGAGCTAATAAGCTCTATCAAGACGCATACCCAAGTTTCTCTGGCAGTCACCTTATTAACTGCTTCTTTTTGAAAGAATTTACAGGGATATCTCAGTGTAAAGCCAAAAAAGAAACAGAGTTGAGGAAGACTGGCAACTCAAAAAGCCTTATCTAATTATTTCAGATAGAATAACCTCCCACTACTTATTTCTATATCTGATTGTTTTATTTCCTCTTTAAAATTCATCTTTAATGAAAAAAATATAGAATATTCAGAATTTTTACCTAGAGGAGATCCTATATGAATCCTTTTATTTTTCTCCCAGAAGTAGAATAATTCAAACCAAGAAAAGAACAAAACTGAAAAGATTAAAAAAAAATTATACCCACACATAATAGTTGACTCTTTTCCTCACCATTCTGCACCTTTATCTGCTGAATTTTTTTAAAAACCATCAATTTAAAAACATGTAACTTGCACTTTTATTCTCTAGTTCTTTTATGTCTGTATGTTTTCCAACACATTATGCACTGTTGTACATATTAATTGCATTTTTAATATAAATGTATTCTTTTGCATTAATAGTTTAAACCTGTAGACCATTCATTATGATTAGTTATTTGAAGTAAACAAATGAGTCCTTGAAATCAGTTTGTTATATACCACGAGGAGAGAGATTGTTCAGTAAATACAATTGATAAACTATGGGACTGAGGACCTCTGCTGGCAGTTTTAAGGCATTATTTTTTTTAAACCATAATACTGACAAGAGGAAAGGTGAAACTCTCTCTTTAATCTGAAGTATTCCTTTTTACTTAGAATCCTTTAATTGCCTTCCTAAAACTTTAATTATTGGTTCTACCGCACTTTCAGCAATTTGAGTCTTTCATTTCCACAACAGTTGCTTTACTTTTTAAAAAGAAAAACATTAAAAGTAAGACTATTGGATGAAAATATTAATTTTAATATTATTAATGTTTTAAAGCAAATTAAATTTGTTCATGAATAATAACTTCATTTTTATTTGACATAGTGGCTGCATACAGATATATTTAGATGAAGTGTGTATATATAGATATAGATACATCCTCATGACACAGAACATGGAATTTAGTATCAAATTAGAATAAAATTTTAATAACATAATTAAGAAATTTCTCATTTTTCCAGAAACTAGACTTGTTTCATACGTAATATATATCTAGACACCCTTGGAAGACAAGTTTTTATCTAAATGTTCAGAGCAATTTTTTAAAGCTTGAAAAAGCAATTGGACTGGTAACCCTTCACTCCACTTCACCCTAATGTCACTTACTTGTGCATTCTTTCTATTATTCATAAATTCATGTATTATTACGACTGAAAGAGACCTTAGAAGTCGTATAGTTCAGCCCTTTCATTTTACAAGGAAGACATCTGAGACCCATAGAGATGAACAACAGCCTCTACCTGTCCTTGCCAAGTCAGGGCGAGATGAACAGATAACTCCCAGAGACACTCATCTGCTAGGGACATATCTCCTCAAGCAAGAGAAGGGACATGGACAGCAGAGTTGCAGCTCTGGGCCACAAGAACCCAGTTCTGCTGTGGATACAGGAAGACCTAATCTGAGCTTGGTTCCAAGCATTCAAGCTGCTAGGAGGAAGTTTGGATTCAGGGGCAGGAGCAATAATAGTAATCATGACAAACGTTATTGAGCACCAAGTATGTGCTAGGCAGGCACAGTCCTAAGCACTTGACATGGGATAACTCACGTAATCATCACAGCTATCCTGCATAGGATAAAACTGCTAGTATAATTAAGGAAACTGAGGCACAGAGAGATTGAGCCACTTCCCCAAGGTCACTCAGTGAAGGTTCAAATCCATGCAGTATGGATCCACAGCTCATGCTCTTAATCTCACATTATGAGAAAACATAACAAGTCCAAAAATTGGTCCCAAAGGGTCCATCCTAGAATTATAGGTGCCCTGCATAACCTTGAATCAGATAGAGATCTCCCACAGCCCAATTCTATTAGATCTAGAATTCTAGAAATTTAAGAGCTGGAAAGGGCCTTGGCGAACATGTAATCTGGTGCTCTTTAATCTCTTTTGGTTTACAGACTTCTTTGAAAATCTGCTAAAAGGAATAAAACTTGTCCTCTGAAAAATGCATCAACACACATGATGGCACAGCAACAGACACACACAATTATGCATAAAATTTTGTGTTGCTTATGGAATCTCTGAATCCCATTTCTAGATCTTAGGGGACCACAGGACCCCAGATTTAAAATTTCTGACTTAGACCAACCTTCACAATTCACATTTTATATAAAATTGTCTGTCTCGTATCTCTGTACTCAAAGCAAAGAGGCTAGCTTTGTAAGTGACAGTGCTGTCTGACTGTTTTCATGTGATGGCACATATAGAAAATGATAATACTGCATGGCACCCAGGCATAAAGAAAGAAACCTTCTCAAGACCAGAGGTGACCGGCCCCAAGAACCCAGCATCCCCAGACCTCACCAAACCACCCAAGGACTGAGAAGAATCAATATCTCCAAATATCCACACCCAATCACAGCATAGCTGTTGGGAAGGCCTGCCTCAGAGTCCTCCACTAGATGACAAACTGCAAACTGGCTTAGGACACCAGGGCTTAAATTTCCTTCTCACTCCCGAATCCACTTAAAATTCTCACTCCCACACTAGCCCCAACTTAGTTTACATTTTAAACCTCACTTCCCAGATCTTCAAAATAATAGCTAGATGGGGCCAGCCCAGGGGCGTAGTAGTTAAGTTCGTGCGCACTGCTTCAGCAGCCTGGGGTTCACAGATTCGGATCCCAGGTGTGGACCTGTGCACCGCTTATCAAGCCATGCTGTGGCAGGCGTCCCACATATAAAGTAGAGGAAGATGGGCACAGATGTTGGCCCAAGGCCAATCTTCCTCAGCAAAAAAAAAAAAAAAAAAGAGGAGGATTGGCAACAGATGTTAGCTCAGAGCTAGTCTTCCTCACCAAAAAAAAAAAAAATCCTAACAAAATAATAGCTAGATGTATTAGTTATTGATTGCTGCTTAACAAATTAACCCAAACTTAGTGACTTAAAAGAGAAGTATTTATTATCTCACAGTTTGGGTGGGCAGCAGCTTAGCTCAGTGGTTCTGGCTCATCGTCTCTCCATCAGGCTGCAGTCGGAGTGTCAGGTGGGGCTGCAGTTATCCGAGGCTTGACTGGGTCAGGAGGATCTGCTTCCAAGCTCAAGCAGAGAGCTATCGGCAGGAAGCTTCAGTTCCTCGCCACCTAGGCCTCTCTGGGACTGCACACAACATGGCTTCCCCCATGGCAAGTAATACCAAGAGAGACAGAGAACCTCAAATGGAAACTGCAATCTTTTTATCACTTAATCTCAGAAGTGACGCTTCTGCTGTATTTGATTGTCACACAGACCAACACAGGCACAGTGTAGGAAGGAACTGCACCAGGGTGTGAATACCAGGAGGTGGGGTCATTGGGTGCCATCTCAGAGGCTGGCTACCACACTAGTGTTTATTGAGTGTCTACTCACTTACAAGCACATATTTATAAAGTATTATCTCATTTATTTTTTACAGTAGTACTCTGAGATAGATATCCCCATTTCACCATATTGGTCAAAGAGCCTAAGACCAAGGGATGTTAATTGCCCAAGGTCATACAGATAATAAGTGGCAGAAGAGAAAGTCAAAACAAGGCCTATCTGTCTATAAAGATTCACATTCTTTTCAACATGTTATTATATTTCCATGATGTGCTTTGCCTTCCTGAATCTCAATTTTTCTAGACCTCATTTCTCATCTATGAACCCCCTGTCATTTTCTTTTCAGTTCTGACCCATCATTCTATATTTTGCCCACTCGTGCTGCCAATTCCACACCCTCTGATTACTTAGGTCAACAGCACTTCCTCAGACCATATTTCACCCCATCTTCTCAATAATCATGTGAGATGTGCAAAGCATTATGTATCAAAATATAATTGTAACTTTAGTAATAGCTATTGTTTAAAAAGATGTAAAAAAGAAAAGTGTAAAGATGTTGAAGAACAAACCTGAAACATGTAATTGTTTCATTTGCAGAGATTAACAAGTGTATTCCACTGCCAGTAAAAACAGGCTGAAGTTTCAGTGCGGAAGGAGAATGAGGCAAAGTGCAGGTGCCACTGAGATGATTTCCACACGTTTCCTGAAGACTCTACTGATTAAAATGGATACACAACAAGCTACAGGATGAAAGTGGCCCTGTAGAATATCAGCTGGCCATTCAAGTTGTCACTTCAAAACAAACAGGAGTCAAATATGAGAAACTGCCTCACTTGCTGGCCTTTCTGTCTACCAGCTGCACTAAGTAGGTTTTACTGAATGGACTGGTGGGTGTATATTAATTAAAGGAATCCCATCCTAATACCCACCTATCCAGGTATTAACTTCCCTGGATATCAATTGGTCAACATGATATGAGCCAAGTAGATATGTCTAATCTAGTTTTCTTTCCACATATAAAAGAGCCTTAAAAATTGTGCTTCTTGAGATGCATCAAATCTGAAGTTACCCCTCTCTGGTCACTCTGAATAGGCAGTGGTAAAAATGTGTTGGAAAGATGGCGTATGCATATGTGTGCGTGCATTTGTGCATGTGTGTGAGTATGTGTATGTTTGCATGAACGTTGTTCTGTGATTAACAGTGAAAATCAGACTTCTTGTCCTATTTGTACATTGTTCTAAGTCACTCTCACTAAAGTCATGCATTTGTAGATATGACTTTCCCATTTTGGGGGAGCAGGGGATGTAGTCATAATCTTCCCCAACTTAGAAAAAACCCTGAAGCTTAGACAGAAGTTGTGGACCATATAGAAGAACCAAGACTTAAACTCATGTCTCCAAGCTCTAAATCTAATTCTCTGTCTACTACACCAAACCAGAGAATCACAATCAGAGAAAAACTATTGGGAGACGAAGGGCTTATGATATCGAAGTAAGAAATAGTATCTCCTTTCTCCATCTGATTTTAAAATTAAACAAGAAAAGGAGGTCCTCAAATTCTTTGAAGGGATAGAGCAATCTTACAAACACTGAAAAAAGCTAAATGGTATAGCCCACCAGCCTTAAAATATTTTTACCACTGTCTAAAATGTTCTCTAATTAGTTTCATTGTATTCTTTCCAAGAGACCCTTTATAAGACAAATGTTAATTTCTCAATTAGGAGCACTATACATTAATTCATGTGATGAAATAACCATGTTAGTATAAGCTAGTGCAGAAATTTTCATCGTCCATGGAATCCTGCAGCCTCTGGAACAGGATCTTATAAACTTCCTGGAAGACGAGGTGCGTGGGTGAGTCTCTACCTCTCCCGTACGTCTTCTTTTACAGAGCTATCTCATGATTTTGTCAGTTTTATGTGTTGACATTTTGTTTGAATAAAGAGTTACATTGTTTTTAAAACTCTGAAAACCACTGTATTAATTCATATTATAAGTTCTCTTTTGGTATGAAGATGCTGGGTAAACATTACATCCCTAGGACAAGTAGAAGGAATCACAGGACAAGGCCATTGAAAAAAATCAAACCCAGGGAAAATGTGAAATTCATGAATTCTGTCAATAGAGGGAGTGCTAGGCAAGTATGGAACTCAGAAACAAAAATTTAAAATGAGGAGACAATTCCAATGAGATGAGGCGGTGAAGGGTTTTCCTCTCCCATCTGCAAGACTCAGGGTTTGTTGTATGCTGGGGCTGGCCCTGCAAAAACTGGTGTGCAGCCCTCCAAAAGAAGCTATGTTCAGTGTAAATCTTGAATGTTTTCAAGAACATCTTTGGCAGAGATCTTATGAAGCTAGGAAGGATACAACTGTGCCAGCAAGTTATATATAAAATGCATAAACCTGAGCACAGAGGATTTTTACAGGAGTGAAACTATTCAGTGTGATACTACAATGGTGGATGCATGTCATTATACATTTGCCAAAACCCACAGCATGTACAACACCAAGAGTGAACCCTAATGTAAACTATGGACTTTGCGTGATAATGATGTGTTGATATAGGTTCATCAATTGTAACAAATGCACCACTCTGGTAGAGGATGTTGATAATGGAAGAGGCTATGCATATGTCAGGACAAGGAATACATGGAAAATCTCTACACCTTCTCATCACTTTTACTGTGAACTCTTGCTCCAAAAAATACAGTCTATTTAAAAAATCTGTAAACTTGTCTTTTCCCACTATCAATTGTTATTAGTGAGAAAATTGGATATATAAAGGCCAATTTTGCCCAACTGCTCTGTACCACACACAGATTACAAATTTGTAGTTTTTTTCTAGAGACCTATAAACTATTCTCTCTTAACTATGTTTCTCCCATTAAGAATGAAGAAAGACCTTCATCAAGAGAGGTGGCAAAAGTAATCAATTATCTAGGAAATCAATTATCTAGGAAATGCAAATAAGAGTTTCCCCCTCATCTGAAGTGACAATGGTCATAATATTGCCCTTTATTTATATAGCTCTCAAAAGAGTTTTTACATCAAAAGACCACTCACGTGGTCATCAAAATTACCCTAAAACATGTGTAGAGTAATGAGAAATGAGAAAATCATGCCTCAGAGTATTAAGTGACTTTCCCAAAGTTGTGCCACCTGTATGTTGAACCAAACCTTTTGCTCTTAGACAGATGCCAGGATTCCTGTTAAGAGGGAGAAGAGGGAGAAGACATGAAAAAAATCCAAGTCTGGGCTGATTCTTCGCAAATTTGGTAACAGAAAGGGTAGGTGCCTTTCTCCCAAGGCAAATCCTTCATCTTTATTTTAGATCCTATCCAATCCTACTTCCCAGGAATTGTACTTAATCAATGATACCCTATTCTTATTTCTCTTCATATCTCCATTTCTACTGGATTTTTTCCTCTGATATATATATGTGACTATCCCAAGTCTCTCAAATACCAAACGAATAAACCAAACTTTTCTTGACCCTATGTCCTACTTAGATAGACACCATTCTATCTCTTCTCAGTTAACCTTCTCAAAGACAGTCTATAATAATTGTCTCCACTTTCTGACCTCTTATTTATCCTTCAGCCCACTCCCCTGTGCCTTCTACTTCTTCTATGCCATTGAAATAATTATTGCCCACTTAACCAGTGACATTTTTATCAATAATCCCAATGGGAATTTCTCAGTTTTGAATGACTGGACTTTTGAGCTGGTTTTGACAAAAAATTGATTGCTGTCGTCTTATTGATACTCTTTCCTTCCTTGGCTTTTGTGTTGGAGGAGGATGGAATGGAAAAGGAAAAGAAAGCTTTCAAGACAAAAACAACAACATATATAAAGACTCCAGGGCACAAGGGAAGTGAATCAAAGAATTAAAGGATAGCTATTGTGATTGGAATATAGATAGCAGGGGTGAGCATAGCAGAAGGTGAGCTGGAAAGGTAGGTAGAAACTAGGTAATGCAGACCATTTTTAAGACTTTAGATTTTACCCTAAGCAGAAAGGATGAAAACTGAGGAAGGACGTGATATAAATAGTTCACTAAAGACCACCCTGGCTACAGTCAGGAGAAAACATTGGTAGGTTGGATAGTGTGGACAGGCCACGTAGGAGGCTACTGTAATAGTTCAAGTAAAGACGATGATGGTTGAAAATAGGCCGGGGGTGATGGAGATGAAGAGAAATAGCTGGAGGCCACTTTATTCTGGTTTTGATCTGACTTTTCTGGCCACTTCTTTTTTTCCATGTGACTCCTAATTTACCATCCCTAAAATATCGATGTCACCCAAGATTAACTTTTTTCTACCTTTGAACCTTCTTCATTTCATTATTCACCATTGTATCTAAGTTAGACATATATATTAGTATCACTTGTATAGCTTTCAAAATAAAAATATGTCCAGAACTTATTTCTTCTAGCATTTGGCATACGCGATGGCCATGAGAATGGGCCTCTCAGATCTCTGCCTGCAGGCAGTGTAACTGCGTCAGTTCACTCAGGGCCCCAGCAGCGCTCTGAAACCATCACAGTTTTATTGAGGCCATGCTGGAGGCCAGGCATTTCCCTAATTAATGAATTTCTTCTACATTTAACCCTATCTCGGTGTCTGTTTCCTGGATGACTCAAACTAAGCTCAGCTGTACCAAGAGTAAACCAAGATAAAGGCAGTAAGATCAAAATTTGGGTTGGTTACCCTGCTACCTGGCAGTTGAATAGGATGTCATCTGGTTAGTAGAGTGGGCACGGATTGTCCTTGACACAAGGTGGCAGCACAAATGTTAAAATTTCAACTGTAGAAACCTGGGGAAATGTCCCGGTGGAGGAGAATGCTATGCCATGTGCAATGATAGGCATTTGAAAAATGATCCTAGTCATTGCCAAGTTGTTTTGACACACTGCAGAAGGATAATGAGAGACTAAGGGATGTTAACAAGCCGTTAAGGGTTAAATGTGAAAGCACTATGTCCTCTCTAATAACCCACAGGATGTCCTTATCTCAAATAGAAGAAGGGCAGACAGACATAGCTGAGCGGTAAGCTAAAGACTTAATTGTTAGTCTTAGAGTCCCAGAGATGTAGGAATGCTCAGCCAAGGCAGGTGTGTTATGTAAAAGTCAGCTTCCTGGTAGGAAAACCTAAGGCCCTTAAACATCCCGAATGGATGCCCCTGAGGATGTTGACTCTGCAACCCCTGAGACCTACAGATTTACACAAGTGGTCCACACTTCCCTAATAAGAGCTATCACTTCTGCCTTGCTAGAACATGCTGCAGAGGCCTCTCCCTCACAAAGCATTATGTGCTCCTCTCAGGAACTTCCTATTTGATCTACCAGGCTGATAACTACCAGAGGTAAAACCCAGCAGAACCGGATGGGATACATAATGGATCAGATAAGAGAGGAAAGAGATGATATACCTAAAGAGTTGCAAGAATTAGTCAGCATTTGCCAGCAGGAGCTAAGGGAGAACTCCTAGCACAGGGTTTTGAAGGTATTTGATCAAGTGAAGGAAGACTATAAGACTGGAAAAGCAATAATTCAGTGATATGGGGGCATTTTCTTGGGACACAGGATTTAGCACCTTAGCAATGGCTCCAGGCCAATTCACTGCTGGGATGACTCTTAGAGGGCTGGAAAAAATGACAGCCACTGTCAACAAAGCGGAAATGCCTGATTTGTCCTAGCAGAAAATAGAGAAAGGAATAGAGACACTGGGAGAAGTGGAATAATATGTGAGGGCAGAAGAACTACCAGAGGATTATGTTCCATGGGAGGGCCCAGAGTCCACACTGTTCACCAAGGCCATCAGGAATGTGCTGGTGAGAGGGGCGCCCGCACCACTGAAAAGTTCAGTGGCAGCTCTCCTCGCAGACCAGGTATGGTGGCAGGAAAGACCTTCACGGAACTGGGCTAGTTTTATCTGAGGAGATGATGGGATCCTGAAGTAATTGAGATCAGGTGGTGTGATGCTCAACTGCTGGACCCACAAGGCTACAATTACTACGAGGACCAGCAAGGTCAGAGGGGTAGCCAAGGCCACTGGACCTGCAAGGAGTTGAGACAGTTAATAGAGAATGGTTGAGGGCCAGCCCCGTGGCTTAGCGGTTAAGTGCGCACGCTCTGCTGCTGGTGGCCCGGGTTCGGATCCGAGCGCGCACCGACGCACCTCTTCTGCAGCCATGCTGAGGCCACGTCCCACATGCAGCAACTAGAAGGATGTGCAGCTATGACATACAAACTATCTACTGGGGCATTGGGGTGGGGGGGAAATAGAGAATGGTGAACCAAAAAGCAAAATAGACAGCCAGCCAACCAAGGTGTTGTTAACGTCTCTAATGTTAGGGAGAGGGGAGCAAGAATGGAGGAACAGCACATCACATTGAAGGTGATTGCTCCAATAAAAATTTACAATCTTTTGCTCATTTTCCAGACCTGAGCTGATTTTCAGGATCAGAATTGGAACCCATTGGCTGAAAAGATGGCCAGGCCCCTAGGAAGAAGACCCTGCATTATATACTGGTGATGATTTTCCCAGGCCTTTCCCCAAAGGGACATATAGCCATTTACTTGGGTGAATGAACACTGGGAAAAGAATAAACATTTGTTGATGATTTAAGAGAAGAAAGCAAGCTGGCAAGAAGGCCAGAAGAGTTAGGGAAGGTTTTAAGAAGAAAATAGGCTGAATCAATAGGATTAATTCCCATCTACTACTTATCATTTTAAAAAGCTGTGAATCAAGTTATAGAAAGTATATTCTATGACCACAGTGAAATTCAATTTGAATTCAATAACAGAAAGATATCTGGAAATCCCCAAATACTTGGAAACTAAATAGCACAGTTCTCAATATCTCACAGTTCTGAATACATCAAAAGAGAAATAACAAAATATTGTGAAATAATTAAAATAGAACATATCAAAATTTATAAGATACAGCTATTGCCTGTATAAAATACTCTCTGCCTCAGTCTGTAATAATTTTAATTAGTTTACTTTTATTCGGTTTAGTATCTAGAATATAAACTCTGAGAGCAACAATTTCCTCTTTTTCTACACTGTATCCCCAGTTCCTAGCATAATGCTCAGTCCCAATTAAAGAAATATATATGTAGATGAACTCCACCACTCAGAAGCAACCACTACAAAAATTTAAGTGCATATGCTTCCAGAATTTTCTAGGTATGTATAAAAATATTCATATTATTTTTTACAATAATGGAATAATATTATCCACATCCATTGTAGACATTTCCCCAATTAACAATATATTGAGAAGCAATTTAAGTGTGAATAAATAAAGATATACATCACTTTTTAGTGGTTGTATAATATTGTATTATATATATTTATCATATCATAAATTCTGGTTATTATTCAATCTCTAGCCATGGACATTTAGCCTTCTGGTTTTTTATACTAAAAAAATAATGCAATAACTCACACACACACATCATACTTATCTGACTATTTTTTTAAGGAAAAATTTCTACAGTTACAATGGCTCACTTAAAAGGTATACAGATGTAAATGTTTGATACAAAATGACAAATTCTAGAAATAATAATGTACAAATTTCACAACATATTAACCTAGATATTTTTTTTTAAAAGCGATTATCTTGATCTTGGAGTCAAGTGTACATCGATAATT
This sequence comes from Diceros bicornis minor, assembly GCF_020826845.1. Classification (NCBI taxonomy): domain Eukaryota; kingdom Metazoa; phylum Chordata; class Mammalia; order Perissodactyla; family Rhinocerotidae; genus Diceros; species Diceros bicornis. The sequence continues at coordinate 351,017 of NW_026691037.1, read as the reverse complement.
CTATTTGCCCCTTTCACTCAAGTAATGGTTAAAATGACAATTTTTCTTTGCAGCTTCCTAGTAGTCCATTAATAAATATTGCTAACAATTGTGCATTTTAAGATTTTTTAAACAAGCTGTTTTTGTTGTTATTTACAAACTGTTGATGAATGAAACCACAGTACCAATAAGGCTAATTGTTGAGCAGAATGAACTTGATCAAGCACTTATTTTGCAAATGCCTTAAAATTCGAGCAGACTACTTGATGTAAAAAATATTTACTCGAGGATGAAGCTATTCTTTCTCTTCTCCTACAGATCTTTTGTAGCTACTTTGGAAAGTAAGTGCTCTAGGAACCAAATTCCAAGTTTAATACACTGTTATTCCAAAATAGTATTCATTTTAGCCTCAATTTCTCCATTGACAAGATACAGATTATTATCACTTGTTAGCACTTGTATAATAGCTGCCTGGCAGAAAAATGATGGGATGTATGTCAGATAACTACTAGATTCCCCCACATTAGTTCCAGGCACTTTACACTACTATAATTCTTGTAATCTCACCAGGAGATAAGTAGGAATATTATGAATGAAGGAACTGGAGCAACAAAAATTTAATAGTCAGGGGGCCAGCCTGGTGGTGAGTTAAGTTCCCGCATTCCGCTTCAGCAGCCCCGGGGTTCATGGGTTCAGATCCCGAGTGCGGACCTACTCACCACTTACCAAGCCAGGCTGTGGCGGCATCCCACATATAAAAGGGAAGAAGATGGGCACAGATGTTAGCTCAGGGCCAATCTTCCTCAGCAAAAATAGGAGGCTTGGCAACAGATGTTAGCTCAGGGCTGATCTTCCTCAGCAAAACAAAACAAAACAAACAAACAAACAAAATTTAATACTCAGTAGTCAAATAGGCAGAAAAAACCCGATCATAACTTAGATTTTCCCACATCACATTTCAGCTGTCAAATAACTGGCCCCTGAACAGGAAAATGCAGTGGATCATGTTCGTAACTAGTAAGTGATTCTTTGAATGTGACAGGATTTAAATAGCACTCGATAACTCAGATTTGGAGAATAGATGGCACCAGTCCTACATTCCAAAGGGAGGTTAAAGCAGGATCAAATCCTAAGCAGGATTTGGATATGCAAATAAGGCATCTGAGAAACTGTTTTGCTCCCCCATCCCAGGATCATGTGGGGTCACACAGACCCCTTAGCCAATCTGTCACCTCCAGCCAAAAAAAAAAATGAGATTGAAGAGAAAAGGGAAGGCAAAGATTAGAAGAGATTAGGAGGAGGAAGGAGGTTGCTGTGGCCCACTATGCATGCACTAACACCACCCTGAAGCCTGTGGAGAGGGGCATTGATGGCGTAGTCAGAAAGCTTGAGATATTTGCTCTGGAATTTGGAGATCACACCTGCCTGATATCAGACTCACGCCTGATAAATCTGCCTGGCCTGGTGGCTGACCATGGCTGGCCTATCTCTCTGAAGACTGAATCAAGAGAGATTGTTCCATTGTAGTCGATGTGTACCTGACACAAGAGACAATTGGCCTGGGTGTTGTCCTGCTCAAGAAGATTGCTTTCCTACATGAGATAATCCAGCAGGGAGTAAACCCTCTAAATTCGTAAGAATTAAAGGAGGAGCTATACACAGTCAGCCAGAAAATGTATTCCTCAGCATCAGGGAAAGGTAGGTGCAGTATCTCCAATGATGGAGGAGGGAAGGTGCAGTGCTCTCCAAAGGGCACACAGAACACTTTTGCCAGTAAAAGTTGACTTTACACATCTGCCATGGCCAGAGGAAACCAACACAAATCAGTGCCAGACAAGTAGTGTCCATAAATATATCTGCCTTCCCCACACCTCTTTCAACTCTAGAAAAAGAGTGAGAGGCAACCTCAAGAGTGGGGAAGGAGGAGAAGCACTCTGTGGAGAAATAAAGACGCTAACTAGGCCCCTCTTTCCACAGCTGGTGGCCAATCTAAAGAAGGGGAGAATCTTTAACTTCAATGAACTTAAAAATTCTATTTCATGCAAATAAATATTTGAATGACCTGAGATTGTCCGCAGGACCAAAAAGTAACCTGAAAAGTTATGAAACCAGCTTTAAGTTTATCCATGGAGCAAGAGGAGAATTGGCCCCACAGAAAAAGTAGTATAGAATAATGGGAGATGAAAATTAAGCTGCCTCGTGATTGCACACTCCCTCTGTGTCCCACTATTTCAATATAATGATTCTACACTAAACCAAAAGAAAAGTGTTATTTTTATTAGGCAAAATATAATAGCATCTGTAGACTACAATGCATCAAGTATGACAGTCACAGTCTGTCAAATAACAATTGGATATCCACAATAGGAAAAAGGCAAGTTCTTGTTATGGATCTTCAATTAAAGAGGCATTGTTAAGTAACAGACTTCAGCTTTATAATATGCATATCAATCAGTCTAAAGGTATTGATTAAGCTCCATCTATGTGTCCATTTCTCTTTCCCTCTCCCTCAAAGGAGTAAAGATTCTGATTAAAGAAGCATTAAAACACTTAAAAGGTGTGGTTAAATTAAATTAAAAGTTCAATACAGATTTTGAAATTAAAAAAAAAAAGAATATTAGAAGAGGTTAAGAAAGCTTACTTTATGAAAAGTTGAGTTTTAAAAATGTGTGTTTTATTACTCACATAAGCTTGGGTTTGTTTGAATTTGACATGTGCTTATTCCTGAAAATAAATAGGATATTTGAGGGGCCAGCCCCGTGGCTTAGCAGTTAAGTGCACACACTCCGCTGCTGGCCGGGTTCGGATCCTGGGCGCACACCGACGCACCGCTTCTCCGGCCATGCTGAGGCCGCGTCCCACATACAGCAACTAGAAGGATGTGCAGCTGTGACATACAACTATCTACTGGGGCTTTGGGGGGGGAATAAATAAATAAAATTATTTTTTTAAAAAATAGGATATTTGATACTAGAAAATCCTGAAAAAGAGCTAGAAGTAAAGATACTATATCTAATTTATTCAAATCAGCAGGTGGCCCAAATCTATTTACACATCATAAATATTTCAATTATAGAAACAAAAGAAAACAGCAACACAAAAACCAAAGAAATCAACACCACAGAAACTGCTAACAGCATATGATGCTTTTAACCTCTTTAATATAAACATATTTTTCATATATTTTTATTTCTAAATATCTTTAGCAACCATGATTTTTTTCTTACCTCAGGGTTCACTAACACACGATAAGAAATGGACTTTTTAAACAATTTACTTAAATGCATTTTTATAAAAATAATTTTAACAAAAACTAATTTATTAAATTTAATAATTAACAAATTAGTTAATTAATAAGTCATTAAATAATTAAATTATCAACTGCAATAAACCTTACAATCATATTTTATTGCTAAATTATTTTTATCTCCAAAAACAAGTAAAAAATGTTAAAAGAGAAACTTAAAAAACAACAAAAATTATACAGGTATACTGTCTGATTCTTTTTGAAATTAGGAGAATATTGAAAAAGAAGGGAAGGAAAAAAGAAGGAGGGGGATAGAGCAAAAGAGGAGAAGTTGAGACAAACCTTAAATAAACAAATAAGCTAATAATATATCAAGTGGTAAATAAACTAAAAATATACGAAATGGTTGCAGTTTCAGTAAGAGCAGGTAACATTTTGATTTACAGAGTCCCATTAAAATTGGATCAATGAAACTCACTAACTAGATTTTATTGACACTATAGGGGGAAAAATCTGTCTACGTCCTGGGGTTCCAAAATGGAAGAATAAATCCAGGAGCTACTAGAGGCCATCCTGCCCACAGAAGATGAGAGCCGGGCTGAGAATAAACACAAAAGAAAGCAGAGCTGCAAGATGGAGAGAAAAATTCCTGTCAACATCTTTGACCCCTTGGATACAACAGGGTCTATGGAACATAGCCCTGCGACTTTCATTTAGGGGAACCAATAAAGCCCCTTTTTTTGTCTAAGCCAAATTGAGTTTTTTTTAATAACACTTGCAAATGAAAGTGTCCTGATTAATGCAATTCAAAAGTGAAATTTATTATACACAAGTAGTTAGAAAGTTGAAACTGATTAGCTGAGTGTTGGTGTGGTAGTGGTTCCAAAGACGTTCATGTCCTAATTCCTGGAACTTGTGAATATGCCACCCTACGTGGTAAAAGGAACTTTGTGGGTGTGATTAAATTAAGAATTTTGAGATGAGGCGATTATCTGGGTAGGCCAACAAGGGTCCTAATAAGAGTGAAGCAGGAGGAGTCAGAGCAGAAAGAGAGCAAGCCAGACGCAGAGACTGGAAGAGGGAAGCAGAGATTAGAGGCATGAGCTTTGAAGACGGAGGAATGGGCCACGAGCCAAAGAATACAGGTGGCCTCTAGAAAAGGGAAACAGATTCTCCCCCCACAGCCTCCAGAAGGAATCAGCCCTGCCGACATCTTGACTTAGCCCAGTGATTTGTACTTCTGGATTCCATAACTGTAAGAGAATACATTTGCGTTATTTAAACCACCAAGTTTCTGGTAATTTGTTATAGCAGCCATTAGAAAATAATAGTAGTTGGGGCTGGCCCAGTGGTGTAGTGGTTAAGTTTGTACGCTCCGCTTCAACAGCCCAGGGTTCACAGGTTCGAATCCCAGGGGCGGACCTATGCACAGCTTATCAAGCCATGTTGTGGTGGCATCCCATATAAAGTAGAGGAAGATGGGCACAGATGTTAGCCCAGGGCCAATCTTCCTCAGCAAAAAGAAGAGTATTGGCAACAGATGTTAGCTCAGGACTAATCTTCCTCACCACAAAAAAAAAAAATGAAAATAATAGTTGGACATTTCATGGAAGCATTTTGTGTGTTATTCCAATATCCTCTACATGATTAAGAGAATTATCCTTCTAACAAAGCTAAAATTAGATTTGGGGTATGCTGAATTGAGAAACAAAATATTGGTTTGTACTTAAATATTTTCTCTACTCTGACTACTGAAAGATCCCAGGAACAGTGATACCCCAATAACAATGAGCACATCTAGCAATCAAATCTTGGTTTCTAAAACCATTCTCCATTAAAAGAAGCAGCACCGGGGCCGGCCCGGTGGCGCAAGCGGTTGAGTGCGCGCGCTCCGCTGCGGCGGCCCGGGGTTCGCTGGTTCGGATCCCGGGCGCGCACCGACGCACTGCTTGGTAAGCCATGCTGTGGCGGCGTCCCATATAAAGTGGAGGAAGATGGGCACCCATGTTAGCCCAGGGCCGTCTTCCTCAGCAAAAAGGAGGAGGATTGGCGGATGTTAGCTCAGGGCTGATCTCCTCACAAAAAAAAAAAAAAAAAAAAAAAAAAAAAAAAGAAGCAGCACCCATTAGAGAAATGTCTGATTCTGGGGCTGGAGTTGGGAAAGTACAAGATGAGTCTGGAACATCTTTTTGAGCCAGAAAGTAATAAAGTACTCAGTGAATGAAAAGGACACGTCAAACTGACACAGAAGCCAATATAAAGGAACTTCCACTGACCAAATCAAGAACAGTGCGAGCATCAAAATAAATAATAACAAATTACAGCCCATTTTATAAAATAGGAGTTTGTGAATCCATATAAATAAAAATAAATAAATAAATAGGGAGAAGAGAATCTTATACTATAATGGAAACTAGTAAATATAGAAGGAATGCTTAAATCAGAAAAATCAAATATTTAGCAACCATTATCATAATAATACCATTAATTCAGCCAAAATATATCAATGGATACTAAAATTAATGGGTGAAAGTTTGACAAAGAATAAGATATTTACATATTAAAAGAACCAGAGAAATTGCAAAAAGAAAAAGATAATTATGGCATTAAGCTAGTCCTGAAGTCTAATCTACCCTCTGCATAGAAACTCTCCCCAAATACTTATTAATTATAAAGAGAATCAAGTAACTTTTGAATGGACAAACCTTATAGAGACCACCTCAATCAAAGATTCAAACTGAATATCACCAATGATGGAACAAATTAAAATCATAGACCACCTGATAGGATGCAATAAAAAGAACACACCATCGCTTCTGTGTTTCTGTGATATTCCTGCCACATAACATAATCTGAATCTAAGGAAACATCAGACCTACCCAAATTGAGGAGTATTCTACCAAATAATTGGCCTGTAAAGGTCATGAAAGTCAAGGATGACTGAGATTCAAGATTGAAGGAGATTAAAAAGAAATGACAATTAAATGCAACATGTGGTCCTTGACTGGATCTTTTTGCTATAAAGCATATTATTGGGACAACTGCCAAAACATGAGGGGGTAGGCAACCATCTAGAAGTAATGTAGCAATGTTAATTTCCTGATTTTGATGATTATATGGTATTTAGGTGGGAGCATGTCCTTGCTTTTGCAATTACACATTAAGTATTGGAGCGTAATGGGCATTATGTCAGTAACTTGCTTTCAAATGGTTCAGAGAAAAAAAGTTCATTGTACTATTCTTGCAAATTTTCTACAAGTTTAAAATTATTTTAACATAAAAACACTCAAAACTGTGATTAAATTTTTTGAAAAAATAAACCCAGAAACTACAGTTAGATTTGTGTAGCTCTGATGCCAAAGTCAGCACCATGGACAGACAAGGTTAATTATGTTGTCTTGATTATGCCTGGTTCTTAATAACCAAATCCCAAAAAAGATGTGTATAAGTTAAAAGACCACTTGATGGAATTTGAAGATGCACTAGCCACAACTGTTTCCTCGTTTCAACATCTGTTACTGACACTGATGCATTTCTAATCTCCTCCTCTAGAGAACATAACCTGTGTAGTAGACACCATGGTTGTCTACACGGTATCTATTCCTCCTTCCTCTTTTCTAACACAATCCCACTCTTGCTTAGGCATCTACTCCTCGCACCATCACCAATGTTTTTAAATTTATTTATTTATTTATTTATTGTGTTTGTGTGTGTCTGAGGAAGGACGGCCCTGAGCTAACATCCATGCCAATCCTCCTCTTTTGCTGAGGAAGACCAGCCCTGAGCTAACATCTGTGCCCATCTTCCTCCTCTTTATATGGGATGCCGCCACAGCATGGCCTGACAAGCGGTGTGTCCGTGCTCGCCAGGGATCTGAATCCAGGCCGCCAGCAGCAGAGTGTGCGCACCTAACCACTAAGCCACAGGGCTGGCCCCAATTACCAATGTTTTTAAAAGAAATTTGATGGACCCCGGCACCAGAGTTGGGCCTTACTTATCTAAAAGTAATCCCATTCCCCATGCTAGAGATTGGTTCAGCTAATCCAATTAGTTTGTGGTAGTCCCCTAGCCTCAAAAATTGGTTCAGGAATTAGCTTGTAACCTAATAAGGACCAATGAGTCATGAAGGAGGGTTTTCTGGATGTTTCTGATAAGAAGCTTCTTAGCTTTTAGAAGCAAAATAGAATACTTGCATCTTCTCCATTATATGGAGCCTAGAACCTCTAAAAGGCATTTTACCACCAAGAGGCAAATCAGCCTAAGGAAATCCCATCACTCTAGAAGGAACAAAACCAAGGAAACTGCAAAGAAAAGGAGTTGTACTCATGGTGTTAAGCCAGCCCTGAAACCCATCCTGCCTTTCTATGTTACTTTGTGAGCCAATTTAAACTAGTGGGATTGAACTGAATTTTCTGTTACATACTTCCAAAGTATGCTGATACGATCTGTATTTTCAGGTTTGAAAAGGTGGCACACACAGGCCAATCTTTCCAGGTAATTTCTTATTTTATTCTCCTCTAAAGCCTAATATGAGAATAGTGGGAAGAAGAAGAGAAGGAAAAGAAGGTAAATAGTCTATTAGTTGAAAAGAAATTTGGAGTTAGAAAGGTATTTGCATATACATGTAAAATAGGGAAAAGTATTTTATTTATTTAACAAACATGCATATGGCACTTATGTGTCTGGCACTGTTTAGATGTTTTATAATGTTAACTCACTTAATTCCTATAAAAATTTATGAGAAATTGTTATTACTATCATCCCCATTTTTTTTTTTTTTGTGAGGAAGATCAGCCCTGAGCTAACATCCATGCTAATCCTCCTCTTTTTGCTGAGGAAGACCAGCTCTCAGCTAACATCTATTGCCAATCCTCCTCATTTTTTTCCCCAAAGCCCCAGTAGATAGTTGGATGTCATAGTTGCACATATCATCCCCATTTTTAATTGGAGAAATTGAGGCACGTGGATGTTAAGTAACTGGCCTAAGGTCACAGCTAGCAAGAGGCAGAGCCAGGATTCAAATCACTATGTTATATTAATCCCAGACAGAGAAAAGATCATCTAATGAGGACACTTCAGTATTACGTATGTACAAAAGGATACGGCATGTGGTCAATTCACATGCAAACCTAGGATTTGCATCAGAGAAAATCAACATTTCTCATATATCAGAAAACATAAATGGAACTATTAGTCATTTACCTAAAAAAAGATAATTACTGTATGTCTATGTTTATCTAAAACCAATACATGAATAGATAGTAGCACAAACTCAGTAATTATGAAGTAGGGTCTATTATAGTAGAAAAGCCTGTTAAAAATAGAAAAAGAAAAATTCCTCTTGTTAAAAATAGAGGGTGTTTGGAAGATATAGTGGAAAATGTGAATAATTTTAATTGTCAACTGGGAAACAGTACCAGACACAATTTTCTTTTTTGTCCAATACAATCAAGACTTTGCTTATTCAAGTCTGCCTAACTGACACCTGAACTTCATTTCCCATAACCTTTACCTAATTAGTCTAGTCTATGGTTTCCAGAGAAGGTAGGTCTAACAAATCTTCTCCAGGCTCAGGAGGGAAAGAAAAGCAGCAGGAAGACCTCTCAGCTATGCTAAAGAAAGTCCTGTGTTGTGCCACGGTTTGTATATGACTTAGGGGGGCTGCCTGTCTCCCCTTGAACAAATCCTCTTTGAATATTTCCCTTTCAAAGCTGTCCATCATGGTTGAAGTGAGTGTAGAGAAGAGGCCTAATGATAGAACAAAGAGAAGAAGAGTAAGATGGGAACTCTCTTCCACCCACCATGACTGAAGTGCTCAATGATGCCTTTAAGTGTTTAAATGCTGCACTGTCTAAATTTTAAATCGACAAACATAATATCAAGCATACAGTAAGGTTAACAGCATAATTTAAAATGTCTCTACTTGCTACAAGGAAATTGATCAGAAACAAGCCAGCAGTAAAACTTCACGGGACAGTTTTTAAGCTGCCTGCTCCATTCCAATCAGTCCCCAAAGCCCAGCTACATTCTAAGAAGGCGATCAACATTACTGGTAAACTGTTTTGTTGCTGTTGTAGTTAGCATCTTGATTCTATCTATATCAAATGTGTGTTAACTTTACTTTTTATGTTTTTTCCATTTCTGAATGTCAGAAAACATGTCTTTACATTGATATTCCCCACAGTATGTAGAATATAGCAGCTATTAAACAAATGCATTTGAATAAATGAATTACAAAGACCACGCAGCAGGAGTCGTGAGCAGCGGTCATAATTCATCGCCCTTAACCTGTCTTGCTCCTCTTCTGCGGCACCGCCTGTGGAAAGCAAATGAATGGTTGGTTCTGCTCATTCATAAGCTCAAGTTCATTTTCCTGCCACATTTCAGAAATCGCCTGGTTTCACTGATTGCACGATACGTGAGGCCCTGCTCTGGGGGTTCCTTCAGCCCAGAACGCTCTCTCTTCTCACAGTCTTACCCATTTTTTAAAGTGTATCTCTAAGTGTTCCCTTCCTGACATAGAAGGAACATTAGCTAAATTTAGAAGGACTGAATTTTAGTCCCAACTCTTACTCTGACTTGCTGTGTAATGTTCGACAAGTTATTTAACTTTGTTCAGTATCAGTTTGTTTTTTCAAGTCGAAGGTTGAACTGCAAGGAAAGTTACAAAATGACACCCAATAGGGTTGTATATATGTTTCCTTTGACCACTCTAGTGTGGTGTGTGTGTGTGTTTTAAATTTTAAATGACTTACCAACATTTTAAAGTTGAGTAGAATTTTTTGAGCAGAATCTCAAAAAATACAGAGAAGACATTTTTCTAATTTTATTGCACTTATAAAATAATTTGATTAATAAGTTTATTGTAGGCTTATCATTTTATCTTTGCTTTTATAATATGTTGCTAGTTACAATCTTGACTTATTTGATGGTGAGTAACTGAGCAGGAATGCAATTGCAATTTTAGGTTCCTGTGGGAAAAAGCAATGTGTTTATAATGCATTTTCCAGAAATGAATTGGAAAAAGTAACGGTTATCTTGTGATTTTTGTTATTTTATATGTTCACATGCCCACTAAACTAGATTTAACTCTTGTTATAATTAGTTGTGATTTCAGAGTTTATGAGGTTTGCTGATACAATCAAATTTAGATTGTGGCTAAGGTTGTTAATATTTTCTTAAAAGTAAGTTTAGTTGGTAGCTGTGGAGTATAAATAGTTGAAATTTGGTATCAGCACCAACCAAATTTGGTTCTGTTTTCTCTCAGCTGCTTGTCTTTCACATTAGAAAATAAAGGGGAAAAAGAGCCAAAACTCTTAGTCATGCTTACCAAGTACTTGACGTTAGTTTTCAATTGACATTCAAATAAATTGGAGAAAAGAAAAAATGGTCATAAAGGAGTAATACAGATACATGGAAAATTCTACAGGGGAATTTTACTTTAAAATTCACTGCAAGATTTAAATGAGTGTATACAAGTGTCTGTGTGTGGATTTCTGACACACATTAAATAACATCAATTAGATAGATGTACATGGGATAAAGTAAATAAGTTGCAAACCTATGATTAATGCAATGGTGTTTGTAGGCTTTGAATAGGCTGCCTCTTGGAATTAGGTTAGATAATGTCATCTTCTGAACTAGAATTGAATATGCTTTTATTAAATTAGTATTAGTTATCTGGATAAGTAACACACTGAAATAACATTTGTAATTGTAATGTTAGTGAATCTAGCATTTTAATAGCATTTTATCTAGCATTTTAATAGTCTATTAAAATCCTTTCAGGGAAACAAAAAAATAAATACAAAAAAAAAATAACCTGCAGTCTGTATGACATTTTTAAAAACTAGACCCAAAAGGTAAAAATTCCTTTGTCTCTAGTTCAGCCCTTTCAGGAAACAGAGTTCCTAGGTGTGATGGTTAACTTTATGTGTCAAATTGACTGGGCTACTGGGTGCCCAGATATTTGGTCAAACATTATTCTGGGAGTTTCTGTGAGTGTTCTGGGGTGAGATTAACATTTAAATTGGTCTGAGTAAAGCACATTGCCCTCCCCAATGTGAGTGGGCCAGGCTCATCCAATCTGTTGAAGGCCTGAGAACAAAAATGATGACCCTCCCCTGGGAAGAGACAATTCCTCTACCTGACTGCCTTCAAGCTGGGCTTCAACTTTTTCCCGCCTTCAGACTCGAACTGAAACATCGGCTCTTCCTGGGTCTAACGCCTGCCGGCCTCAGCCTCAGACTGGAACTACAGCATCAGCTCTCCCGGGTCTCCAGCTTGCTGATCACCCTGCAGATCTTGGGACTTGTCAGCCTCTGTAATCACGTGAGCCAATTTCTCATCATTAATCTATTTTTTATATATATGACCCATTGGTTCTGTTTCTCTGGAGAACCCTAATATACCAGCCTTCCACAACATTAGTTCACTGGTCTGTTCATCACATATGTTCCTATTTTAGAGATGGGTCCATGACACTATCTTATCCTGAAGGCATTATGCTTTAGGAATATCCATCTCTTTTTTATTTTCTTTAAATATTTTTATTAACTTTCTGATATTAATTTTATTTCACATGAAGTCTCTGTTGCAGTAAAAGAATAGGTAGACCACTAAACATGTATTTTCCAGACTTCTCATCTAGCAATTTCGTTTTTAACCAAGTGATTTGTGAGATTAATAAATCAGTTTCTTTAGAATGTATCTGTCTCACAAAACCTGGTTGTTCTTGAATGGACTCACAATTCACAGGTGCTCACAACAAAGGCTAAAGAGCAAATTCCAGGTTCAAGGTGGGCTCCCATGGAGTACTTGCTCCATATGACCTCTCTGAATCTTCTCTCCTTCTCCCCCACCCTTCATCTTTCCACTCCACTCCACCCCATTGGCATCATAGTTACATTCCAGAATTTTCCACATTATACAATCTTTAGGGAACAGATGGTAAGCGTATTTGAATCTCAATTTCTGATTCAAATTCATTAGTACTGGCTGTCTTACCCATTATGTTGAGAATTAACAAGCAAGTGTAGACCATTGGTAGAAATGATTAATTAGCTATGTCAGCCATAGATGAGACAGAAAGCAGTGGCTGCAAAAGTCATGCATTCACCATCCCTGCTCCAGATTTTTAAGTTGACACCCTTCTAAAATATACATGAAGAACAATGTTACAGGAAAATTTATTGAGATAATAATTTCTGTCTTATTCCCACTCCTCTATGAGACTCTCACAGGAAATGCAACTTTAATTTCATTACAGTTACCCAGACCCTTAGAAATAGGGACTTCCAGCATTGTACTCCCATTTCCTTTAGTGTTCAGGCTTGTTCACAGCTTTGGGTTTCAGAGGCAGAAACGGAGATTGTCTGGCATCCAGGAGACAACTCCTTTTTAGGCTTTTGTTTGGGACTCAAAGCACCTGTGGTTACTAGGTTGAGTAATCCCAGTGGGGAGAGGGGAAGAAGGCTGTGCTTGGAGTAATTTTAGAAAATTGCTCATCCTAGAAAAGAAAGAATAGCTTCTGAGAGACTAGTGAAGGCACAGGAGGACTTTATGGTTTTCATATCTGGTGCACATTCACAAACCCTCGGTCCTAATGGCAGATACTAGGGAGGACTGAAAGCCTTTGGACATCTGTGGAAGCCTGGCCTCTAAGTCCTGAGATTCTTCATCACAGAGAAAAGAGTCTCTGTGACGAAGCCTGAAGTCAGTACAGAAAACCAGTGTGAAGGCATCTGAGTCCTTCTGGAGCAGCATGCCTGAATAATGGTAGAGAAGCAGCTCTTTCCAACAGCAGCACTTGATAGAAGGAATATTAAATGAAAACCAACACAATGGACTAAGGACCAGGGTCTTCTTCCGTTTTTCACGCACTCGAATATTTGCACAACCCTAAAGAGAGGTAGTTGTCTACCAATCCCCTACAAAAAAAAATATTAGACTAAAAGTAGGGGGCTCAAATCCACATTCAAGTTGTAAAAAAAAAAAAAAAAAAGAATGTTGTCTATTGTTCCCCAAGAATTGCAGAGCAAAGTCATACCTAATACACAAGAATTACAAAATGACAGAAAATACATGATAATTTAAAATGAGTTCAAATTCATTGGTATCATCAGAAATTCCACAAAGCTGGGAGAAGGGGTCAGAGAATCTCATGGGTGAATGAGAGAAATAAAGAATGAGGATTGAGCACATATGTGTGGTGATGGATTATAATTAGTATTTGGGTGGTGAACATAATGTAATCTATGCAGAAATAGAAGTATAATGATATACACCTTAAATTTATACAATGTTATAAACCAATGTTACCACAATAAAAAAAAAAAGAATTAAAAGAATGAAGATTGAGGCACTAACAGCTTAAGCCATTTGTCCAAGATCACATAGCGAGTATGAGAGAACTGAAATACTAACACAGGTTTTCTGATTCCTGTGAGACTAAAGGAGCCAGGGTGATTCAGTATTAGGAAGCATGATTCATGTTGTAGTTTTGGGAACCATGTAGGGGGCCAGAGATCAGGTGGCTGAAAGTGATCCATGGGGGCCCTATGCATGATAGGGAGGAGTGAACAGAGTATCATCAGGAACAGGGCGGTACAACCATGACACCCCACAACATGTGTGACAGGTGAGGCATCACAGCAGATTGAGAAACTATAAATGGGGTTTGGAGTTAGGCAGGTCTGAATTCTTCTCGCTTCTTTGGGAAATGTATGTAATATGCCCAGGACGTGGTAGGTAACAGATCAACGTACTTTGAATAGAGGTGCAGTGAGCTTGATTTAAAAACTTAGGAAAGAACCTGCCACAACAAATCAAAACATCACAGCAAGCTTCTTGAAGAAAATGATCCAGGAAAAGAATTATCTGTTGGTGCAGGTTTTTCACCATGGTTTGCTTTGAAAGCAGATGCTTTTTAACCTTTTATTATAATTTTTATATTTGTATGTATATTTTGTTATATTCTGCAACATTTATCAAATTTCTGTTGATTTCCAAATTTCTATAAGACCTTGATCTTACCAAATCCAGTTCTGTCGTGCCCATTAAAATTCAGGAACATAATTCTGAAAATTGGCAGGAAATTAACATGTACCAAATTTCACAATTCCCCTAGTCTTTTAGTAGACGCTGTTTTCTATATTTGCAGTCAATATTTTTGCTTTAAAAAAATTAAAGCAAAAGATAGTGGAAAAAACTTATTTTAATTTTGTGTGTGTGTGTGTGTGAGGAAGACTGGCCCTGAGCTAGCATCCAATGCCAATCCTCCTCTTTTTGCTGAGGAAGATTGGCCTTGGGCTAACATCCATGCCCATCTTCCTCTACTTTATATGGGATGCCGCCACAGCATGGCTTGACAAGCAACACTTCAGTGCACGCCCCGGATCTGAACCTGCAAACCCCGTGCCACCGAAGCGGAGAGTGCACACTTAACCACTGCGCCACCGGGCCAGCCTCTATTTTGATATGTTTTGCTTCTTTATGGCACTCAACCAATCCAAACTGCTGATTAAACTATTCTTGAATCTCTTAAATGAATCATTCCTTATAAATTTTAAAGTCTTTAACAACTATTCAGTGTGCTATTACATATATGAGATTTATAATTGTGCTCATATTTAGTTCTATTTATTTTTATTAATTATGGAAGTACATATATCACAAAACTAGACCAATAATGGATACACACACACACACACACACACACACTCCTATACAGATGCTTTATACCCTCTTAGCCACTTATTCATATAAATACCATAATAGAACTGAGAAGAAAGGAGCTTCCCACTTAATCAATTTTTCTGTTTGACTAGTTTTATTCACATTATATAAAATAGATTAGGATGTGGCTGAACAGTCAGCTTGTTAATTGCTCTCTGAACAAGTTCTAAATGTGTCGTTATTATCTAAGTAATGAATAATTGTGGGTGTGATTTCAACATGGAATAGCCCGCCCTCCGCTTTTATTTCTTAAGAGGTGTAATGTAACTTCAGTTGCTTTCAGTCGGATGTGACATCTTCTGTACATTGATAGATGTGTTACTGACACGCGGGGTCTTGATGTGGCGAATTCGCTTTCGTCTTTGATTAAGATGAACTGTCCCGTCGCAACAGCCGCTCTCCCGTCGTCAGTCTCACAGCCAGCTTCCTGCCACTCCCCACACTGAGGCTTTAACAGCATGTTCAGCAAGTGTCTTTGTGTTTCTATATCTGCAGCCCCGTTTCCTGTTTCCTGATACGAGAGGCACGTAAACCTCTACTGCCCTGCAGTAGAGATCTATTGTTCTTGCCTGACTGCCTCTCCACTCCTGCTCACAGCAGCCCAACCTTCCTTTGGAGGATCTCCCCTAACCCCTTTCAGTCCTTGTGATAGGAGTGGGTCTCATCTTACCAGTCCCCCAACCACTTCACCTCTGAGAATAGGCATATGAATCAACTTGGCCAATGAGATTAGTCTGTCTTTGCTTACAGAAGCAATACAGGTAATAACTATTATTTGGGCATTACACTTAACAGAAAATTAAAAATTGGCCTATTTTTTATATATAAAAATAATATACCTATAGGATATAATATTAGCTTATTTCTGTAGTGTCACTGAAATTTCCATTTGATTGCAATTAAAATATCTAGAATATTCAGTCTCAAAGAAATTATAAATATTAATGGAACAACATTTTATTTATTTTGTTGCAATGGGTATAAAATTGAAATATGACATTGAAGGTCATAGGAGCTCTTGGGAAGGCTCTAATAGGATGAAAAAATGTGATAATTGCCATTATGGGCACAACCAATTTTGGGTTGGGTCATGTCAGCTGTTTAGTTCTAGTTCTTATATTAATTTGTTGTAATAATAAACCAGTTGCATATTAATACCTGTCTCACAAAAGATTAGATAGGTTAAAAAATGCTTTGAATTAAAAGAAAACTCACCATATAAATTCAAGGAATCCTTCTCAGTTTTCTCCTCCCGATTCTACAAGACTTCTCCTAAGTCCATTTATATTTGGACCTCAACCCATGGGTTGAGAATCTATTCAAGTTCAATATTAAACGAAGTAATTCAACTAATAATGCTACAGACACTTATTTAAAGAGATGTTCTGAATAAATTATTCATAAAAATCTGGGTTAATTGGCCAAAGAAATGCTTAAAATTTTTCAAAATTAAATAATCAATGCTTTATTACTTAAAGGGAAAATTGATGGCACAGAGTTTTAATGATTCAATTAATGGAAAATTATAATGAAATTTCTTTAAAATTATTTTCAACATCCTAGTGTACCACTAGATTCATTACCATTGTCTTTACATTCAAAGGTATTAATATCAATGGAATAATTGAAGACAATCAAAATGGAACTCATTTATATCCAATTCTCCTTTTCCCAAGGCTTTATATTGCAGGTTTATGTAGCCTTTGGATTGAAAACAGAAAAAAAATTTTTCTTGGCTAAAAAAATTAGCTTTTCTGGTTCTTTCAGAATAAACAGAAACAGAAGAGTGGTATGTCGAATGGCTAATTGTTTCATTAGAAACCCAACCACCAGAAGACAATAATAAAACCATACTCAACTAATCTAATTTTTATTTATTTATTTATTTTTCCCCCAAAGCCCCAGTAGATAGTTGTATGTCATAGTTGCACATCCTTCTAGTTGCTGTATGTGGGACGCGGCCTCAGCATGGCCGGAGAAGCGGTGCGTCGGTGCGCACCCGGGATCCGAACCCAGGCCGCCAGCAGCGGAGCGCGCGCACTTAACCGCTAAGCCACGGGGCTGGCCCAATACTCAACTAATCTAAACGGCCAAACTGAAATAAATTTCCATTTATTTCAGATGTCCAGAACAAAAACACCAGCACTTCAGTTAAAAGCAAACACACAGCACAATTATGTTGTTGATATGACTATAATAATTAATCCCATCAACTCTAATTAAACCTTAATGATCAAATCCCTGGGAATTTCTTCAGAGTTCATAACAGGCAAGAATTTCATCTATTATTAAATCATCCATAGAAAGCTTACAGTGACACTGTTAGTGATATGCTATATTAAGCTACACTAGACCGTACTTGCTTGACTTTTTTAAATAAAAGAAAATGTAAAACGTAGCCTCAAGTTTTATTGTATTTGTTGAGAATGATACAGAAGAAATGGTGAATATTAGTTAGCTATTGAAGTGTAACAAATTACCCCAAAATTGAGTGCCATATAACAGTATTATCTCACTATTTCTGCAAATCAGGAATCGAGGCACAGCTTAGCTGGATCCTTCAGCTCTGGATCTCTCACAAGTATCACCTTGGAAGGCAATCAAGCTGTCAACTGGGTCTGCAGTCACCTTAAAACATGACTGGTGGTGGAACTATTTCTAAGCTCGAGAGGGGCTGTTGGCAGAATTTAGTCCTCTCCAGCTCTCGGATTAAGGGCCTCAGTTGCTCACTGACTGTTGGCCAGATGCCGTCTTCAGCTCTTTATCATGCAGGCATCTCCATAGGGTAGCTCACCACATGACAGCTTGCTTTATCAGAGCAAGCGAGTAAGAAGAGCCAAAGGGAGAGTCTGCAAGAAAGATCGAAATCACAGACTTTTACAACCTAATCTCAAAGTGACACCTCTTTTGTCTGTTCTATTTGTTAGAAGAAAGCCACTAGATCCAGTTCACACAAAAGATGAGGGGATCATACAAGGGGTGAACAGCAGGAGGTGGGGATCATTGAGAGTTATTTCAGAAATGGTCTAGCGTGTGGTGCCAGTACTACTAAACTATAGGGGTTGTCTGAGTAGAATAGTGTCCCCCTAATATTCATATCCTTCTCAGCACCTCAGAATGTGACCTTATTTGGAAACAAGGTTGTTGCAGGTGTAATTAAGTGAAACTTATGTCATACTGGAGTAGAGATCAGCCCTATAATCCAATATGACCAGTGTCCTTATAAGAAAAGAAGACACACAGAAACATACAGGGAGAATGCCAGGTGACAACAGAGGCAGAGATTGGAGTGATGCCCCTACAAGCCAAGGGATGCCAAGGATTTCCAGCAACCACCAAAATCTAGGAAAGATCCTACCCTAGAGCCTTCAGAGGGAGCATGGCCCTCGCTTTCAGATTTCTAGCCTCCAGAACTTTGAAAGAATAAATCTGTTGTTTTAAGCCACCAAGTTTGTTCATACTTTGTTACAGCAGCCCTAGAAAACTAATATTTTTATATAGGTGCTAATTTAAAGAATAACTATATAGATTATCCCAGTAACAGAACTTTTTCTTCTGAAGAAAACAGTGTTTCTTCAGGTTAGATTAAGTAATACACAGATCTCTCTTTAAAGAAGAAAAATTCTCATGTATTACCAGTGATAAAACTATCTTAGGGGCCCGCCCGGTGGCGCAAGCGGTTAAGTGCGCGCACTCCACTGCAGTGGCCCGGGGTTCGCCAGTTCGGATCCCGGGCACGCACAGACGCACCGCTTGGCAAGCCATGCTGTGGCGGCGTCCCATATAAAGTGGAGGAAGATGGGCACGGATGTTAGCCCAGGGCCAGTCTTCCTCAGCAAAAAAAGAGGAGGATTGGCAGATGTTAGCACAGGGCTGATCTTCATCACAAAAAAAAAAACTTTATTAATTATATTAGTTTTATGAAAGATGATATTGCTTTGCTGAACATAAATGACACTTGTTGGGGTTAATAGATTATTTGCAAGTTTTACACTTCATTTATTGTGGGACGGACAGACTTGTAGGTGGCCTCAGATACCCGCCTCCTGGTATTACACCCTTGTATAATCCCCTTCCCTTGAGTGTGGGACCTGTGACTCTCTTCTAACCAAAAGAATACGGCAAAGGTGCTGGGACATCACTACCACAGTTACAGTATGTCATATAGGATTCCATCTTGCCAGAGACTCTCTCTCTCTACTGCTGGCTTTAAAGAAACAAGTTGCCGTGACTCTTACAACTGCAAGTAAATGAACTCTGTGAGCAACCTGAGCGAGCCTGGAAATGAACTCTTCCCCAGTCAAGCCTCCAGATGAGACGTAGTCAAGCAGAAGCATTGACTAAAGCCTTGTGAAACCCTAAGCAGAGGACACATCAAAGACCTGCTCAGACTCCTGACCCACAGAAACTGTTAGATAATAAATGTGGGTTGTTTAAAGCTGCTGTGGTTGTGGTAATTTGTTATGCAGCAATAGATAACTAATGCTCAACTTGATTCTTTTGATTTTAAGCATGATGATCCCTCATTTGAGTTATTATTGTCATTTTTTGCAGGGGGAAGTTTTAAATTTTTTAAAGACTTTATTTTTTTAGACCAGTTTTAGGTTTACAACAAAACTGAGAGGGAGGTACAGAGATTTCTCATATACCTCGTCCCCCACATATTCATAGCCTCCCCCATTATCAACCTCTCTCACCTGAATGGTACTTTGTTTTTTTTTGTGTGTGTGTGAGGAAGATTAGCCCTGAGCTAACATCTGTCGCCAATCCTCCTCTTTTTGCTGAGAGAGACTGGCCCTGGGCTAACATCTGTGCCCATCTTCCTCTACTTTATATGGGACGCTGCCATAGCACGGCTTGACAAGCAGTGCATCGGTGTGCGCCCGGGATCCAAACCCCAGGCCGCCACAGTGGAGCGTGCACACTTAACCACTACACCCCAGAATGGTACATTTTTTACTGAAAAGATGAACCTACATGACACATCATAATCACCCAAAGTCCATAGTTTACCTTAAGGTTCACTCTTGGTGTTGCACATTCTATGGGTTTAGACAGATGTATAATGACATATATCCATCATTGTGATATCATACAGATTATTTTCACTGCCCTAAAAATCCTCTGTGCTCTCTTATTTTTAAATAGTGTATTTCTTTCAAACTATCAATCATTTTTTGATGAATCAATCAATTACCTAGTGCTGACATTCAACACTAAAAAGTAAAAATCTCTATTTAATTAAAAAGTCTTTTGTATATTTATTATTACTCTTAGTACAAAGAGAATTCTCCAAGTGGTGGGTAAATAAATTAGAGATTTTTACAATACGATTTTTTGCAATGTTAATATGATACGATCACACACGTAAGAAGACAATTCTCCAGTCACTTTTCCCAATTTAAACTACTGTGAAAATTTCATCCATACAGCACATCGTGATGTCATTTGGCCGTTACTGGGTAAAACATAAGTCATAAAAATAAATGCACACTCCACAGAAATCACAGGGCCATTCCCAGATATAAATGATCAATCAGATGATCCAGAATATACTTATTTTTGCTTACATTAAAATTTTAAATTATTTTATAAACATAACTGCAAAATATAAAAGTTCCCATTAATTAACATTCAAAATTATTCCCAAAGACACTCAGATCTATACTCTTGTTATAAAAATAGTAGAACAAAAACAAGTAAAAGTGATATAAAGGATATAAAAGGATAACTTGAATAATATTAATATGTTAACTTTTCTAATATAAATAATTTGCTACATTTGTTTCATTTATCAGTACTAGTTATGTAACAGGCATAAATGCCCTTTGTCACTAGCTTGGGATACAAAGATAGGCTCCAGGGGCCAGCCTGGTGGCGCAAGCGGTTAGGTGCGTGCGCTCTGCTGCAGTGGCCCAGGGTTCACTGGTTCGGATCCTGGGTGTGCACCGACGTACCGCTTGTCATGCCATGCTGTGGCGGCATCCCACATAAAGTAGAGGAAGATGGGTGTGGATGTTAGGCCGGGGCCAGTCTTCCTCAGCAAAAAAAAAGAGGAGGATTGGCAGATGTTCGCTCAGGGCCAATCTTCCTCACCAAAAAAAAAAAAAAAAAAGATAGGCTCCAATTCTATCCCTAAATCATGGGTGACTGAGGCCCTCCCCCAGTCCCCTGAGTTCTCAGTTATTCCCTAGAGCTTTATCAGGGTCCCAGGAATATCCCCATGTGGTGTTTAGGGAAGATGCTGCACTCATACCCAGGTGGTGGGGTACCCTGACCTGGTCATCAGCCCTGGGCTGAGCTGCTAGGTGGGTCCAGTCTCTGCTCCTGGTAACTCACTTGAAACTCCCACAGTCAATGCCCAGATCTTAGAACGCTAAGACTTCTCTGCCCTTGTCAGAAGGATAGGTATGGAGGGGCAGGTAGGAAAAGGAATACATTCCAACCTTCACTGATGACTAGCCTATCACCCAAGGACAGACAAGAGGCTTCTTGATAAAGCATAAAAAAAGAAAAACAATCAATAAAGTTCCTTGGTGAGACCTTCTCTCTTCAATATTCAATTTCTAGCAGCACATCTCAAAGCTGACAACAAAACAATGATATGCTACGATAATGTAGTTTTTTTAAGAACGATTGCCCAATTATACATTCATATTTACTTGGTGGATTTCAAGAAAAAATTGAAATACAATACTTAAGTATAGTCATAATTATGCATTGCCAAAAAAAGGAACACTGAAAATCTTCATTAAGCAATTCCACTTCTAGGTATTTACCCAAGAGAACTAAAAACATGTCCATCAAAAGACTTGTAAAGGGCTCACGTTTTCCGGTGCAGCACGTAAAGAGCTTGGAAGTCATCACTCCAGCATCACAAGCAAGAAGCTGAAAAAACTGAACATCAGCAATTCTTCTTAGACGCATCAGAGAATTGAGGTCACAGGGCAGGCCTTCTTAAGAAGAACAGAATGCTCTGGTGTGTTTCAAAATGTTTCAAAATAGGATTTTTCTCCAATCTTCACTGTGAGAACCCGGTAGAGCTCCTGGAGGAAAAGCTCATGAAAAGGTGGGCGTGGCCCCTTAAGACTGGCCCCCGGGAGGTGGTACATTTCAGACTTGTCTGAGCCTCCAGCAATTCGTCAGTTACCATTTAGGTTTTCTCACCCCACACTGAGTCCCAAGGAGGTTTCTGCTCATAGGTTTCTGCTCCAGGGCGTTGTGGTTCTCTGTGTCTGCCTGTCTGTTTCTCCAGTTTTTGAAGACACAAGCACTAAGCAGTTTGTATGTATTATTCTCACTCAATCTTGACAATAATTCTTTGATTCAATTATTTTCTCCACATTACAATGATTAAATGGAAGGTTAGAAAGGTTGAACTGTACCTAAAGTCTGAAGCAAAGCCAGGCCTTGAGCCTAGACTGCCCAACTCCAAAACCTCTGCTTTGAACCACCCTACTGTATGGCCTATTCAGCCCCATTTCCTGTCACGCGACTTGGAAGCTAAGCAGGTTAGCTGTCTCCTGATGGGGTAGGGGAGAAAGCAGAAGATGAGAGAAGACATGGGTGGCGGCCTATTAAGGCAAGTGTTATTACTTGTAATCCTAGATCTACCACTATTTCTATACATCACCTTGGCTGGATAACTTGATGAATAAAATGAAGGAAAATGGACAGACCGGATCCAGATTTTTCCGTTAGATTGGAATATATTAATGGGTTTGAAGGGATCAAAGAACACTGAAATTCTGTGATGGTGATACATATGTGTGCACATGGTAGGGCATATACCTTTTTCTGGGAAGAAGATCCATGGCTTCAGATTCTGAAGCAAGTTTGTAATCCAAATATTTTAAGATGATCTTTAAGGTCCCTTTCAACTCCAACAGTCTGTGCATCTTCCACTGAGTCATAGTTCTTCTTTACCTTAATTTCTACCCATTATAGAGACAACTTGTTTTCCTTCCAAAATGTATAATGTTTGAGGGGAAAAGAAGAGAAATAATTTTTCATTTTGAAACATTGTGCTCTAAAGTTCTTTGGTGGATGTTTGTATTTTGCCTAACAATTGCATCTGCATCTTTGAACAAATACATTGGATATGGTCATTTCCACATCAATATCACCTATACAGGTAGACTAACTTGTATTCACTTTGTACAGTTAGAGAAGTTCTGGACAAAATCAAATAAGCATAACTCAACCATTCCCATTTTCACCTATATAGTCACTGTGCCAATTTGTTGAAGCTAGAAAGTCTGGATTTTTCAGTGATTTTAAGAATCTTATAAACTAAGGTGAAAAATAGAATTTTTTTCTTAAAGGAAAGGCTTCCTATGTTATGAGGAGAAATGTTTTATTAAGCATTTTTTAGTCAGGAAGTTATGACAAGAATCTTCACACATTCTCAGAGAAACCCTGAAATGGGTAAGTAATTCATAGGCTGGATTTGTGCAACATAATTATTCCTTGGAGATTCTAAGAAATACCTAGGGAGGATATTAGACTTTCATTAGTTATACATTTGGGACTTGACTGTGTTCACTGAATCTTAAAAAAAGAGGAATCTCCCATGAAGGACAGAAATATGAGAACAAGCAAGTAGTGATATGCTGGTAAATGTTTAACAACTGGGTTTCCAGAAAAAATAAAAAGCCCTGATTTGTAGTGTTTGCTGGTTTTTGAAAGACCTTCTGAGACAGTAAGAGTAAAAATCAACGTGGACTGAAAAACAAAAGTCAGCCCTGCTGTGAATCAGGCTGGAAGGACAAACATACAAAGTCAGCTGCAAAGTTAAGAGGACAAATGGCTTATCCCAAGGTTCGGTGGGTGTAAAATGTCATAACGCCCCCTTTATGAGTGATCACTACTTTCTCACCAATGACGCTCCCAGACGCCCTTTGCTATTCACAATTGGATTCCCAATTGCTAAACCTTCCTACCCTCATGGAGGCACACAACCCCTCGTTAATCCCCAGTTCTCTAATCCTGTCTCAGAAACAGCAACCAACCCAGAATGGATCTCCCCTCCCATAGGCCCTCCTTGGAATCCTCCAGCAGGCACCCAACATTTATAGACCCGTCCTCTCCTCCCCCTTGGTCAGGTGACCCAGCACAGTTCCTCCGACTGCACTCCCTTGCTGTGCGTCAGTCAATAAGTCAGATTTTGCCAGACTACAGGCTGGAAGTCTTTGGCTGATGAGATTTTAACATTTTCATGGTGTTAATACTCCCACCAACGCTGATTTTAAGCTGCCCAAATGATGCCCCTGAACATGATCTGGAAAAACATGAGCACGATCAGCAGAAGTTGGTACAAGCTGGCTCCACGGCCCAGGTTACACTCTCAACAGCCATGGAAGAGATATTTTTTAATCTCTATTTTATAGATACGGAAACCAAGGCTTAGAGTTTACATAAATTATTTAAGGTCACAAAGCTGGTGGCAGAGCCACCATTTAAATCTGTGTCATTCTGATTCAAAATACTATGATCTTTTAACTAACACCACCCTGTTCAATACATTATAATAGTATCATCTCATAGTAATTTCATAGGTGTAGACCTTTTTAAAGACTGCACATTCCATTGCTTGTACAGGCTGCATTTTATAATACTTTTGTGTATCTTCCACACACTGTATGGTAGCTGTGAAACTTTAGGTAAAATATTTATCATCAATGAGGTCTCATCTGTAACATGGGGACAAATACAGTGCTTATCCCATAGGGTTGTTGTATAGATTTTAAAAATTAATAAATATAAACTGATAAATATAAACTGCTTAGCGTAATGACTAACACATAGTCAGTACTTAATAAATGTTAGCTATTAAAATTACAATGCTATATATGTAAAGTGCAAAATAAATGTCATTTTTATGGGCATTCAACTTTATAAGTCTCTATAATTCTCATTCAAATCACTTTCAGATTTTCCTATACAAGTGAGATGGTTTAAAAAATCTTTCTATAATCCTGTTTCCATTAATTATTGCTGCTTTACAAACCAAAACTCATTGGTTTAAAACCACAATGATGTACTGTTTTTCACATTTCTGTGGGTTGTCTGGTGGTTCTATTCCATGTAGTGTCAGCTGACGTCTCCGTACGGCTATGTTCAACTGGAAACTAGGCTGGGGAACCCTGGTCTTCTTCCAACTGGCCTCTCTCTTCACATGTGTCTCATCCTCCAGGGCCATTCCACATGGTGTCTCTCTCTAGCAATATAGTCTGGACTTCCTTACGCTATGATATCTAGGTTCCAAAATGGAGTTTTCTAAGAGGACAACTTGAATGAGCAAGCCCTCAACAAACCCTACTGTGTCACATTTGCTAATGTCCGTTGACCACAGCCAGTTACACAGCCAAGCCCAGAGCCCTTGTGGAAGGGAGCTACACAAGGGCATTAGTACTGAGAGGCATAGTTTTTGGGGGGCCACCAATGCACCAGCCTGCCACAGATTCCTATGCATATTCATGTACAAACCTCTTTCAGAATCAATGAGAAGATGCCAAATAACTGATTTTATAGAGAGAGTCTTTAGTCCTGTGAATAATGAAAGCAGAATTGGAACTGACAAAGTTCCTGTCAGTCTGATTCTCTGCGCCATATATGCATGGCCCTATCACACGATGAGAACTGAGAAATAATGGCAAAGTCATTTTAATGAGCTAGGGAAGAGTGAATCAATTATGATCCTATAAGTACCAATTTCCATCTACCTCTTTATGGACTAAAAAAAGTGTCACAGATTATGCTAATCATTCATCTAACAACACACACACAACGTCATCATCATTAGGATTGTCATTATACCCGTTACATTTTTATTAACGTTTTCTCCCTGAAATTTCCATTTGAAAGCCAATGGTAATTTCATTTTGAAATCAATTCTGACTACGAATGGCTCCAATACATATTTTGTTTCTGAAGTCAGCCTCCCCTGATAAAAGCTGGCCTGTTTCACTTTTTTCTTGTTCCTTTCCTCTGTTCTTCTGAGGGTGAAAAATAATAGCTCTTTTCTTTGAAAAGAGCTATTATTATATGTCTACCGTAATTATAAGCAAGATTCAATTACACTGCTCTAAAATATTCATTGCAAATTTATGATTTAAAGATATTTCATTTCCTATTCATGTGTATTTCCCACACTCACAGTATAAATATTTACAGTTAATTATAGAAAATTTCACACATTAATCCCAGTAGCATGAAAATATATTAATAAATTTACATTAATAAGTGATTCTTTGAAAAATTATTTAGAAGTGGGAAAAGAGAAGAATGTCATATAACTATGGTAGTCAGAGGCTTAGGCTTTGGGGTCTCTTATTTACCCAGGGCCTTTCCAAGACCATGGTCACATAATCGTATGTTTTCGTAAAATCTATAAAATGAGGATATTTTATCTTATCTTAGGACCTTTGTCTCTTTCCACTTTGAATTCCCCTCCATCACACGTCCTCTCATGTAGGGTAGCATTGGAACGGCTGTGGCATTTTTAGACTCTGGTAAGGAAAAGTTAAGTGAGGAATACATTTAGTTTGGGTATTGTGGGACGTACTTAAATGGCTTATGGTCACATCGATGTATAATTGTTATGCCCGTGATCTCAGCATAGGAAAGACCTTCAGAAATACTTCTTTCCAATTAAGATTATGCACACTCACACATTGTGAAGGTGCAGGCCACATGAATGTATCTTACAGTGTCTAGCATGGAAATTTGTTGGAGTAGAAGAGAAACACAGTTTGAAATTTATGGACTAAATTGTCTTTTTATTCTGAAGTGAAACCAAAAATACACACCAAAAAACTATAAAGGGGAAAAAAGTAATGTACAGGTATATCGGGCAATTCATTAATAACAAGTACATGTTTTCTTTGTGGATTTGTTCTGTTTACAGTATTGGTCAGCTTTTAAACTTTTGTAAATTGTTATGATTCCTCTTCTCAACCTAAATAAATATTCACCTTCATACTTGATTAGGTAGTAGTACTTTTGTATTCTCTTCTTAAAGAATGCTCCCCAAACTATGCAAGCAAAACCTGGATCTGCTCCCAATGGTAACCAATCTCTAATACAGTAAAATCTTCTATTTGAGGGATTGAGCTATTGGACAATAATAAAACCATGTTAAGTAAATTCTTTTTGTTTCTGGATTTCCATTTTTCTTCTCTTTACTCATGAAGACTGATTCACTCATCTATAAAATGTGACTCTAGTCTCTTACTTTCACTTTAAACTCTGACACGTAGGATTAGAGATGAATTTTGGCCAGAGTAGATCATTAATCCTGATTGACTGAATGTATTGGCCAGGGTTCTCCTGAGAAACAGAATAGAGAGAGCGAGAGAGAGAAATTTATTATAAGGAATTGGCTCACCCAATTGTAGAGGCTGGCAAGCATGAAATCTGCAAGATTTGTTTTTCTGCCAGTCTAGGCCTGCAGGCTGGAGGCCCAGGAAAGAGTTGATGTTGCAGCCGGAGTCTGAAGGCAGACTGCACGCAGAATTCTCTCTTCCTTGGGAAGTTGGTCTTTTCTCCCTTAAGGCCTTCAATAGTGACGGGTGAGGCCACTCACATTTTGGAGGGTAATCTGCTTTACTCTAAGTCTACTGATTTAAATGTTGCTCTCATCATAAAGTGCCTTCACAGCAACATCTAGACTAGTTTTTGATCAAATATCTGGGTACTGTGGCCTAGTCAAGTCGACACATCCAACTAACCATCACACTGATGAACACACAGCGAAGGTAG
Source organism: Diceros bicornis minor (assembly GCF_020826845.1). Lineage (NCBI taxonomy): Eukaryota > Metazoa > Chordata > Mammalia > Perissodactyla > Rhinocerotidae > Diceros > Diceros bicornis. The sequence continues at coordinate 323,293 of NW_026691037.1, read as the reverse complement.
GAACCAGCATTGCTACATTTACTTAAGTCATGACATGAAAATATATATACCATATTCTATTCTTTTGTAGGATGATGGATTCTACGAAACTAAGTATCCAAATTAATAAAAAGGGACCAGATAAAGAAATCACTTTTTGCGTCACTATGTGAAACAAACAAGATGTCAGAAGAACACAAAAGGGTTTGACTGTAGAAATAGCAGAATGTTGAGATTTTGGCCAAAGTTATGAGACTGGCCCAGTCCCTACGAACCAGCTAGAAAAAACAGACTACTTTGAATTATAATTCCTCCAATCCCTTAGAGAATTCCAGAAAAACCAAGAGATCACAACTATGTGAACCTAGATCCCTTACAGTTCTAATATTCTGTAACTCAATTTGATGTTAAAAAATGAGATTCATAGAAGATGGGGGACGAAATATTGAAACAAGAAGATTTGATAATAGTTCTACACTAGATGTGTTAATGGCATATGCTACCTTTTGCCTCAAAGAGCCTATTAAATCATCATCTTAAATTATCATCAAAAAAGACAGCTTTGAGAGGCAAAGGGGGTTTAAAATCAAACATATTTATAGTTCACATCATAGTTCAGAATAGCTGATTCTCTAAACAGTGTCTCGAAGAACTGCTTGTAAAGTGACTTTTAACAGGTGCTGACAGAAGTTAAATACAAAATAAGCCCCCTTTGTCATCCATAACTTTAACATTTTGAAAATAGAGTTTGTGGGGTGGAAAAATCTTTAAATAAATTTTATTAGATGACATGTCATATTTAACATCTTAGCAAAATCCCATTGTTAAGTGGAAATTATCACTCCAAATGCCAATATTCTTATTAGGAGATTTATGAGCCTTTTAGTTTACATTTCTTCCAACAAATATCACGCTCTCATGCCACTGTGCAATTTAATACAAGACAGTAGGGCCATATAGCCTATCAGTTCTAGCCTCCAAACATTTTCTCCTGTTAGTCTCTCACTTGATCCTCCTCTACATTCTAGTAAAAGGTCTGTCTGACGTCATTCTCCTGCACTTTCTTCACTCTCCAGCTCTTATGTCCTACTTCTTTATTCTAATCCAATCTAATACCTCATCCAAAGATCAGACCAAGTCTTAACCCCTTAATGAATGTGAGTGCATAGAAGGGAAGCATCAAGATAATAAGGCATTCAAAATTTGTAGCAGTGGTTTTCAAACTAGCGTCTTATAAAACAACGGTTTCCCTCACGCTGATCTGAGATATTTTAACTACTAAAATCTTAATATTGGAAGTTTTTTCCCAATCTGCATATTAAAAAATGTAATTAGTAGATAAAATTTTCAATGCTAAAGAATTCTTTTGTACATTTAAAGTAAAATTTTATTGTCAGCTAGTACCCACCAGACGACAAAATGAATGTATCAATAAATGAATACTAATGAAAATTGAAAAAATATTCATTTTATCTTGTACTGGATATTAGCTGTTGCTAAATTTTACATGAACGTTCTCGTCGCTTGAAAGGAATATCCCCACTATACATTAATACATCAACATTCTGAGTACTTGTTAGCTTCTTTTGAAAGAATAAGTTGCTGATATCCCAGTTAGCTCAAAGTGCACTGACAAATTGAGTTTATCTGAAGTTGTAGCATTAACCGTGAGCTTGGACATCCCCACCAAGGTATCACCACCATATGAGACCACACAGAAACAGTCAGCCTTCCAACCCAGCATCATCTCTCATTTTAGAAACATGACACATATTTTTTTTTTATCCAGTTGTAAGTTCTTCAAATGCATGGACTAAATTTCACTTCAAATGCATGGACTAATGCTCCACACCACCTATCACGTTACTGGCATATCAGAGATGCTTAATTATGATATTGTTATTTCTACCATTAGATGGCACCCTCCGACGTTAGATCTACCAGTCTTCACCCCACTACCCGCACATATCTTCCCAACACCAATCCTAGCTGCGAATCTCTTGATCAGCATCAAAGAGTAACCGGAGACCAATGTTTTGTTTTGTCTTGTTTCCCGCCTCCGTCCCGTCCCGTCCCCACCCCCCCCCACGTGTATCTAGTTTCTCTCCTCACTCTTAGTGACTGAAAAAGGAGCAAAAGAAAATGGTAACCTCACCCACCTCTTTTCTGGCAACTAGATCTACGGAAACCCAACATACATTGGCTGAGAACAAGAACAGCAGCATCAACATTAACAATAATAATTACCTTTATTAGGTGCTTAATTTGTTCAGGCATTGTGCTAAGCACTTGACATGGATCATCTTGTTAATTCCTCTTAATGCACCTACCTGCATTAAGAGGCATTTTGTAACTGGATAACCATTTTCCATAAATCCTAAAATGGGTCTGACGTGGAAGAGAGAAATAGGGTACCCAAAAAGGCCTTGCAGTTGGGATGAGGGAAAAACAGCAGCCTTGGTGACTAAACCCCAGCCCAGCGAGAGAATGTCCCAGCTGATGCCAGCAGGGATAGATGATGACACCCAGGATCATGTGCTCTCCCTGCCTTACCTTAGCACCACTTAGAGGAAAAAGAACATTTCAATATATAGGGGGAAGTTGAAGCCAGGTACCTGAGGGATACTGTACATGTTAAGCCAATTTGCTATTTTTTCCTGTTTAATTTGAGGGGTGATTCAGGGGTCTCGAGGATTTGTGAGCTTGTTTTCTAGAGGATTTATGAGCTTGTTTTGCAGAACAAAGAGAATGTCTTTGGGGAGGTTGTGATCACAAGATGGCTGGCCCTCAGCAGCTGGTGGAGCCCAGAAGTCAGATTGCCCCCGGGCGTATTGGGAGTGAGCCCTTCTTCCCTGAAGCTCCTCCTGCCCAGCCCTTTAGCTCTATAAAACCCCCTGCTTTCTGTTCTTGGGCAGGGGGATTTGAGCGAACCCAGGCTCCCACCTACTCGTTTCGGCCAATTCAAATAAATCTTTCTCCATCTCCAAGCACTGATGTCTCAGTATTTGGCTTGCTGGGCATCGGGCACACGAACTGGAGATTGAGAGGTTCAGTATCAAAGTGACTCCTGAAACGACTGAGATTGTTCCCACCAATAGATGGATTGGGCATTCATAATAGATATTAATTTCAGTTATGGAAAAATAAATGTGTATTTCTTGCACATCTGAGTTTGTAGACCTGGGTATTAATATCACCCTATGGTTCACGGGGAAAAAAAACCCCTGAGATTCAGACATTTGTCCAAGATCATACAGATATTCAGTGATGGTGTCTGGGTTTGAAGCCATGATGTCTGAATCCAGAGTTCAGTCTTTTGAGTATTGGATATATAAAAATTTTACAAACATAATGGGAATGGTGTGACATTAAAAAGGTAACCTGCCTCAGTATCATTTCTTCCAGAAGTTGTGTCCTTTCTGTGTATCCCTGGGTCACCAAGAAAAGGCACAAACGTATCTGGATCGTAGCACTGTCCTATAGAACTATAATTCAAGCTAAATATATAATTTCAAATTTTCCAGCAGCCACAGTTTAAAAAGTAAAAAGAAACAGATAAAAATAAATTTTCATAAAATATTTCCTTTAAAAAATATCCAAAATATTATTATTTCACCATGTAATCAATATTTTAAAATTTCAAATAAACTATTTTACATTTTTTTACACTAAATCTCTAAAATCTGGTATGTATTTTTTTAATTGAGGTATAATTGACATATAACATTATATTAGTTTCAGGTGTACAACATAATGATTCGATATTTGTATATATTGCAAAATGATCACCACAAAAGTCAACATCTGTCACTACACACAGTTATAATTTTTTTTCCTTGTGATAAGGACTTTTAAGATCTATTCTCTTAGCAACCTTCAAATATGCAATACAGTGTTATTGACTATAGTATCTCATGTGTATTTTATCCTGACACCACATCTCAGTTCAGATTAGCCACATTTCAAGTGCTAAACGGCCACATGTGGCTAGTGGCTACCTTTTGGACAGTACTGGCCCAGATAAAACAGAGTAAGGGGGTGATTCCAATTCATCACAAAGGATTACTTTATGACCCCAATTCATGGCGTCCCCAGGCGCTCCTTCCTCCACAAAGAGCTGCGGGAAGCACAGCCCTCCTGTCTGTCTGTCCCAGAACTTTACCTTCCTTTGAAAAAAGTCTCAAAATTCTCAGGCGTCAAGCTAGCATTTTCTTTTAGTAACACAATTTTCATTTAACTTTTTCTTCTCTCACTTTTATGAACAGCCTTATTGAGGAATAACTGGCATACAAAAACTTACTTTAGTGAGAAAACATTTATTTCGTTTTAGTAAGAACAAAAGTTTATCAAGCTTTTACTACCTGTCCTGTACTGTCCTAGCTTTTATTAATCTAAGTGAAATCTTGCAACCTATGAGTAGGTACTACCAGTATTATCTATCCCATTTCATATATAAGGAAATTGAGGCTTAGCGGACGAAGGCCACTTGTCAAGGTGATTCAGCTAGAAAGAGTGGACGCCTGAATTCAGAATCAGGCAGGCTGCCTCCACTGAGCAATACTGCCTTCAAGGTACCTAACTGTAAATATCAGAAGGAGGTAGGTTTGTATTATCACACCATAAAATGCTAGAGGCAGAGGTGAGGAGGTGCTAGGAGCATTTTAATATAATTACCAAGAGACATAGAAGAAACAAAAAAGTCTTTATGCAGATTTCTGGCTAGTCAAGCTAATCTCTCTTTAGATAACACCTATTTACTTATTATAGGCATGTGACTCTTCAGTCTTTTGCAACCTTAATATTTGTAAACAATGAGCTTTCCATAATAATTCTGCATAAGGTTTGCTGAGCACATTACACAGTAGAAATACTTAATGAAACAGAATAGTGTTAGAGCACCTAATTTTTAGTATTATGCTCTCATGGTACATTCAAGAACGTTTGAAACTATACTCAGAGTTTCCATGAGATGTATTCTCCCTTCAAGACCAACTGCTAGAATAGTTTAGAAGCATGAGGACTGCCAGCATTTTCCACCTAAAGATGTTCCTTTCCCTTAACCTGGCACCACCACCCACTATCACCTTTGGCACCACTAATGAATATGGAGAGAACCCCCCTTGAGCCTAAGTTGCATTCTTCCTAGACTCAGACATGTCTGAGCATTTCTGGCAAACAGATAAATCAGAGCCACAAGGAATCGAGGGGCGGGGCGGGGGTGGTGGTGGTGGCGGGTGCCTTTAGGCAAAGAAAGAAAGAGAACTGAAGCTCATTGTTTCTTCTATTAAAAATGTCCTGGGTAAAGAGTGAGAGGAGTAACATTAGGCGAGTGTGGCTCGTCACAATCAGTGCCTAATATCAGGCCAGTGTGGCTCATCTTGTTCTATGACTTCCCCTTCCTCCTAGGGCCCCACCTTCCTCCCTCCAGGGACCTGGGCCAGATCCTGAGGGGAGGAGCATTTACAGAAATGGAGGAGAGCTGCCTAGCTCAGAGGTCTGAGAAATATTGGGCGCCCAAATCAGCACTGCTTTGGAACCTTTGAGAGACAATAAAACAAAGGTAGGAATTTTCCCCACTTGGAGAAGAAGCCAGTGCAGACTTAAGAAATCAAAGTACAGAGTGAAGCCTTGGCATAACCTGAGCTCCAACACACCAGCAGTGTTGGGGACATTTCCAGCCACAGAGCAAAGCCCCAGTGACCTCAGCTCGCCTCAACGTGGCAGGGGCAACATCCTCACAGCCACACGTTCATCAGCAGCCTACACCCACGCTGACAGGCAGCACCAGGCAGCCTACATACCCCCAGAGTCTGGCATAAAGGAAGGAAAATGTTTGCCCGGCGGCTGAGTGAGCTGAATGGGAGCACTTATGGGAATTTATGGGAACTCCCAGAAATAGTTGGGATGGGGATACCTGGAGGCAGCTGGAGGTTCCACAGAGAAATAATCCATGTGTTGCTAGCCTAATTTTATTGCTAGCTTTGTGTAGTGTAGGCACGGGTTATACATGCACTGTGCTGTCCTGCTACCATTTCTCAGACTCCAGCTCATGGTAAGTGTTCAACGATCGCTCAATTATTTGTTCCTGACCTCAGGAAAGAAAATAACATGTCAGCAGAGAACAGGCAAGGGAGATCACTGTGTGGGGGATGCCAGGGAAGGAATGGGCACCAGGATGAATTACTGGATGGTGTCTGATGACCCATCCTACAGGAACACACTTCCTGGCAATGGCGGATCCGGATCCTGGACCTATAACAAATGCGGAATGGACGGCTCCCCTTTAGTCAATTTAGTCAATGGTATTTTGGCAATTAATTATTACCAATACAAGTGATCATGTATACATGTAACACAAGTGATCATACCAACATATGATGGTATCCAACAAATCGAAAGTTTAATAGGAATTTAATTGCTTTATTGAGAGGTTTTTTTTTTAATGTTTTACGTTTGCTTTAATAGGAATTTATCTCAGTTACTCAGTCCTATAACTGAGCAAGAAGTGAGTCACATTGTTTCAGGAATTCAAATCACGTTGCACAAATAAACGGAAAAATGATTCATCCTTTCAGATTTCCCTAAACAAACTATAGCCGAGCTGCCAGTAGGACTAACACCAGGAGCATTTCTCAGCAAGAGGGCGCCAGAGGCTGACATTCTTCATATAATCTGCCTAGAGCCAGTGAAGATTTCAGAGTCTGATGACAAAGTTAAAGGGGCAAAGGAGTCAAATATATAAAAGCGATAGGCAGATGTATCTGGTTCACAGGCTTGCTTTATGCTAATGATTAAATAGTACTGAAATCTCCATAGTTGGTTCAGGATGTTAAATATGTAAATAGCAATATCTGAGCAAGGGAGATAGTGGTATCTTTCTACTTGAAATTGCCTTGCTGAATACAATGGGGTTTTTGTTAATGAATTAATTTTAATAGGCTTTTCTCCACGTAAAAGAAAACTCGGGGTGGTATTTCAATTATCAAAATCATTGGTACATATCCTTTTATGCAATGGCCAGATTGTTACACAAAACAATAGAAAGCATAACGAGGTATCTACTGTGGCTAAGTCATTGTTAATTTGCTAAGCAATGCCGATTTTAAGGATTTGGGTTTTGAAATGAAGCTGTAATGTAGGATACAGAGAGAGGGTTTTAGAATAGTCAAGTATCAAAAGAGAGAGCAGCCAAGTTGTTTTTAAAAGGGGGAGAAAGGCAAAAATATGATCCAAATTACAATAGAAATAGATTTTAAAAATAAATGTTTTTTAACAGAGAAAAGAAAAGGTCAATGGCCCTGAGGAACTAAGAGCAGGAAAATGTCAAGCTGAGGACTCTTCTGACAGAGGCACACAGCACAGCTTTATTCAGATCACTCAGCCTCTCACACCTGTAGTGCTCTTACACGTAAACAGAAACTGTGTTAATGAGTTACATTCTTTCATCATACCCTGTGTTTCTCCTTTCGGCACTTAAAATAGTAACCTGAACACCACACCCTTTATTATGGAAGAGTGGGGTAGCAGAGTTCATAGTCCTCACGTCTTGTTTTGAGCCAATCAAGCAGACACACAGAATTCAAAAGAACCAACAAATAGCTCAGGTTAGAGCAACAAGTTCCACTCAGAACCCATCGGGCAGTGGAAACTTGAAATGGACTCTGTCACATTCATCTCTCAGTATGTTAGTTATCTCTTGCCACATAATTAATTACCCTAATACACAGCGATTTAAAACAACATAGATTGATTACTCACAGTGTCATTGGGTCAGGAATTCAAGAGAAGCCCAGCTGGTGCTTCTTGCTCAGGGTCTCATGAGAGCCTGAGCAGTCACGATATCAGCGTGACCAGGCTGTAGTCATTTGCAGGCTTGACTGAGGCTGGAAGCTCCACCTCCAAGATGGCTCATTTGCGTGGTTATTGGAGGGGCCTCAGTTCCTCCCCTGTGGGCCTCTCCACAGAGCTGCTTGAGTCTTCACAACATGGCAGCCGGCTTCTCCCCGACAGAGTGAGCCAAGAGAGCCAGGCAGAAGCCACACATCTCTCATGACCCAGACTCAAGACACACTCAATCATTCCACGATATTCTCTTAGTTCCACAGGTCAGCCCTTTCCAGTGTGGGAGGAGACCACATAAGGACATGAATACCAGGGGGCTAGACTCACTGGGGACTATCTTGAAAGCAGGTTACCATACCCAGCTCCTCCAGTGTTCTAGATATTCATGGCATTCCCATATGGCCAACCTAGATGTAGGCAGAACAATATTTCTGCCAAGGGCCCTTTTCTACCTCCTTCCTCTCACAGCCTCTATGATTCTCTTTATAGCCTTTTTTCCGCACTCTCACCCTCTTCAACCAGACCCTCATAGTCTCTCACTGGGTCTCTTCTTTGTCAGCTTCTTTATGTTCCACTGCCAAATTGTTCCAGAGATTTTCATTGCTGAAGGCAGAAGAGAAGGGAAAAAAATCTTCACTGAGGTCAGTCTTTTAGATTCTCAATATAAAGCCATTAGCTTCTTCACACTAGCAAGATTCACACTTTTAGTATGCACTTTATTATGCCAAAGAATATTTGTCTCCTTCTTGATTCAAATTTCCAAAAACCCTGTTTTCTTGGTTTCAGTATGAGTCAGGCTCCAGGGAGCATGGGGGAGGGGGTATGGGATGAGGAGAGGGAAAGGAAACAAAAACCATATTACCATGCAACAATTGCAATCCATCAATTATTTGTAAATGATTCCTTTTGTATACACCTTATCCAATAAAATATAAGCTCCCCAAATGCAGACAGCATCTACTTGGTCACTGCTTTAGTCCTAGTACCCACAACAGTGTCTGGCACATAGCAGATACTCTAAGAATCATTTAGAATAAAATAGGCAGCCGCCTCAATGACGTTATTTGAGAGACTAAAATTGTCTCCTCTTGATATCCTAAGTGAAGATTCATAAATCTCTGTTAAAATATAATTATGTGATCTGGGACATAATATATTAAATAATGTTAATATGCTGACCTCTTAATTAATTAGTATATCTGTTCATTTCTTGATATGTATTTGTAATGCATCATAACTTGAGAATAAATCTAAACTTTGTCATCCACAAAGTCATTTACCGAGCACCCACTCTATAAATGAAATCCTTCTATGGCCAGTCAATACACAAAGTTACACCTGTTAGCAGAATTCATTATCAGATCACTGATGAATTTAAATATTTCTTCTGTTAGGTATACCATAATGGAATGATTTACCAAGGGATGCTGCCTCAATTTAAAACCACAGCTCGATACAGAGGCATCATCTTCAGTGGGGTTGAGGCCCCCCGCACCCTGGGCATTTGGAGCCCTGGAATCTACAGTGTTGCACTCCATTTATCAGGCGGTATTCAGGAATAGAGGCCTCAGTGAGGCTAGTCTCAGTATACCTTTTGTGCTGTTCCATCCAAGCCAAGGAGAGAGGAGATACACCACGAGAAATAGTTCAATGAGAAGGAGAGGCTATATCGCTCTGGGCCCCAACCAAAAGCAGATTACATTCACCAGATAATTCAAGGAGGAGGGCTTATTTGAAAAGGGGTGAGTTTTCAAGATATGATGGGATGCAGACAAGCCTTGAGACAAAGTGCAAGTCAGAGGAGCTGGTGCTGGTAGAGTGGCTCAACAGGCTCGGAAGAGAGGTGGGCTGCTGACACCCAGGTGCAGACCACTGCTAACAGCCCCCTAGAGAGGAGCCAGCCTCGCTCTCCCATCCCTCCAACCTCCTACCGGAAGACAGAGAGGAGGGCACCCAGAACATCCAAGACAGGAGAGCTTTACTTTATTCCTCTCCGAATCCTTCACACAGGGCAGTGCCTGCCACAGACAATGAGTCCTTAGGAAACGTTTTGTGTGAACTGAGCCCAGCCTCCCCTACTCTCCCCCCACACTCATGCCGTGACACCTGGCAGGTCACTCTAGCTCCTGGATACCCAGCCTCCCACCTCTACCATAAGAATGATAATAACAAGAGGGATTCTTTCTGGGGAAAAAAAGGAGACAATGTGCTGTGAACTGTACATCTCTACACAAATACGAGTCATGGGAGATCCCTAAAGGAATGCTGCCTCTATGTTTATTACACTAAAATGTCATCCCCTAGGAACATTTTAGTAGTGAAAAGACAGTGCAGATTTTCTCCTTTAAATTATTCTGCTTGATAAAGTAGGTAATGTAAGGCAGAGGAATCTACATGTATTTCCATGTTACTCAATAATTCTATTTTTATTTTCCATGGGCAAAAATCAGTCTTACGAAAGAAAAAAAAAAAAGAGTTGTTTAATTGTTAGTTTAGACTTAACCAAATCTGTATAAAGATAGAACCGTGTTGTCCAATACAGAAGCCATGAGTCATATGTGTCTATTTAAATTTAAATTTTAACGAATTAAAATTAAATATAATTAAAAATTCAGTTCCTCGGTCACAATTGTGACAATTCAAGTGCTCAACAGTCACATGTGTTGGACAGTGCAGAACATTTCCATTTTCACAAAAAGTTCTATTGGACGGCACTGAGCCTAGACGGATGACCTCTCAATTTTCCTCTAGAATTATATTTTGAAACTCATATGACTAAAATTAAAAATGACCACACTCTGGTTAGTTTATTCTGACCATGGCTGAGGTATGATCACAACATTAGATTCAAACTATAAATAATGGCTATCAGCATGAAATATTTGATTTTTACAACGAAGACAAGCCTAACTATATTAGCTACTGTTAAGTTATATTTAACAAGAATGATGTATGTTTAAGTACATGGGATTAAGGGGATCTTTTTAAAGTTTATAATTTCCCTCTGCTCATATAGCAGAGGTTCTATAATAAAAAGAATCACATCTCGCCAAGTGAAATCACTTATTTACATCTGTGTAAATATAAACAACGCAAAAACAAATGTGGTTCCAGGCAGTTGGAGCACGGATATGTTAGAATTTAATTTGCCACATCATTCAGCCTTTATAATAACAGAAGATGAGCTGGCCCTGTGGCGTAGCAGTTAGGTGCGCACGCTCTGCTGCTGGTGGCCTGGATTCGGACCCCGGGCCCGAACCGATGCACCACTTGTCAAGTCATGCTGTGGTGGTGTCCCATATAAAGTGGAGGAAGATGAGCACAGATGTTAGCCCAGGGCCAGTCTTCCTCAGCAAAAAGAGGAGGATTGGCATGGATGTTAGCACAGGGCTGATCTTCCTCACAAAAAAAAAATAATAATAATAATAGCAGAAAGTATGACGGAATCACTTACAGCAGGATGTGAAATAGGTTGCTCTTTGTTAGCTACAGCTGATAAAACCTGATGAACGTCCTACATTCTGAACACGTCCTCAGGGCAGAGCCAAAGAGATCTTGCCACCATCACACCCAGTGGCCCACTTAGGGAGAAGGATAGAGACTCACTGAAGAGGAGACTTTGAAATGAATTGAAGGAAGAGAGTGCCATGGTGTCCTGTGGGAAAGGGGAGTGGTGTGCTGCCCCTAAAAGCGACGCAAGTAACAGGAGCCCTAAGAGAATCACCCAGAGAGATTATGGTTTTCTGCAGGAGATATTTCACTGCTCTGGTGGAAGTTTGCTGAATGGCAAAAATGTGTAGGCACATTCTATGAGAGTATTTTACGAAGCTCTCACATCTGTCTCCAGGTGTTTGGAGGCATACATGAAGATACAGACTGGGGCCAGACTCAGGGCCCTCAAGGAATCTGTAGGCGAGAGGCAGCTGGGGCAGCCCGCAAGGCAGGGCCAAGAGAGAGACCAGCAAGAGGAATGGCCCGCACCAGCTGGGCCTGGGTGCATGAGGTTTCCCATGTTCAATCTTTGCTGCCTGCCCATGGAAGAAAACCTCCTGAGTCTAGCGCTAGGGCAGGAGCCGGAACAGGGATATTGGCAAGTGTCAGCCAGCAAGTGCATTGCAAACATCAGGAAACTACAGTGCAGAGATGCCTGTGGAGGGAGAGGAGGGCAGAAAACCCACCAAATCATCCCACAAAAGAAAACTAACTACGGACACCTGCCAAGGTAGAGAGCAATTGCATCCGAAACACAGCCCCAGGAGAAAGACCAGTACCCAGTAATAACAAACCCAGTAGGAATATGCAGAACAACTAACAATGGTTGAGTAAATGCTTTACATAAATGACCTCATACAATCCTCACAACCGTAACTCATTATTGAAATAGTCATTAAAAAATCATTATTGGCACTTCATAGATGAGGAACCTGAGACACTACGGAATTATAACCAAGCTCACAAAGCCAGTGAGTGGCAGAGGCTCTAACCTCAGGTATCTAATTCCAGAGTCCGTGCTCTTAACCACTGTGCTTACTGCCTCCCTTTCTACCCCTTTACTGCTCATCACAGCCCCCACTTGAAAGCTGGAAGAGCCAGGCACAGCAGAGTGAGCGGAGAAGTGGAAGGGGATTTGAAGTAAGGATATTGAAAGAACAGTTAACACCTCCCCTCCCCGCCCACATCACTGATCTTAAAACAGGGTCAGGGCTGAAACTAAAGGGAAAAAACTTTACACTGGAAGCAAGATTAAACTGTTGCTTTAGAATGGACTTTTTAACATCTGTTAATGACTAACAAGCTACAAGATCTGTATAAAAGGCTATCAAATACTGGGGGCCAGCCTCGTGGCATAGTGGTTAAATTCATGCACTCTGCTTTGCGGCCCAGCGTTCGCAGGTTCGGATCCTGGGAACAGACCTATGCGTCGCTTATCAAGCCATGCTGTGGCAGGCGTCCCACATATAAAATAGAGGAAGATGGGCATGGATGTTAGCCCAGGGCCAGTCTTCCTCAGCAAAAAGAGAAGGATTGGCAACAGATGTTAGCTCAGGGCTCATCTTCCTCACCAAAAAAAAAAATGCTATCAAATACTAGAGAAGGGAAAGCCTAAAAATCAGGTGTGACATTGGTGATAGATGAAGCTATTTTCTGATCGGATGCCACTGAGTTCAATGCAGTCAATAAATGTTCCATTTTTATAAATATTGTTAATAGTTTGAATCTGACAAAGTTGTGCTTATAGCTCTGCTATGCAGATTAATAATTAAACTCACCAAGATGGGGCCAAGATTAATTTTAGTCATAGGTTTATCAAAATATAAGTCTAGAAGGACCTTGGGAAGTCATCTATCTTATCCCTTTAACAGACTGTGTTTAAGTCCAAACCAATAATGAAAAATGGTTGGGCACACAATGTAAATGAAATAGAAAAGAAAAAGGACTAATTGCTATATAATTTTTTAAAGAGCAATTGAAGCTTAATCATTACCTAATAACACAAAAGAATAAACTAATAGAATATTTATTTGCATGTCTTTTCAAAAATTCTCAAGTTCAAAAATTCGCAACTTCAAAAATTGTGTTTCCTTATCAATTGACCCATCCTTTCACTTTAATACCGGCAGTAAGATAAATGACTTAAGAGAGTCAAACTAATGAAAGCTGTAGGATAAATGGAAAAATATGCTAACTTCCAGAAAACTACAACTTAGAGAAGTTTGAAATAAGTTGGACTAAGAACGTTTCCTTTTCTTCCACTCCCCCAAATATAAATCATTCTTGAAAATTAAACAGATTTTCCAAACAAAACTTCCTTTCTAGCAGATTACACATTAAAACTCTTTCAGTAGTTATTGAGGGAAAAAATCTGTCAAAAACGTATTGATATTTTGGAACAGATTATTTTAACCGGAAAGCCTACTCATTATGGTGAGTCATGGAAAAAAAAATCTTTTATCAGTATTTTTTTGAGTAAATGATTTTCCTAAGATATTTCACATATAAAAGTTGTCTCAAGAAAGAAACCTCATTAGAAAACCTAAATTGTCTATAGAGTCTTTAAAGTTGACTAATCTTGGAGAGAATAATCTCTAGATGAGAAAAAGAGGCATAAACACATGAAATAATTTCAAGGAGCTGAAACCCTACACAGTGGCTCAGTCTGAGGTCTGTAATTGTGCTCACAGAGGGCACAAATATAACAGCCACCTCATTTTGCTTCCTTCCTGACCTATTGTAATTTTCAAATGTTATATGTTTTCCCGAAATTAATTTTATCACCAGCTTCCTATCTTTAACTGAAGACAAAATTAAAAGGAGCCAATTCTAGCTTTTTGACCTAACAGCAATAAATGCATGGACCATCCCTCCAAAAATTCTGATTTGTAATCGATCTTGTGTGAACCCTAGATATTAGTATTTTTAAATAGTCTCCCTGGGATGAGAACCACTGCTCTGGCTTATTTGTACATGCAGGAGTGGCTCATTATTCCTTTACTAAAAAGGCCTTCCCTCCAAACCAATGAGAGGAGTTAGATGTAAAGCTCTAGTTAAATCCACAAGCAGAGGGGCCTTGTATGTTCAACATTCCTGCAATTCTGCAACCAGGTTGCCTCCTGGCCATTCACTGTGGTTTTTCCAGCACAATATATATCTTAATTGTGAATCAAAATTTTCATAAATAAATGCTAAGTAGAATTTAAAAGCTGTTTTTCAAACCATTAAATATGTTAGGTGCCCAGACACCAGGCATTTGTTGAGCCTTTGTTAAAACTGAAATTATGACATTGTTTTTACTTCAAATGACCCTCATTACAAATTTACCTAATATTCATTGGAATGACACTTTTTGTAATGACATTTGTATTCACACGCATTCATATTTATTTCTATGGATGTTTCATTTTAATTTGCCATTGATTAAGAATCAGTTGATGATTCTTCGATTGCCTTATTTGGACAGGAGAGTAGTCCTCACTGTTTTTGGAGGAGCTCCAAGCCTGGTGTAATCAGGAGCTCTGGGTGTATAAGCCAAAGTCTTTTGTCTCATTTGTCACCTAAGCCAATCATCATTTCAACTGGATTTGCACTTGCTGAGAGAATCAGGGGAAAGTTTATTCTCCAATTATAGTGTGGCATATAAAACTGCACTATAATGGCCATGAGAGAAATGGAAACTGAGTATGAAAAATCATTTTCCATTTTCTAAATATAAAGGTGGTTTTTCAATCAGCAAGTCCATTCAGCCTTTTATTCAAATGCTGACGTTAAAATTAAATATCAGTGTTGATGCTTTTTATTCAAGAAGAAAAACACTTATTATTTAACCAGAATTTATATTACCACTCATGCATTTTCTCATTCCCATAGCAAATCTATGAGGCAGAACATCCCTCTTTTATAGACTGGTAAGGTGAGGCTCAGAAATATTTAATGATCTTTTTTTGCGACAAACAGCAAAATTATGGCAAGACCTAATTCTTAAATTCCCAATTCTTGCTTCATCCCTAATATAAATGTTAACATATATGAGTCAAATGCAGGATTACCTCTCTCAGTAATTGATCAAATAACAAGTATTTATTATTAGCCTAGCACTGTATCATCAGGCCCCATTAGGATGCAAAAGAGTAATAAAGCATGACCTCATGGAATTTACAATCTGGTTGAGTCTAGCTTAATTAACTATTTAATTTCAGTTAGTGTTAAATTTTAAATCCTGAGATTTTTTTAAGTTACATTTTCAATAATACTATGACAGCTGTAACCAGACAAACAAGAATGTGAGAAATACTATAGAACTAATGATCTGATTTCTTCAACAAATGAAAAGAATGAAAAAACAAAAAAAACAAGGAGAGAAGCCAATAGATTGAAGACTGTAAAGAAAAATGTCAACCAAATTTAATGTGTGGGTGTTGTTTTGATCCTAATTTGAATAAATCTATTGGGGAAATGCGAACACTGACTGGGCATTTAAGGATAGCAAGGAACCTTTCATTTCTTTGAGGAGTTATAACGGTATTTTAGTGGCTTTTGTTGTTGTTGAGGAACATTGGCCCTGAGCTAACATCTGTGCCAGTCTTCCTCTATTTTGTATGTGGGTCACTGCCACAGCTTGGCTTGATGAGTGGTGTAGGTCCATGCCCAGGATCCTAACCAGCAAACCTGGGACGCTGAAGCAGAGCATGCAGAAATTAACCACTAAGCCACCAGGCTGGCCCCAGTTGCATTTTTAAAATACCTCTCAACTTTTAGAAATAAAATTAAAAGGTTACCAACCAGTTAATAATGGTTGGTATTTTTACTGGGCATTTATATGTTCCAAGGGCTGTGCTAAATATATTATGTGTACTATCTTGTTTAAAATTTATAATACTAAACATTGAGTCCCTTTTTACAGATGAAAAACTGAGATTCAGATTCCTTAAAGGTAATATCTAAAATCTTAGAGCTAGCAAACATCTGAGCCAGTCTTTGAATCCAGGTCTGTCTGATTATAGAGCTCATGTAATCAGCACTCAACCTGTAGTTAATTGTGGGATTTTTTTGTTTTTTTTTTAATCTACTGCAGTACTCTAAACTATGTTTTTAAAGGTAGAAGAGATAAGGAAATTTTGTGATTTTTCTTTCTGAAACCTGAACAATCAAAACTTTTACTGCTGCTGAGTATGTAAGAAATGTCTCACTAAGAGCAACTCAGATTTTCTTTTGACTCTCACTGTAAGGAATTTAAGGAATTTTTCAGGGGAGGCACAAAGATTGTTCTTTTCCCAAATTGGTTCTATAAATTCAGCAAGTGAGTGAACACATTCAAGAACAAGGGCTATGGCAGAACAAGCATTTAAATCACTTCAACTTCAAAATGCTTTGTGCTCTCCAAATCCTTTTGATCATTAAGCCAGCAGTAAGTGGATGTCTAAGTTGGAGCATTTTGAGGAATATTTTCCAGAAAGTTCATAAGAAATACTGCTCCTTTGAATTGAATAAATTTTCTCCAGT
This sequence comes from Diceros bicornis minor, assembly GCF_020826845.1. Taxonomy (NCBI): domain Eukaryota; kingdom Metazoa; phylum Chordata; class Mammalia; order Perissodactyla; family Rhinocerotidae; genus Diceros; species Diceros bicornis. Next base: position 306,475 of record NW_026691037.1, on the reverse strand, counting down.
AATTTATTTGAAAACAGATGAGCCACTGCTCCAAGGAGAAAGCCTATTGTCATTAATGTATTGAATCCTTTACAATGTCTTAGAAAATAATTGGACATGGTAAAACTTGAGGGGTAGAGAGATAGGATTGCAGGATGAAACACAGAAATACAGAACCAGCAATGTCTCTCAAAGGAACACATTTGTCCTAATGTCGCTCCCATGTGAGACAGTAGCGTGAACTAGCCTTAATGCATTTAAAAATTCTGGAAGGGAAAAAAGAACTATCGCCTGATCTCCAATCTGTCCTCTACTCCACATTTGTACCAGAGTCTGTACTATTCAGCACAGCAATGCTATGCATATGCAACACTTTGTGTTTGCAAAATATGTGTAAGAAAAGGCTAAATAAGGAAGGAGCTAGCAGAAGTGAATTACCGCCATTCTGTGGTCCCAGCTGCTGGCTCTTATCTCCATACAATCTAGCAAAAGATTGTTGCAGGTGAATTTGCAAATAAAAGGAAGTACTTCTCTTACTACTCTCTTCAGATAATAAAATTTTAAATCTGTTACCAAAGAGTCACAGAAATTTAGAATTGAAGATGATTTTAGAAATCATCTAACCAAACTCTCTTGGTTTTCACATACAGAAAGTAAACCCAAAGAGGTCAAATAATTTGCCTAAGGTAACACAATAAAGTTGGTTAAGAAAAGAGCTGGTAATGGAAATAAAACTTCTTTACCCCTAGGGTGATTTTGGAGCAAGCGACTGCCTGGATTGCTTGGGAAATTATCCTTAAAGCTTCAGAGTAACATTGCACCTTTTAGCTACATCTTGCTTTATGAAATAAACAATATTTTATGAGATGAATGATTTTAAAATCTCTATGTCATGAGAATAACCCAGTTCTGGAAAATATTTTTGTCCATTTCAAAGTGGAAACATTAATGACCCATATAGAAAATATTTAGAAAGAACTATAAATAAGTGATAGTTTCCTTAAGAAGTGATACATATCAGCCATTCTATTAAAAATGGCAAGCATTGAACATTGTATGCACTTTAAAGTATTCTTACACCAGAAAAAATCTTTAAGGAAGTCCTGTAATTTAACATTTCTGAACAATACTGGATTGTTCATCTGAAAGTCCCTATGGTATTTTGATTTTTTGAATCTCTAGCCAGATTCAGAATTCTGAAGGTATGTTAAATTCCAACTCATCTAATTTAAAAATCCATAAGAAATAATATCATAAGACAGTCAACACTAAGAAAGAGGTGTTGAGTAGAATGTTGCAGGTAAAGTTACACCAAGAAGCAAACATCAATTTAAGGTCCGTTATTCCCATCTCCAATATTAGTCTTCGAACTTAACAGGAAGAATTTTTCTTAAAAAGACATAATTTACCATGGAATATAAGAATATCAAATTTTATATATATATGTATTTTAAAATCTTGCCCTAAAGACATTGAACAAACCAAGTAATTATTTCAAATTACTAAATCATTCATATGTGTAGGAGATGCATGTGGGAGAAAGCAAAATAGTAGCAAACCTGAAGGTGAAATCTTCTAAGACATGAAATCAAGAGGAATTAAAATATAACAGATGAATATGATCATGTCAAAAGCATAAAGGAGATAGTCTTAAGGGGCTCCCTCTGCTCAAATTTGGGGCAATTTGACATCAAACTATTAATAGTGCTATTGAATTATTATGCATTGAAAAAAATTCGTAGTGTTAAAGAGGAGAGAGAGAAATTGAGAGAGGGAAAGGAGATAAAGCTAGTTTGGAAAACTATTAACAACTTACAAATCTAAGTAAGAGATACACAAGAATTCATTGTACTACTCTTTTAACTTTACTGTAATTTTGAAATATTTCAAAATAAAATGTTGAGGAAAACAGCATTCCCTGCTCTCTATATATATAGCAGGGGGAAAAAAGTAAAGGATAAGATTATACATCTTTTGGTAGAGAATTAAAATTCAAATAAAGTGACCTAGGTAAGAGCTCAGAGGTGATAGGATTAAGTGATTAGTTATGGTCATAACTGGGAAGCTTAAAACCAATCAATTTTATGGACATTAACTTTTTTTTTTTTTTTTTTTGCTGAGGAAGATTCACCCTGAGCTAACATCCATGCCAGTCTTCCTCTATTTTGTATGTGGGTCACAACCACAGCATGTCCGTCTATGAGTGGTGTAGGTCTGTGCCCAGGAACCAAACCCAGGCTGCCAAAGCACGGCACACCAAACTCAACCACCAGGCCACGGGGCTGGCCCCAACATTAGCTATTTTTAAAAAAAGGAATATATAAACAAGAATGGAGGGCCGGCCCCGTGGCTTAGCGGTTAAGTGCGCGCGCTCCGCTACTGGCGGCCTGGGTTCGGATCCTGGGCGCACACCGACGCAATGCTTCTCTGGCCATGCTGAGGCCGTGTCCCACATACAGCAACTAGAAGGATGTGCAACTACGACATACAACTATCTACTGGGGCTTTGGGGAAAAAAAAAACGAGGAGGATTGGCAATAGATGTTAGCTCAGAGCCAGTCTTCCTCAGCAAAGAGAGAAGTATTAGCATGGATGTTAGCTCAGGGCTGATCTTCCTCACAAAAAAAAAAAAAACAAAAACAAAACAAGAATGGAATAGTCTGCTTGTTATGTATGAAAGGGGAATTTGAAGAGCCTAATTTGACTAGTGCTGGGCTTCTAGCACTCTGTAGAGGACAAAGGGGTCTGACAAGCATAAAGCTTTGTGATAATTTGGCAGTCAAACCACTATCATGGAAATGGATATATCAGGTACCAGGTATGGTGGCACATGCCATTAAAATCATCTAATTTCCTGCTCATGAAGCTCCTTCTGTAGATTTTGGTAGGGGAAAGGGAGGAGAGGAACCATGTGGACTAGTCAATAATGCTCTGTCCCACTGGCAGATATATTTCTGTTGACATTGTGATTGGTACTTCAGTCTCCTCTAGTTTTAGTGAGTATACATGGTTAAATATGTCTAGGTGATTAGGAAAAATTGAGTTTCTGAGTTTTTAGATATGTAATATGGGAAACAGAACCTGAGAAATGACAGATATCAGGATGTTTTCTTCGAGTAGTGCCTTTATTTTACTGCCGAGTATTTCTGAAGTGACCTTGAAATTTAGTAATAATATCAGTAAGAAACTGACATTGGAGGGTAAGAAATAGATCTTCTTTTAGTGTTGTAAACACCCACAGGAAAGGCAAAAGAACTTTGACACATTTTCCTATAGAAGAAAATACAGAATCTCAATGGAGAGAGATCAACAAGATTTTTCCAACTCTCATCTGTGCTGCTTTAGAGGATCTTTGATTTCCACAGAAATGAGCGAGTTGAAATTAATTCATTCAAAAAACATTTGTGGGGCGAGCCCAGTGGCACAAGCGGTTAAGTGCGCGTGCTCCACTGCGGCGGCCCTGGGTTCGCCGGTTCGGATCCCGGGCGCGCACCAACACACCGCTTGGCAGGCCACGCTGTGGCGGTGTCCCATATAAAGTGGAGGAACATTTGTTCAGTTTCCATTACGTGTGAGGCTTCACTCTGGGGATTCAGCACTGGTCCCTCCTCTCATTGAGGTTTTGTTCCATTGTCTGTAATTTATTTTAAAATTCTTCAACATGGAGAGCTAAGTAATTTTCTTTCACAGGGGCCTTTATCTCTCAAACCACACTCTACTTCATGTGTTACACTGGCCTAACTATTGTATCAAATTATTTCAGTGTTCAGCACAACACCAGAAGATGAACTAGTGGGATCCCATAATAACAAATCCAGGTATTGTCAAATCTAAGCCAGTCTTACAACCAACTAAAATTTTCAAGAGAGGATTTCCTGCCTGATGTACTACATCTTTGGTATTTATCCTTAAACAAATTTTGGCCATATGAATTGTTTCCGAGATCACATGCAAGAGAGTTCCATTCTCTGTTTAGATACCCAAGGAGAGTGTTAGTGATTGCAGAATGTGAGTAACATGATATTAGCATTGGAACATGACCAATTTGTGGGAATCAATTCAGCACCAAATATACATTATAAATGAAATAATCTGAACACAACAGAACTTGTGGAACACCATGGGAATACCCTGGCAGGAAAAGATTACAATAAATGAATCAAGTACATCCTTACAAGGAATACAATGAATAGAGTAAGAGCAGTGATTACTAAGGGAACTTTACATAACAACAAGAAACAAATAGGAAATGCAATACACCGTAATAATTGTTCCCAGATAGCCATTTTGGCACAAGCACAATGGGAATTATAAAAAAAATAAATTATAGGACATGCATTAGAAAGCAGCCACATTGTGCAGAATCAATTAGAATTCTGGAGACAGATATCTGCTCAGTAAATTACCTCCAAACTCTAGAGGCAAAGGAAAGAGCTAACGTTTTTTTCACTTTCCAGAAGAAACTGAGGCCTAGAGTAATTAAATAGCCCTAGTTGAAAAGAGAAAGTCTACTTGACAGAAGAAATTCAGCTAACAACTGTGAAATAAGGGATAGAATTATAAATATAACTACATTTCAAGCCCTAAGGAGATTATTGATTCTGCTAAGTCTTATCAATTCATGTTAACAGCATTAGGCAAATGGCTGCTGGGAACCTGGCAATTCACATAGTTCCAACCAAATAATTTTGGTCACAAGCAGAGAAACATAACTTTACAATGGAAGAATCAGACTTTAAAACCCCTTAATCCTATGGCCAAATTTAATATCACCACTGGTGGGACTACCAGACATTTGTGACCCCCAATCTGAGACAATGTAAAGTATTAAACATGACCTGTGATTTTAACTTTGACAAAAATGTTTAAATTGAATTTTACAAAGCTTTTAGATTTGACTCCTAGATTACACAGATTACTGGGTGTGAAGGAACAAGGAAAACACCACCACAAGAAAGGGACCAAGCAACATAAGACATTCTAAAGGACCACTAGGGGAACTTCAGCAAGTCAGAATGTCATCACAAAAGGTACTGCAACTCTGAAAGAGACTCAAGGGATTTAACACAGCATGTTGGGATTGGATCTTGAATCAAATAGACCACTTGGAAAGGGACAATAAAAGAAATTTAAATATGGCCTGAGTATTACATAATATTAATAAATTATTAAATATTGTTAGGTGTGATAATGTCATTTTGGTTATGTAAGATGTTTTTATTTTTAAAGAAACATATTGAAGTATTAGGATGGAATGTTATATTTATTTTACTTAAAATACATCACCATAGGCAGTGTGATACATATGTACACATTAGCTTTAATCTGCAAACTATAAGCAGAATACATACACCAGGGAGAGTGAGTTAGCATCTGGAAGACTATTCAAAAGCCCTTCAAAAGTAGCTGCTTCTAGTTTCAATGATCTCTATCTCCAGCCACCAAAGTATTTATTAACTGACAAAATGGATGTTAGAAATTATTATTTTTTAATTATTTTGCATTGGTGAAATGCCTGCTGTACAATGTACATGGATTGGCCAGAAATATTTTGCAGGCACACTGGTCCTGAATTCTGTTGCTATAATATTATTGCATTTTGCTTTGAGTAAACCTTCTATGCAAGTTGCTTGTCAGAGAACCCAAAAAGAAAGGGAACTGGACTTTACGGGGAATACAGACAGGTGGTATGACTGTGCTGGTGTTTGCATGCTAATAAATGCTTGCTGAGTTTCAAAATTCAGTCTGAGGCTTGCTTTATTTCTCACATTGTAATGTATATCATCTCATACCTAGGTTGAGGGAAAAGAGACCTATAAGCTTCACCTACATCTATGGGAAGTCATTAACTACCTAACTACCAAAGGAACTGAATTGTGAAGGAGCAATGCAGTCTTGACATTGTCAACCTGAAATAGGGTCTAATGGACCGCAATGGAGAGTAACTTCAGGGGCCCTTATGTGTAAACACTGTGTTGATTGCAAAAACGATGGTTGACCAGACCGGGAATTGTCCTCAAGTACCTTATTTTATGTAAAGACAAAACTCAAGGGCATAAAACTTTGTTTTTGTCTAATCTAAATTAAAGGAACTGTTAGAAAATGATTATTCTTTTATTTAGCTTATCATATAAAAGTAACATCTGGGTATCTATTTTCAATCCAAAATTTAGCACTCAGTTTAACTTCAACTAGTTTAATTTCCAATTCCTTGCCTTTTTATTTTATCTACAAAGTACATCACACTCCCTAAAATAGATTCTGAATAGAGGTATTTTATATTTAATAATACAAAGAGAAGGTACATGGTTGCAATGTATCTTTACACATAAATGTCTAGGTAAAACTTAACATGGCTGCCACGAGGAAGGAGCCAGCAACCTAGTACATATAGAACTAACACTTCTACTCATGCTGAGGAAAAAACACTCAGTATCTATTCAATCAGGGTACCCAGAACTAGGCCAGACTAGTTCAGGGACATCAATTATGGATGGGCTCCCCTGACACCAAACTCTCACCTCTCCTCACCTCAAAAAGAGATACAGTTTTGGGTCATTCCAGTGACCCAGCAAGTCCCAGGACCTGCTGTTGCCCAACCTGGAGAGGCTCCACAAAGCCCCTTGACTTAACATGCTGAATCTGGGGAAATGTTGGTGGGAAGGGGGGCACCATAATTCAGAGGAATGGGGTGAGGAAATGGGAGGATGGAGCTCAGAATGTTCTCTCAGGCAGAGGCTGTCCCAGAAGCTTTAATAAGGATGAGATGCTGGACTTCCTGTGGCTTCAAAGTCAGCACCTCCATGGCGCACATGGGGCTGCAGCAGAAGTGAATGAGGTGCCTCAGAAGTGGACTGAGATGAGCGCCAGAAGCTGGACACAGGACTGTGCCTCTGGACGTGGAACGTGGCTCCCAGCAGAGAGAGTTGTGGGGGGAGCAGCACGGTCTGAATGGGAGAAGGTGCTGGTGCCAGTGGTTGGCAGGAAACTAGAGTGGTGGGCTGGATGTAAGGAGGAGGTGGAGGGGGTCTTTGAGGCCTGGACACCACCAAGCTGTAGTTTGAATGGATCTGAGGACCTGATCCTGGTGTGGTAAGAGGAGAAGTGGGATCAGCCTTTGGAGGTTTTTGTTTGGGTGGTTGGGCCAAAGTCTCTCTGGATGGATTGGTGGATATTTCCTATCTCGATAAACACATATGAATCATATTTTAAATCTTTTCCTAAAGCCTCAACATTGTTATCATGGGTTATGATTCTATAATTAGATAAAAATAGTGAGAAATATTGAGATAGATCTATAAACCATAGATTTGACTTTGGGACATTTTCAAATAAATTCTCTCTCCTTTTAAAAATTGGTGTATGTATGATAAGAAAAAAGAAATCATGACATACAATAAAATTGCAATTGAAAATATAAGTGCATTATCTTTCAGAGGTAACTGTTTCCTACAGCTAACAATTTGTCACTTAACTGCAGTGGGGTTGACTCTTGGGTGTCTTTCTTTGTGTTTCTGAAAGAAAAGAGACCCAAATTTAACTACCATTGCAAGGAAAAAATACCTAAGTGCAATTTTAATTTGGCTTTCTCTAACTTCTTTTGGTGAATATGTAATTTTAAATGTATGCTACACTGACTTAATAAAAATCTTATGTAGTGCCTATAAAGAAATTGGTGTGTGTGTGTAAATTTGAGGCTGGCTCCTACCAAGGTGCAATATATATACAAAGCCTTGATTCAAAGATTAATGCCTACTAAAAAATAAAATAGTTATATAGAGGCACACGAAGATGTGGATTCTATCAAATGATAGCAAAGCTATCTCTGTGCATTTCTGGAAATGTGTAAACTCCCCTTGATGATTCCCATGAGCAGCTAGTGTCCTGGGGGACAGCCTGACTCTTGAGAGGGGCCAACAGGATTCACGGGCAGTGACTTCCTTGTTCCAAACATGGATCTGTCCTTTGATGATATTTTGCTGTAGCAAAGCATATTTTTTAAAAGTCCTCTGGAAGAGAAAACTCCCAAATGGTACAGTTACAAGATGGAAGCATCCCAGATACTTGAGACATCATTAGAGGAGAGCTATCAAGGAGAGACACCGAAGCGCATCCAACTTTGCATGAACAAGTCATAATCTTTGTTTTGGTGAGGTGCCTCTGGGTTTTTCTGTTAAAATAGCACTGCATTGCCAATTCTCATTAATATATTAAATAATAGAATTTCCAAAGGGAGAGAAGAGAGATAATTGACGAGAGTCAATATTCAAGGAAATAATGGTCATAGAATTTTCTAGAATTAATAATCAATGCATTCACAGATGCAAGTAGTACAGAATTCCAAGGAGGAAAAATAAAAATAAATCCACTACTAGAACACAATAATAATATTTAAGAATACCAAAGACAAAGAGATCTTAAAAGCAACCACAAAGAATTGGATTGTCTAAAATGGAATAACAAGAATACTGATAACCAACTCCTCAACAGAAACAGCTGAAGCCAGAAACACAAAGGACGATCTTCAAATGGTCCACCTCGAATTGTGTATAGCTGAACTTTCTTGAAGAGTGAGGGTAAAATAAAGACATATTGCTAATTAGAAAGTACCATTGACTGAATTTTGCTAACAGAACCAATATAAGTAGGAAGGAGATGGATTTAAGAAGCAATGGTAAGCAATGAAATAGATTTGGGTAAGTTTCTAAATAGCATAGACTGTAGAAAGTATAATCAAACAACAATAGTAACCAGGGTAGAAAAAAAATACTGAACAGTAACATCATATAAGACACTAGACTCAAATTGAAGCATTTTAAGAACTTTTATTGTTCTGGAGATAGCAAAAGTATTAAGGTTCTCAAAGTCAAATGTATTTGCTCAAAAATTAAGAATTATCACTTAAGGAATAACTTTAGCGAAGTCAAAGAATAATAAAGTTTGATGAAATAGAATAGCTTAAAATTTAAATTAATAGAGATTCACAATTTTTCTGAAAATTGAGTCCAAGCTTCTGCTGTTCAAAAGAGATACCCATAAAACAAACACACAGGACAAAAGTTTAAGGGATCGACAAAAATTCTATGAGGCAATACCAAACCAAAATTAGCAGGTGTATTCATATCATACAAAATATACTTTTGGGGAGAAAACTGGAGATCAAGAAGTTCCAAACTGATAAAACCAACCATCAATCTGTAAGTTAAACTCTAAACTTGAATGCACCTAATAACATAGTTTCAAAAATATATAAAGCAAAATCAACAGAATTTCCTGGAGAAACTGGTGCATTCACATTCATAATAAGAAATTTTAATATACATCTTTCAATAACCCCTAATCCACTGTTTTATATTTAGTAGATTTGAATGCTCAGGTGGACTTGTAGATTCAGGCACTTGAAACATATGCTTTAATTTTTTTTTTTTTGTGAGGGAGATCAGCCCTGAGCTAACATCCGTGCTAATCCTCCTCTTTTTGCTGAGGAAGACCGGCTCTGAGCTAACATCTATTGCCAATCCTCCTCCTTTTTTTTTTTCCCCAAAGCCCCAGTAGATAGTTGTATGTCGTAGTTGCACATCCTTCTAGTTGCTGTATGTGGGACGCGGCCTCAGCGTGGCCGGAGAAGCGGTGCCTCGGTGCGTGCCCGGGATCCGAACCCCGGCCACCAGTAGCGTAGCACACGCACTTAACCGCCAAGCCACCGGGCCGGCCCTATGCTTTAATTTTAAAGGATGCTAGTGTATTAGTTTACCATGTTCCTATGGTATCTATTTTGATCTTACCCTAAGGAGAAAAGAAATATACTATATACTCACCAAGATGATCACAGAGACTGGACCTATGAAACTCCAGATAAACCCTCCTGTTAGGTTGAACCAGCAACTGAATAAAGAAGAATCAGTAAATATATATGAACTGTTCAGTACTGCCTCGGATAAATGTAAGATGCTTAAGGGATACTAAAATGTATGCAGTATGTTTCCCATCAAAATAATTCATAATTAGAGATGCATTAGGTGTTCAACTAAAGCGGCCACACGAGGTTCATGAGGGACAGGAATGTGGTTGGATGATGTCTGGTAGGTAGTCACCTGGTGATTCAGTAAGGTAGAGTGAAAAATTCTGGGAATAAGTGGAGTGAGGCTGGGTTATGAAGGACCTGGAAAGATTGTAATAGGCAGTTTGACTTGATGTAAATTTGGTCTAGACCATTTGCTGGTTTTTGAATTTGAACAGCACAATGAAATTTTAAGAAAATTCTGAATGCAAAATATATTAGAATTGCAGCGAGAACTAATGTAGAGATTACCTAGAGAGCACAAGAATGGAGACAAGAAATCCCAAATATAATTAAAGGCTCTGAATAGAATAGAATAGAACGTTTATCAACATAGTTAGATAGAAATAGGAATCCACAGATTTTTGCTAATTCAGAGGAGAATCTCAGAGTGCGAAGAATGTTTAGAGTAATGATGAGGACTTCAAGTGCTTCTAAAGACTGTCACATAACACTATATATTTAACAGCGTACTTGGGATTAAAAACAACACAAAAATACTCGTTTATCAGAAAAAATAATTTTAAGTTTTAAAACATTTAGAAAGCACCATGTATTCAGAGTGCTGAGGCCATTATCGTGGGTGGATAGGATTTAAGAAGAGGCACCTTTCTTGATATCAGTGAATTGGCCTCCTAACACTGTAACTAATCCAGAGAAATTTATTTAATTTCTGTTTATATTGAGACAGGAGTTTTCTTTCTCCAAATTTCAATATGATTACATTTTCAACCACTACTCAGGCTGCTTTTTCGTGTATAAAATGTACGTGGGAGGTGGGGCTGACTGAGATTTTAGATAACCTCTAATACTCTATACACCCCAGAAATTAATGATTCCATCTATATGATAGTTTACACTTGAGTGGTAATTCAGGGACCTCACCTGCTTACACTTTAAATGATAAACCATTTCCTCCTAACTCTCTGATATTGATGAGAGGAGGAAAAGCCCAAGAAGATGAGTAATTTGCTTCGTGTTGTGAATACAATGATTTAGGGATGCAGCAAAATTTAGTTGAATGAGAACACCTTCCAGAAGTAGGCAAATCTGATACTGGCATAATTCACAGAACAAGAACTAATCACGACCTCTCTGAGTCTCTGTTTCCTCCCCTGTTAAGTGGGGACACAGGAATAAGCCCTACTTCAAATGCGGATACTGAGTATTAAATGGAATATTATATACAAAGCGTTTACCACGGAGCCTGGACATAGGAAACGGCAAGTGAGAACTGCTGGCACCACTGCTGTTAATATTATGGATGTCAATATTAATAATTATAATTGTCTTAAAAAGTTTCCTGTTGTTGTCCCTTGGTTTCCTGCGGAGAGAGGTGTACACACATTTCCCCATCAGCAGGAGTTCAGCACCCCACTCACTGTGTAGGTGTGCCGTATCCATGGGGGTTGAGCCCTGCAGACACAGCCACAATCACAGCTGGGATCCCATAGCCAAAAGGATACAGAAGCCTCTTCTTGAGTCTTTTTGTGCTGGTGTAGTTGGCCACTTTGAGGTTCCTAACGGTGAGGAGGAGCTGCTGTCCTTCAAGGAGCATCCAGGCAAAAGAGGCCAAGTAGAGCTAGTGCAACACCCTTGCGATGATGGAGCACAGCACCTGGAGGGGAGAGGAGAGTTAATGGAGTGCTTGATGGGCACAAAGAGCACACCACCTGCTATTCCTCAATGCTGTCTCAGGACACATTTAGTGGGAGAAGTTTGCTTAGCCTTCTTTGAATGTCCTTCTTTTGTTTAGTTTTGTTGACAAATAAATCTAGGATGTAATTTTATTCCCACTGTAGCATCACATTTGAACTACTGAAGAGAGATATAAACTTAGAAACATTAAATTTACAAGTAAATTTCACAATTTATCTTTTTAACTATAAAATATTGACACAGGACAAGGAAAGTATTCAATGTGTTAGAGGTTTAAGAACTAAAATAATCCCCGTTGTCTGCCTCCTTAGGTGGGCTGGCATTGAGTCTGAAGTCTTCTTTTAGAAAGACATGATTCCTTCCCCAACTACAAAGGTGTACAAAAACCAATTCTTCTAGAAAACTTGCGGCCTGCTAATCCCCCTGTGTATCTCATTCCTATCACACTTGATCATTGTTTGAAATGTTTCATTTATTATTTTCCATGCTCTTATTCCCACATGACTCCATGTTTCCTCAGCCCAGACCCAACCTCTTTGTGCTTCACTTCCCCCAAAACTGTTCCCCTGGCCCTGTGAATTTCCTGCCACATCTTTACTGAACTCTCCTCCATCTCCTTGATTTTCCTCAAATCTGATTCTCCTTTGGAGATGCTACTTCGCCTGCATCTGTCTTAAGTAGATTCCCTTCCATGTAGACTATGCGCCTTAAGGTCTGAAGGTGGGTCAGTATTCTTTTTACTCATTAACCCACTTTCCTGTCTATTATTCCTGCACAGAGAATCCTGCCATCCAGCTCCAGCTGTGTCATCCTTCACCCTTTCTTATCCTTGGCACTTGCTAATTACTGAGTGACTCCCGTTACGCTTTTACAATTTGAGTGCCTCCCCAGTTTCTGCCATTGTCCTGGATAACTTCAATATCCACTGCCTTGGCTTCTAAGTTTCTTGACCCCTTACCTTCAATAATCAACATTTCAATTTGAACACCTATTTCCACGGCCACACCATACTCCTTGCCATTAAATTCAGACATTCTTCTTTCTAAACTTGTCCTTCCAGGTTTTTAAAAGTGCAATCACTCCAAACATCCTTGTTCTTAAACTTTGCCAAGACACCAGGCTTGATCCTTGTGCTTTCTCCACACTAGTCTATTCCTTCTTTCATTCATCTCCTTCCCTGTCTATCCTCGACCTCAACTTATACTGCGTCATCCAGTCTATGCAATTATATTCAACTCCCTTGCTTTTTAATTCTTTTATGAAAATCAATTGGTAAAACTCTACTACCAGATAAGCCTAACTATCTGCCTCCATATTCCAATTAAGATACTGCCTAAGAACTAAAATAATGTATAGTTTTTTATGGTCTCTGACTAAAATGTGTTAACGTTGTGTAGAAATTCTTCTACATTTCCTTTATCTTTTCTGTTTTTTGTTTGTTTGTTTATTGTGGTAACATTGGTTTACAACATTGTATAAATTTCAGGTGTACCTCATTATACTTCTATTTCTGCACGGATTCCGTCATGTTCTCATGTTCACCACCCAAATACTAATTACAATCCATCACCAAATGTATGTGCCAAATTATCCCTTTCGCCCTCCTCTCTCCGCACTTCCCCTCTGGTAACCACCAATCCAATCCCTGTCTCTACGTGTTTGTTGTTATTATCTACTACTTAATGAGTGAGATCATACGGTATTTGACCTTCTGCCTCTGACTTATTTCACTTTGCATAATACCCTCAATGTCCATCCATGCTGTCATAAATGGCTGGATTTCTTTATTTCTTATGGCTGAGTAGCCTAAAGCTAATGTGATGAGATAATAGTCCATAGTATTAATAACTGAAATCTTTTACTTGAAACCCAGGATCTTCTTGCAGTCCCTAGGGAGGAATCATGTCCTTCTAAATCAGATCTACAAATATTGCCTACTGAATAACAGGAAGGAAGGGAGAGAGGGGAACTGATGGTCATGGCCTGTGACAGAAAGTTCAGAGGCATAACTTGCAGAGTTTTCCTGACCTAGGAAAGAAGATAAAAGTTGTCCATGATCTGATCACACAGAGGGAAGGACAAACCAAAGGGACAAGAGAGGATGAGGCTAAGAAACCAAGAGAGAACTCCAGAACAGGCTTACCATCCACAAGCCATGCTGGGAAGTTACAAGGAATTTGTTTATCCAGTCATTCAACAAATACTTATTGAGTACCTAGGATATGCCAGTTACTGTTGTAGGCACCTGGGGTGTATCTATGAACAAAATGGATAAAGATCTCTGCCCTGTGGAGTTTACATCCCAGCAGGGAAGACAGGAAGTAGACAAACAGAAATAAATAAAGTACATAGTCTCTTAGAGGGTAAAACATACCAAGAATAAAAGTAGAAAGAGGGGCCAGCCCCGTGGCTTAGCGGTTAAGTGCGCATGCTCTGCTACTGGAGGCCTGGGTTTGGATCCCGGGCGTGCACCGACGCACCGCTTCTCCGGCCATGCTGAGACGGCGTCCCACATACAGCAACTAGAAGGATGTGCAACTATGACATATAACTATCTACTGGGGCTTTGGGGAGAAAAAGGGGAAAAAAAGGAGGAGGATTGGCAATAGATGTTAGCTTGGGGCCGGTCTTCCTCGCAAAAAAAAAAAAAGTAGAAAGAATGAGGGATCCAAAGTGGGTTGAGGAGTTAAAATTTGGTGTGGTGATGGTGGACCCCCCTGAGCTAGATTGCAGCCAAGACATGAAGAGTTGAGGGAATGGGCCAGGTATGTGGTATGGTCCTTGTGGCCCATCATAGCGATCCAGTAAGCCCCTATTTCCAGGAGACAGCCGCGCATTGCCTACTTTGGAATAAAACTTCTCTGTGTCCTCCAGATTCTTGTCAGCCCTCCGTGACCCATTCTGTGAAAGCCACCACCTTTGGACAACCCGGCACACGTCTGGAGCGAAGGGAGAAGGTAGATTCTTTGAGAAGGTGGCATGACTTCTGAAAGCCTTGGCGATGATCAAAGCCGAACGGGACAGAAACACATGATAAACTTGCCCATTGAGCTAGCATAGCAGTGGCACCCTCAACCAAAGTGGAATCCTTCTACTTCAGAATATCACCTAAAACACAACCCCAAATGGGCTTTTAGATACTTGGCCGTTTTGTTTTTGTTGTTCCTTCTTGATTGGGTTTATATTTCACAACTGACTCTCTCCGGGACTCAGCCTACATCTTGTGATAACTTTTTACTTTTATTTTTATTTTTTCAGGCTTATTTCATTTTGACCATTGGGTCATTACACTTCCTATTAATTATACTTATTAATATTTTTTCTTGCAAAAGTTTTGTCAATTGCTATTCATGAAGTCACAAGTTCACTAGAAATAAAGCCAGGTATAAATGAACCCCCAAATGGATAGGATCTATGAAACCCTACATCCCCAATTTTCTGAGATTGCCTTGATTTTAAAATTCTGCTCCCAACATTATCACAACCTAGAAATTCAAGCATTATTTCCTACTCTGTCACTCACACTCAAACAGCCTGGAAATCGGTTGTTGACCAGGTATGACAAGGTGTTCTAATTTTTAGCTTAGAACATGTGGCCATGGGAGAAGTGGGTATTTACGTGTATGCATGTGTGTGTGTGTGTATGCGTGCACATGGGCATGTACATTCACACTCACGTGTCCATCCACTTTGCAATTTGTCCTCTTTATGAGTCCTCAAGATTATTTCAGCCTTTCTACTGCCCTTATTTGGAAACAATCCCAAAAGCTAACATCTCCAGGAGCTGAGATTTGGTCCCCGGAATCATGAATCCCAAGTTCCCACAAGCCCTCATCCTTTGCTGGTTGAATTTTTCCTTTGGGTATGAAGAGAAAATGTTCCTAGGTAATTTTACGACAATTCATTCTGTATCTATCCATATCTATACCCATATCTATGGATCCATTTTGTCCATATCTACCCAAAAGTCCAGTTCATTGGTCAAGGGTATGGGTTTGGATACTCAAGACCTCAGAGTTATATTTCTAAATGAGTTCCCACCCTATTTTTGCCTTCCCCCGTTTTTTATAATCATTGCCCTTGTGAGGTACTGAGAATATGGTAAAGAAAACAGAGACTAATCTGGATCTAATGATGCTATAATGCCTTCTAGTATGATGGAGCATGGACAGTTTGAGCCTAGCTCAAAGGGAATACATTTGTGAAGGTTTAAATGAATCAAAAGCCCTCTTGCCATTGCAAGTGCCACTGTCCCCACTCAAGTTTTCCCATCATCCTAACAATCTGCCTCCACAACAAGCAGTGGGAACACAGGTAGAAGAACTGGAAGATGCCTTAATTCTCTTTTGGCCTCCCTTCTTTTGTGCTCTGGGCATCATACTCTGTATACCACTACCCACAAACCCTTAGAGGGTTCCAAATGAATATTCGCTTTCTTCCACATCTTGGCACCAAAAGTACTTTTTTAGTCTTTTCTCATATCCAACACCAGTATGTCTGATCGTACCATAAAATTGACCAGTCAATAAAGGGAAAGGAAGACAAGCTGGCCTAAGGTGAAAGGAAGTGAAAATATTAACCAGAGTAAGTTTGACTGCAGACTCTTGCCACTAATGCAAGGAGTGGCTATCAGCCCCTCCCAGTTCTGGTCAAAGTCCCTCATGCTCTTCTTCTAGATGGGATGACAGGGCTTCCTTGCACCTCACCCCTCCCTCCTTACAACTTCCATTTCCTTGAGTGTAAATTTGGGAAAGCATAATCTACATTACACGACTATTGTCAGGACTAAACGAGAGAATATGTGTAAAATCGACACATTGACCACCACATAGTCAAATTTAATAAATGGTGGTGGTGATGATGATAATTAATGAGTGCAAGCCATTTTAATTATTTTTAATGTTATTGCTTAATTCAGTTAAATGAAGCACTAAGTGCCTCCCCAAAACATGCACAGGTGCACATGGGCAAGGCTGCACTAGTTAGGAAAACTCCAGTCTGAGCAAGAAGACGTGAGCCCCATGACAGGCATCTTCCAATGTTCTCCAACCTCTCGTGGTGGCGGGTTCTCCTGGAGCTTTCATTTCCCATCTGAAAATGAGATTGGTGCTATCTTCTTGAACCTACCTCATAAATCCTATATGAAGAGATGATAAAGTGAATTGAATGATCTTTTCTACTCTAAACAAAACACAGCAAAACCACAAAACACGCATCTACCTTTTTTGAGGGAATATGTGAAATAATATATGATAACACACTGAGAACTCTCTGGTAAACCATGTTTTCCTGACTCAATCTAAGCACATGACTATGAGGGGAACATCTCTTAACCCTGGAAATAGGCTTTTCCAGGCCTTCAAATTCAATTTCAACAAATATTTATTAAATCCTACTATGTACCATGCACAACGGGAATGTTCTATATCTGCACATTCTGATACAGGAGCCACTAGCCCATGTGATTGTTGAGCACATAAAATGTGGCTAGTGTGACTGAGGAACTGAATTTTTAATTTTATTTAATATTAATAAATTTTAAATTAAATTTAAATGCCCACATGTGACCAGTGACTACCATATTGGACAGTACAGGAACAGACACTGGAGATTCAGCAGTGGTCAAAACAGCTAAAAGTCCTTGCTTTCCTGAAGCGTATGTTCTAGTAAGTGGAGAGTGGGGACAGACAGAAAGCTAAATAAATAAAACACACAGTAAGCCAGATAGTGAAAAGTGCTGTAGAAAAAAAATAAAGCCAAAATGGAGGTAGGAAAGGTCAGAATTCTAAAAGGAGTAACACACTTAACTTTTTTCATGCCCAGTAAATGTCTTGTAAAGGCAAACCTCTCAGATTTTATTTTAGGTATCACCTTAAGCAAACTGCAGAGTCCAGAGCACATCATTTCTGAATACATTCATGAATCAGGTGTCTGATTTGGACGGTTGCTTTTATCCTTCTCAACTCTGTACTCAAAATACACCACTTCTCACTTGGTAAAATAATCAGGAATAATGTAGAGCTTAATGGAACTTCTCCATTAAAAGGTTTTGGAAATAATATATAAAATTAATGGTTTACAAGAATAGTTTTAGACACTTGAAAACATAGCTAACCTAAAGACCTTCAATGCACCATGAATACATTCATTCCCCGACCAAAAACGAATCCCAAAATTGGTTTTGATTTTTATTTAAAATTCAAATGTCTGATGTCCTTAAGTTGAACAAATGATATTTAAAAATATCTATATCAGCCTCCAACATCTGCAGATTGCAATTTGCATTTTGAAATTGGCTGCTTGAAATGAACGAGGATGAGCACGGCCACTCTCCCTTTCCTCCCTCTGGTTAGTTAATGAAATGCGAGAGGTCAACCCTTTGTCCTTAAATTAGTTCCCATAAAAATCTTTTTGTACTTTGCAGCTTGTTATGATGTCTTGAGGCTGAAGGAAACGTTGCCATTAATTATGTCTTTGTTGAATACGGATATCTATTCAGAGTTAGTTGAACAGTTTCAAACAAAATTAGCATGGAGCGATACTCAGGGCCAGCTTTGGGTTGGTTATCAAAATATTTTTCTCTTTTTTTTTCCTTTTCTTTCTTTCTGTAAAAAAATTTTTTTTTAATCTCTAGGAGAATGCTCTTTGGCAAGTATGTATTATCTAATATATTCAGCTTTCAGTTGCTACTTTTTTCCAGATGAAGATGAGCTTAATTGAGGTTGTCCTTTTAAGATTGGAGAGCCCTTCAACATCTCACACAAAAGCATCTAGAGGCTTTTCATTTGCCTTGAGTATGTTTCAGATGTACAGATATTATTTACTTTAAACTCCAAATCAAAAGGTGCACAGTAACTGTTTTAAATAAAACATTTGTCAAGACTGAAATATATATAAATTCAAAGCGAGGCTTTTTTTTTTTTTTCCATTATCAAATCATTTATGGTGAGGGAGCTCAGTTAACAAATTTTAGGGTATGTATTGGAGGAACTGTTGAGCAACACACTTCAAGCAAGCACTTATTAAAGGAATTTATTTTCAGACCTCCAAAGATAAATGTTACAAACCCACTCTGCAGCTAAGCTATGGAGTAAGTTTTCCATTTCAGATGCTTCTAAATGTTTGCTTGAATAAGATGGGGTAAAGCTTGATTTTGGAGAAGTGAAGTTGATGGGTGAAATGTACCCAGTGTGCTCTTCTACGAGGGCATTTTGAAGAAGTGAAGAAAAACATTCAGCTACAGGCTCAGCACTATAAAACCAGGTTTGTAGTATGAGGGTCTTGAAGGCTGATGAATGGGACTCCAGCCCTGAGAGGGAAACCCTATTTTGTGAGCATTTAAATCGATACAGTGGAAAGTATAACACCTCCTAGGGAACATCGAAGAAATTGTGAAAAATAAAATAAGATCTCTTTTTTTTTTATGAAAGGAAAAAAAATAAAGCCCCAAGTACTACACTAACAAAGTAGATTAACTGGTTTAGCAATAAAATTCTCAAACAACCCAATGAAAGATAATTATTCCCTGTTGTAGGAAAGACAAAGGATATGAATCTTTCTTTTCCCTCAATGAGGGGCTTGTTAATATCTTAAAAAGATTTTGTAGTGCTTTCTATTTTCTTTCATTTTCCTCCAGCTCCTTTCCTGAATATGGAACCAGAGTGTCCCTTGTTGTGAAACATTCCCTGGGAAGAGGCGCTAACCTTGTATCGCTTTTAACTGTAATATACATTTTTCATTTTAAATGGGAGCTCATAATGACATTGTGTAGACGGGATTCCAGGCCCCCTGATTATCACCATGTCTCCTTGAGCTGTGCCTCTGGAAAAAAATGTGAAGGAGGTAGCCCTCTGGAATGAATAAATTCTGTAGCTGCCTGTAATTATTTATTAAAATAGGTTAAAGAAATAGGCTAAAAAGGAATCTGCCACCCATGTTAGAGATAGTGTAATAAGGGTACATAGAAAGGCAAAATTTACACCAGGGAGGAAAGAATGTTAAATATGTGTGTTCAAGAATACGGCCATCTCTGCATTGTTGGCTCACACGCAGACACACTCCCAGGTTTTTCATTTGGCCGGGTGGGCTGTGCTAATGAAAACGTGGGTTACTAATAAGGATGTGTATGTCTCTAATTAACATGAGAATTGAGTGGTAAACACAGCCAGGAGAGAATTCAAGAGATGGGCTAAAAGAGAAGCCAGTGCATCAGGAGGGGAGGGCGAGGAGGCGGGTTCCAGAGAAGAAATGGGTCAGCCCTTGTTCACATGGGTTTAATTTTGTCACTTGAGTCAAAATTGGAAACCCGTTTTCTAGTACAATTGCTTCTGTGTTTAGTAGGCACTGTATTTACAGGGTCCATTCATTGTGGGAGAATTTTATAAACTTAGCACTCCATCATCACACCATCTCGGGGGTCAACCTTCCACTTGTGCCTCTAGCTCTTACGCAAGTACTTTTACAGTGTCTTCTAATATATAGGATTCATCCTCGGTTCTGAGAAGAGCTTTTAAACTTAATCCCTCGTTGGAGTACTAATTTGTTTCCTCATCCTTAAAAAGTACTTGTGATTAACTTTCATCAGATGCAATAGGTTTCTCTAGTATGGCCCCTCAAGAAATGTGGGTTTGTGAATTTTTTGTTTTGTTTTCTTGCTGTTGTTGTTTGTGACGGCTGGGGATGAGTACAGTGGAAGGGAGAGAAATTGATTATAGTTGCTGATATTATTATATTTCTTCTTTTTTTAAGTCTAAAAAATGTAACGGGAAATGATATTTGTGGACAGTTGCCTTAAAATATTTCAAATCATATTTGACTAAAGAAAACAAAAACTACCGCCTACTAAAAACAAAAAAAGGAGCCTTTAAAGATATGCTTTGATATGTCACAACTTATTTTTGCTTTTTCATTCTGGTTTTAACCATGACGTTTGAGTGGAATATTATGCCATGATGTTTATGTATGAAAAACAGAATACACTTGTATATGTTATAGAGAAGGAAGCTCTTTCTAGGAAAATGAACATTTTTCCTTTTCTTATGTTTTTGGGAATGATTTACCAAAGTAGCAAAATGACTCACTGTGAAGGCAGTGTTATCTGTAAAAATAATCAGTGTTCTACTTCCTTTCATACTTATAAGGCTAATATAACAAAGATGTTGCAGAGATTAAAAAATGTGTTAGAATCCTTTTAACCATATGAATACTTATGAATTTTATTGAAGCTCATACGTAACCACTCTATTTAACCAATTTAATAACATGTATATTTTTCTTAACATTTAATGCTAAACCCCCAAAACTGTGTCCAATGAAAATTTACGTTTCCTGCATAATATCTGCATTTCCTTGCTAATTTGTTAGGAAAAAAACTATGAATCTATGCAGAGAAATGCTTTGGATTTATTCTTTGAAAAGTAATACATGTTACATGTAGAGGGTAGTGGAACTACACTTACACATGAAGAGAAAGCAGAGACCTCCAGTGTCTCAGGTCGGAAAATGAAGAGAACTTATAAAAATGTACAGCTAGAAATGTCATTCCAGTGGATCTCCCCACCACAAAGTTATTACCGTGTGAACAACGTTCATTAGCTTCACCAATATTGTGCTTCTGTTTATTTGCCCATTACCATCTTCACAAAGTAAATCATTCCTGTTCCGCCCAGATCGCTTCCCTTCCCCCGCCCTCTGAAAACCGACATTTGCTACCTGTAAACAGGGGACACCCGCTCAGCGATAAGTATAATAGCTTAAATTGAATTTTCCTCTGAATGATTTAGTGAATACTGGAACACATTTTTACTTTGTTGTTTAGACTCAAGAAGGCATAAAATCTCCGCCATCTATTTATCATGTAGTTATTTTAATGTAAACATGTGTCCATTTAGATGAAGTGTTTTCATTATTAAGCTAATTCTGAAGCGTCTCAGATAGACCATGAGAAGGGAGCACAACTCTTGCTGATGGCGAACGAAAATCTGCCTCCGCTCAGCCTGCTGTCAGATACGTCTTCATTAGTTTTTTTCTCATTCACCAGTGGCAAATGCTGTATAAATGGAATGATGATCAGGTCCGCCTTGATAACTTGTCTTATCTCATTAGTTTTCACATCAAAGTTAATCAGCAATGTGAATTGTAATTGCTAGAGGAGACAATGCGTAGATCACTGGTCGTTTTTTTTTTTCCTCCTGTATGGCGTCTTGAAACATCAGCAGGCTGGCTGGAGCAGATAGGCTCAGGAGGAAAATGATGAGGAAGGCATAATAAGCAAGCTGCTCAGAATTAATGAGCTAACCCAATAAGAAAAGAATAGCCAATCAATGTGAGTTGGGCAAATATAATTTAGAAATAATTGCTTGATTGGTTGCCTATAGTAGACTGATTTGCCACACACAAGGATTAAGAATTAAGATGTCAAGGCAAAAAATAATTTGGCAACTGAGGGCATGTAATTTTTTGTTTCCTTCCCTTTATGATTGAAAGAGATGGGCATTTGATATGCTATTGGCCAGAATGAAAACATTAGACACCCTCTCGTTCTCTTTCTCCTCCCCTCACAATGCAGGCCCAGTCAGAACACAATTGTGATACTCCTGGACAGGAGATGGAAAAGGTGCAGATTAAGAGAGGGAGAGAGTGTTCCCATTTATGGTAGTTATGCCCGAAGGATGAATGGGTTGGTACAAGGTGTTTGCATCCCCGCAAAGCTGCAGCATCATTTGGAGGCACGGCAAAGTGATAGATGCAGATGTTTGCAAAATACACAAATTGTCTGTCCTAGGCCGAAAGAGTTCTGATCACATCCTACATGTTCCCAGTGCAATTTTCCCTACAGTTATTCGCCAATTAGTAAAGGACCCTTGCTATATTCTTCTGTCTAAACTATTGGGAAGTTTCAGCCAGAAGGTAAATTTGCTTTGATCTACATTACACCTAATTGAGTCACCAGCAATGTCTCTATCCCAACATCAAGAAACGTGAAAATGTTAGATTATTTCACTGGGGATTAAACCCAATTTTCACGTGTTCTGCATTAACCTATTAAATAGGCTGGCTAATCTGCATTGCTAATGTGGCTGAGGCAGCTGTCACAGCTAAAGAAAAACATGATCGTGCAATCCTTGAATGAATGATTCCTGGCCTGATTAGTCTTAGTGAAGTTAGCTGAGCCCTGGTGATAAGGAAGGAAAATTCCCAGGTTGCCAATAGCTTTGAAAATTATCAGACTGTAAGCAAAAATATACCTCATGATTCACAGGTTTCGGTCCAAATGCCGAGTTGAGTGACATTATTTAAGACTGACTAAGGCTAACTTGAATTGTCACTCGCATAAATGTTTGTGTTTGTTTTAAGGAACTAATGTAATGGATGCAGATTTAAATGCTAATAGAAGCCAGCCAGACACATAAAACCCCAGATGTTGTTACTCTGTTGGTCTTTTATTAACACAGATTAAATTGTAATATTTTCTAGATAAATTGGCAAAATCAGACAGATGCATGGCCCCCCAGAACGGTGGATAAGAACGACTCTTGCAAGACTTCTAGTTTTCTCATAGATGCACAAAGCACGCTTACACTTTCAAGACTGTCACTGTCAGGTTTTTTAAAAGAGAAAATTAGAAAAATGTGTGCAGTGTACGATGGTAATTAGTCTTCAGGTGGTGAGCATGATGTAGTCTATACAGAAATCGAAATATAATGATGTACACCTGAAATTTATGTTATAAACCAATGTTACCTCAATTAAAAAAAGAAAAAATATATATTTATAAGGATGAAAATTGGTTTCTAGTCATTGGCTAGAAGGACTTTCTCAGCTTGTCTGCTTTATTGCAAGGGTTGGGCATGTATGTTTCCTCATCCTGCACTTTGCTTGGAATCGGGCTTTGCTGCAATTTCAAGCCTTTGCTTGCTTCTCTCCATTTGATTTCAAAAGCAAGAGATCCACCATGATGGGTAATCTTCAGATGTGGAAAATGTTCAAGGGAGCTTGGTGGCTACAAATAGAGCTAGGAGTCCATTTAATCCGATTAGCAGTTCAGCACAATGGGCCTGCCCAACCCATTATGGGAAATGAAGCCTTTACTTTATTTGTTTCTATTAGCCAAGAATTAGTTTTCAGAAAAGTGGAATTTTGCCCCATCAGATTGCCCACACAATCAACAGAAAATAAATGAGGAAATAGTCTTATGTGTCAATATTTATCTTTTGGCCCTAATTGTCCACAGAGAGGACTTGTTGAGCGTGTAGAGCTGGCAGCCACGGTTTATCTGTGTGCTCTTGATTGCCTCTCCCATTGTGTAGGCACAGGAGCTGCTACTCGCAGGGTAATGACATCTCAAAGGCAGAGCGCCCTGGCTGGAGAATAAAGGCATTGTAAAGCTCTAAGAACACTGGATTGGAGAGCCAAGAAGAACCCTTGATGGCTGGGAAGGAAGGTAGACCCCAGCAAATTACAAGGCATTTGTGACTGGGTTTCAAATGTGGGGGCGGGGAGGGGTGTAGAATAAAAGGAGTGAAGAGATAGACTCATCCTTTTTCACCCAGGTTCCTGGGCATCTTCCTCTGCCCGTTTTCCAGGAAGCTCAGCTGGCTCCATGACTGTGGGGGTGCAGTCCTCTTCCTTTTGTTGCCTCTTGTTGGTTGCAAAGTTTTAATGTCTAAAATACTCTCACGTTTCTCTTAACGATAATGATAATCAAAGTCATTGTAACTAAAAATATTTGAGCACTCACTACATACCAGATATTTCTCTAAGCACCTGATATTTGACCTCCCCGAGGCCCCCTGAGACGGCTGCTATCATGAGGCCCATTTTTCACAAGTAGCTGGGGCCCCGCAAATAACTTGCCCAAGGTCACTCAGCCGGTGGCTATGGAGCCAGGCCTTGGGCGCAAGCAGTCTAACTCCACGCTGCTCATTACCCCTGGGCCCCAGAGTCCAGGCCCCGACCAGGGAGCCAGTGTCTCCTTAAATGTTGCGCCCCGCGCACCTCACTCGCCAAAGCACTGACCAGAGGCCCCTTTCCCAGAGACCTTCTTTCTGGCGGATGGCTGATCGCTCTCTCCCCATCCCGAAAAGCCCAAGCCCACACCAGTGGCAGAAGTGCAACGTGAGTCTCTCGCTCGCGGTCCCATCGACCAAGTGTTTTCAAAAGCACAATCCATTCAGTCCTCACACCGTCTTTTCCTGGAAGGAGGGACAGAAATTTCAATTATCCAAGCCTCCCTTAGGCCTCTCAGACCACGGCTACGTAGACTTTCGAGTCAGCGAAGATCACTCCTGAGGGGTCACGCCTCCGCAACTTATCTGGACTGCAGACGATGTCTGTGAACTGACCCCCTTTCCCTCGCTCTGCTGAAAGACACCCTCCCTTCTGGTTCCACAAGATGAGCTGTGCCTACCGATTCATTCCAAGAAGATAGCAAATGGATCCAATCACGGAGCACAGCACACGTTGGATTGGCCATAGACACAGATCCGTAATCTCTTCCATAACTCCAGCCTAGCACAAAGTTAACAGGCTCTTTTCTTTCCGGCTGGATCTGATAGCATTCCGGGAAGTCTTTGTATCGCTTATATCACAGGATCACTGTACCTGTGTGGGAGTTAACAAACCTGCAGTTATGAATTCCTGATATTATCTTTTAGTAAATTAGATCTGCCTTCCCTCTGAATAGCAGAGTTAAGAAAGCTGAGACAAGTTCTTAAAAAAATATTTCTTTGAACTCTATATTACTCACATATGGATTATTTTCTCTTTCTAGCAATTCTGCTGGGCTCATTCTTTGCTAATAATGTGATGCATCATCACAATGCCAAATATATTTTTGACCTCCAATAAGAGCATCTTAGAGAGACAGGACAGGCTCATTAACATTAGCATCAATGTCAACACTAGTTGCATGTCTGTGAGTTGCCCAGTTATATTTGACATGTGTATCAGTTTCCTGTTGCTGCTATAACTAATTACCACAAACTTAGTGGCTTAAAATGATACAGATTTATTCTTTTACAGTTCTGGAGGTCAGAAGTCCAAAATGGGTCTTAAAGGGCTAAGATAAGGGATCAGTGGGGCTGGTTCCTTCTGAGGCTTCAGGGGAGAATCCATTCCCTGCCCCCTCCAGTTTGTTGTTTTTTTGTGTGTGTGTGAGGAAGACCAGCCCTGAGCTAACATCCATGCCAATCTTCCTCTTTTTGCTGATGAAGACCGGCCCTGAGCTAACATCTATTGCCAATCCTCTTCCTTTCTTTTTCCCCAAAGCCCCAGTAGATAGTTGTATGTCATAGTTGCACATCCTTCTAGTTGCTGTATGTGGGACACGGCCTCAGCATGGCCGACAAGCGGTGCGTCGGTGAGCGCCCGGGATCCGAACCTGGGCTGCCAGTAGTGGAGCTCGACCACTTGGAGCGCGAACACTCAACCGCTAAGCCACTGGGCCGGCCCCCCAGCTCCAGTTTTGAGATGCTGCAACATTCCTTGGCTCATGGCCGCCTCACTCCAACATCTGCTTCTACCCTCACATCCCCTTCTCTCCCTCTTATAAAGACACTTGTGAGTATTTCAGGCCCACCCAGGTAATCCAGGATAATCTCCCCATCTCAAGAGCCTTAACTTGATCCCATCTGAAAAGCCCTGTTAGCCATATAAAGTAACATTCACAGGTTCCAGGAATTAAGACTTAGGTCTCTCTAGGGGGACCATTATTCAGCCTACCACAACATGCAATTGATTCTGGAAGAAAGGCAAAGTGCTTGTCAGTCATTCACTTATTCATTCGTCGTCCATCTGCAAACATTGACTTGTGGGCACTGTGCTTGGCACAAGGGCTGCAGCAGGGAGCAAGACAGTGTTCTCGTTGTGGAGTGCCAGTTCCGGGGAGTGAGCTGGCCATCCGCTGGGCAATCACACTGGAAGTTAGTTCATTGCTGGGGAGGTGCAAGTGGGAAAGGAAGAGTTGAGAGAACAAATGAGGGGGAGCTAGAGCTAATCCTGCCTGGAGGGGCGCTAGTGTCCAGCAAGTCCTCCCTGAGAAAATGCCCATTAGGCCAGGAGCTGAGGGAAGTGTAGGGCTTCACCAGGGGAAGAGGTTCCCTAAAGGTGGACAAACCAAGAGGACAAAGTGACCAGCCAAGCCTCCAATCTCTGTCAATCTAGAAGAGAAGCGTTTAACTGCAGGGACAATGATTTTTACTTGGTCTGCTGTAGTCAAAGTCGGGGTCCCTGCTGAGTGAGCACCCATGTTTGTGTTATTTGCTAAAAGGGCAAGGGATCTCTGGAGGTGGGAAGAAGGCAGGGCAAGCTCTGTGTGTGCCCGGCGGCTAAGGAGGCAGAAAGCTTCCTCAGTCTTCCAGTTCTTAAGCCCAGCCCTTATCTGAGGAGAGGCGGCCTTTTGTTGTGTTTATTCCACTCTTTTGCAGGGTTAAATGTGGTGCAGAGCCCAATTGGCCCTGCTTCCTAGAAGGGCCAGGTGTAAAGAGTTTGTGACAGACCAGCTTTCCTCCCTTCTGATTGGACTAGGACGTCAAACAGCTTCCACAACCAAAATGCCATATACTAAGTTTATTTACACAGCCTCAGAATAGCTCCCCGTAAAATACTTAATCATTACAAAGGGAAAATAGTAAATTCACAGTGAAGAAGCCTGGTAGACAACTCCTTAACCCAGTGATCAGAATTAACACAACCAGTAATGGGACAACTTGACGTCATGCACCTCTTAATAGGATGCACTGAAAAGGATGCGATAGCCCTTCTGGGGTCTTCCTGCCCAAAACGCATCCCCTCAATATAATCATGAGGAAATATCACACAAACTCAATTGAGAGATTTTCTACCAAATAGCTGACTTGTACTCTTCAAAGCTGTCATTATCACAAAAGATGTATCTACTTTTTGTCTTTATAGATTTGCCTATTCTGGTTATTGGATATAAATGGAATCATACAATGTCTAGTCCTTTGTGACTGGCTTCTTTCACTCAGCATGATGTTTTCAAGATTTGTAGCACGTATCAGTACGCATTTCTTTTTATTGCCAAATAATAGTTTGTTGTTTGGATATATTACATTCTGTTTAGCCATTCATCAGTTGATGGGAATTTGGATTGTTTCTGCTTTTTGTCTATTATGAATAATGCTTCTATGAACACTCATATACAAGTTTTTGTGTGGACAAAGTTGTCATTTCTCCTGGGTGTATACCTAGGGGTGGAACTGCTGGGTCATATGCTAACTCTATGTTTAACCTTTTGAGGTACTGTCAGACTGTTTTCTAAAGTGGCTGTGTTATTTCACATTCCCACCAACAGTGTATGAGGGTTCCAATTTCTCTACATTCTCACCAACACTTGTTATTTTCTTTCTTATTTTAGTCATCCTAGTACATTTGAAGTGGTATTTCATTGTGGTTTTGATTCTTCATACTATTCTTAAAACTTTCCTTTCCATCTAAAATTATGTCAAAATAGAAAATGAAAAGAAAAATGTCCTGAACCATAATTACTCTGTAATGAAAGGACTTTGAAGTGAAGTCCTATCTTTCTCTTAAGCTGAGCTGATGAGCAAACAAATAGATCCTGAGGACAAGAGCAAGCTAGTGACCTGAGTTCTAGAAATTTGGATACTTCTGGGGTTCAGTGTTTCCACTCATTTACCCAAAAAACATTTATCAAGCCCCAGTTAAAATAAGTTACTAATAAGATGACTATGGGGAAATGTGTATTGCTGTCCTTGTCATGTAAAAGTGAACTGCTTTCGAAGCTCTTTTTGGATGGAGATTGAAAAAACACATTCACAAATGCAATAAATGCATATCAAGTACCAAAGGCTATATTTATCTGTTCCAGTAAGATACCACATTAAGCATTGCAACTATGATTAGAGCTATCATTTGGTTAAGTTTATGGTAGTTCACTGTCATCTGCTGTAACCTATCTGGTTTTTGCTGAAACTCACACAGGTGAACTAGATGAGGATATGATGGGGACCACCACTTTTGCATTCTTAAAGTCTTTGAGGGTGATGCAATTCCTCCTGGGATGTCATGATTCTATCTTGGCCAGGACCAGGGAGGAACAGTTTTAAGGGCTTCCACTTGGACCTTCCTTCAATACTATCTCTTAATCCACATTAACAGGGACTCAACATGAGGATTCTGCCAGCTGCTAAGGATCTCCATCCTGATTATGCATATGTGTACTGGGAAAATAACTTTAAGATAGGTGTGTGGACCCATTGGAAACACTGTCAGATGGACTTGGGCCAAAATTCAATTTGTCATCTGATCTGCATAAATCCCTAATAGAGGCCACAATGCTGTTTTAGATCCCTTGGTGTCCGTGTCAGCTCGGATCTGTATCAAATAGCTCTCTAAAGGTTAGGGTATTTCCTCTTCTCTAGTGCACTTAACTATGGCAAATGGCCAATGGTGGTCTAACGACTGAAAACCAGATAGGACACAGGGTAAGTTTATAGAAGAAAGTAGAGGAAACTCAAAAATCCCAGATTCATACAAAGAACATGGACTTTGGATCCATGCATATCTGGGTTGGATGCCTGCGCTACCACTCATCGGCCAAGCAAGGCTCTACATCATCTGTAAAGTGGTATTGTTAATGCCCACCTTGCAGGGACATTCCAAATAAATATATAGAGCAGAAGACACAGAGGAGGATCTCATTAAATAAGTAGCTGTTTCTGTTAATATTACCAATGGGATGTCCATTGGTCATGAGTCATGGTTCATGCAGCAGACGAATGTTCATGTGGCACAGTCTTAGCCAGTTGAATTTTGAGACCTTTATGAGTACGGAACAGTTTCACCTGGAACTTGGAGGCAACAAAACAGTGAGCACCTGCACATAATAAAGAAAGTGTGTCTTTGGGGCAACTGGATTTTACCAAGGAGCAGGAAATTAGTCTGAAATGATATGCTAATGAATACAAGGAGACAGATTTATACACTGCCTTAGTTAGGATCCTGCAAAAGCGGAGTCTCAGTTAAGGACTTGGGTGCTGGCAGTTTGTTTGGGAGGTGATTCCAAGGAAGGAATGGGGAGAGTCATATAGAAGAGAAAAATCCAGTAAAATGTGTGCTAAGATTGTTACTGCTGTAGGCAACTGAGGCTCAGTTCTGTTAGGAAATCACATAAAATGCACATCTGTATTGTTGCTTCAAAAGACTAGAAGATGAGAAATTTATCTTTTAACTCCTATCAGCAATTGTTTGAGGGTTACCCCTGGAGACCTTGGTTCCAGCCTAGCTGGGGGCACCTGTGGCTGAGTATGGCTCCAAGAACCCTAACAAGGCAGGTGGAGCTCTGCGATGGGTCCTTGAAGCGGTCACTAAAACGACTTAGGAGATACCTGCCACAGCTAAAGCCAGAGGCCAGCTTAGGGCGTGTTATACAGGACACAAAAGAGGCTCCTACATATATTCGACGTTTTCAGATTTCATTATTATTCCTTGGCTAAGCCACTGAGGTGTAGTGTTTTCAACTAGCCTCAGTTTACCCATCTGCAGTAGTTTCACAGAAGACCATAAGGATTTTGCATTTGTTATACGGCTTTCTGGCATTTACTTCTGAGGATGCCTACCATAAAGCAGGAAATTGCTTGAGAATATTTTAAACATTATGGCCTTTCCTGATGCACAGTCACTTTGCATAGGCAGGAAGCGGAGAGCGTGGGGTAACAGGTCCAGCATAAATATCGGAAGCAAAACATAGTACTTGGATTTGGAAGGGTGTCTAAATGATTTGGGTTCTACAAACATAGCATTTTTGGCACCTTGGGGCAGCTATAATCCTGTGTCCATAAATTTCATTTTATTTTAAGAGGATCTGCGCCTATTTTCCTTTGGCTGATAAGAAGTGTCCTCGCAATATGAATATACTTCAAAGCTTTTGTAAAAATTCATTTGGCTCTACCTAAGAAATTTCCCAGTTTTCCATTTTGGGCCTGGGAACAATGGAAATAGCTTTCTTTTAATTGATTCTGGAGAGAATTGTAATCACTTTTTGGCGTGGGCCTCAGCTTTGGGGGGTGAAAGAGGTGCTGTGTTGATCGGCTCTCGAGCTTCTTGGTGACCCCACATGCACGTCCACAACGCCAGGGTCCACTCCACTTCCTCCAAAGCCTGTGCCGGCGGGATGACCACGGGGGACTGGCAGACAGAACGGAGGTCGAAGCCTCCGTGTCAGGCCAGTTTCCCTGTGATTCCCCTCCCCCCCTCAAAAACAGACAGAAGAGATGGGTTTTCTCTGGATGAAATTTTTACTGTCAAGTCCTCTGAATCAGCCTTTAGTATTATGAGCCACAGTTTGGCATATGCTTTTGTGATTTCAAGAACGCTCTTTCTCTCAGGACAGAATGGGCCTCCGGTGTCACATGGTGAAATACGTCCTTCTTCCTCGGCATCACTTTCCTCCTCTTTAAAACTTGGAGCCTATTGGTTTGGACTGTTTTGATTGCAAGTGACCGAAACCGATCTGGAACAGCTTAAACACATAGGGGGCCCTATCACAGGGGTCCTCAGCTGTTTTATGGGGACAAGGGCAGCAATCCAGAGCTGTGAGAGGAATGTGTCTGGCCTCAGGAACAACTGGCTCTAAGGACACACTGAGTCCCCAGCAGACTCTCTCTTCATCTCCCAGACGTGTCCCTTGCTATACATCTGCATAACTCCTCTCTCTATATGTGGATTACTTCTTCTGTCTCTCTGGCCCATGAGGGAAAACTATGCAGCCCTGGACAATTTCCAAGTATAATGTCATAAAGCCCAGCTCCCAACAGGAGGACAGATGTTTCAGCTCCATAATTCCCACAGAAAAACTCTAATTGGCTCACTTCGCACCAATCAACTGTAATCAGGGTTCCATTCAAGGAATAACATGGCAGATGCCTCTATAACCACAGTGAGAAGTCCCCAGAGAAAAGGAGATCATAGATTGCCAAACCATAATTCTCTCTTACCAAGGGGTTGGACCCAGTGATTACTAAGGGTCCTTCTAGCTTTAACAGCCCACCTTGCATTCTCTGCTTGACTTAAGCTGACTCTCATTTCAAAGGAGCTAATGATTGTGTGTTTCTTAAACAGAGGTATAAGTTTGCTCTAGCCAGAGGCTGAGCCTATGATAGTGGAACCAGAAGCATCCGCAGTTACTAATGCTGCCAAGTCCCCTCTATCCTTGGGCTTTTCATTCCAGGAGCCGTCACACATCTAAGCTTACAAACAGCTCCCTGGGCACACCATAATACCCAGCTGAATATCCTGCCAGCTGAGGGTGCTTTTGTCCTGAGTTACACCAGGAATCCTGCACAACGGAGCTGACGACTTCCAGGTTGGGGCTGTGGCCTCCACTGAGGCTGGACCAGGGTGAGATGTGCTGTCAAGCTTACTCCTGTGGGCTCGGTCAGGATCAGCTTCACTGAGAGCCTGGCTCCTTTCTGTCTGTTGGCCAGGGCACTCCCTTGGTTTTCTTCTGCGTGGGCCTCTGCATAGGGGAGCTCAGGACGTCCATGTATGTCCCCAGGTCCAGGGGTTAGACAGACTGAGAGAGGGGAGCAAGGG
The DNA here is from genome assembly GCF_020826845.1 of Diceros bicornis minor. Classification (NCBI taxonomy): domain Eukaryota; kingdom Metazoa; phylum Chordata; class Mammalia; order Perissodactyla; family Rhinocerotidae; genus Diceros; species Diceros bicornis. Next base: position 274,200 of record NW_026691037.1, on the reverse strand, counting down.
GAGAGGGAAGAGGGAACACAAGAGAGCGAGTGAGAGAGAATGACAGCCTCGGTGATGGAATCTGGGAAGGGTCGTCCTGTCACTTGTGCTGGGTCTGCTGGTCAGAAGCCAGTCCCTAAGCAGTCAGTGGTCCACAGGGACGTATAGAACAGGCAGGGAGCTCATCCCTGCAGGGGCACGCTGACCTTGACTCGAGTGTCCTGGTGGCGAAAGGCTCCCTTCCTACCTGGGCTGATCCTGTGTTGAGCTCAGATCCTCCTCCTTGGGAGTGTTGCTCATTGCGGCCCGGGTGTGCTCTCCCGGGTTCCCTGGGCTCCTGTCCCCTCCAGGAGGGAGATGTACACTGAGGGGGCTGAGGCCAGAGCAAGCAGGGACCACTCCACCCTCCCAGCTCATTTGCTTCCTTCCCCAGGAGGGCCGACTCCTCAGGAGCCTCTCCTCACTGCTCACCATCTTCTCTGCTCTGAGAGCACCTCGTTTCAGCCTCTGAAGAAGACTTGGGGAGAAGTTTCCAGGTGGGAAGGCCTCTCTCCATGGGAGCCCCAGAGTGGACAGGGACCTTCGACAGGGCTGGGCATTGTCCCCTCAGTCAACTTGGACTTCCTGGGAGGCAGCAACCCCTGGGGGCAGGGCCTAGGCTGGTGGCAGGTCTCTAAGCATCCCCACAATGCCCATCTCCTGGTCTCACCTGATTGAGCACAGGCCTGCACAAGCACACCACCTTCCAGACCCCCTGGGGTTACGTGCAGCCCATCAAGGCCGCTGTGTCTGTCTCATTGTGTGGTTGTCCGTCTCACCTTCCTGGCTGATTCGCTGCTCTGTTCTAGATCCAACCTCAGGCGGCTGCAAAGTTGACCTTCCATGTCAGCTTGCCACTGAGATGGCTACTGTTTCCAGGAATGCTTAGGGGCCGGGCTTTGCCCACGCATGGCGACATCAAGTGGGCAACCTCTGACAGTGAAGCCACCCCCATTCAGGCTTGCGCCGCTCACAGGGCCGTCACACTGAGGGGGTGGGGACGGGACCTGCCCTGGGCAAAAACACCACGACTCTCACTGTTCTTCCCTCAGCTTCACATGCTCCTCAGTTGGTTGTATGTCTTTGGTCTCTTCTCAGAGCTTGTTTTCTGACAGCACGTCCGGTGTGATCATGGCTTTCCGGGAAGAGGATTGGCTGAATTCCTCACTCAACCATTCGGTGCGTCCTGCCGACCCACGCCGATCACTTTCTGAAGGCGCATCCTTTCAGCAATCTGAGGACCCAAGATTGTGAGTCTGTGTCCTGGAGGGATTTTGAGAAGAGCTGGTGGGATGGCAGTATTGCAAAGCATCAAGTCTTGCTTCCAGAAAGCTCTCTGGGATCCTCATCATCTTGCTGTTTTGGAGTCAAAGCCTTGAGATCTCTAAAAAGCCAGCAATGTTAGAACATGGGCAGAACAAACAAAAGTCTCTGGGCTCCAACACCAACTAAAATATTCTGAATTTCTAGTAACCTGAGACAAGTGGAAAGGAATTGGGAGTGTGGAGTGGAGGGGCGGTTTGGGGCAACTACGCGTCTGGGAGGAGAAATGCCATGCAGAGCAGCCTTTCTGGGGGCATACGTGTGGGACGTGTGTGCAGACCCCCGCTGCAGACATTGCTGCTGCTGCCCTTCAGTTCCCTCAGCCCACTTGAGTCCCTGCAGTCCCCGGGAGCCAGTCCCCGGCAGGCCCACAGTGTCCCCCTGGAGCACCTGCATCCACTCTCTGCCTGAGGGCTCTCTCCTGCAGCGGGAGCTTCCTCTGCTGCAAGCCTGTGCCAGCCTGTAGCACAGAAGCCTTCACGACCCGGGGTAAACCCTCCACCCACGGGCACAGAGCCAGTCCGGGTGGGATCTCGTCTCCCGACAGGACTAGGAGGGATGCTCACCTCAGTGCTCCCTCGTCAGGCCCCGCCCTGGCGCTCCTCCTCCAGGCTCCCTTCCCCATGGCCTCCCTCGGGCCTCCTCCCTCACCTGCAGACAAACCACTCGCCCTACGTCCTGGTCTGCTCTGGGCCCAGACTCTGCGGAGGCTGCACGCTGGCTGTGACGTGGAGCAGGTCGTCCAGCCTCCTGGACTTGAGCTTCCTCACCTGTGAGATGGGGCCACAGGCCTGCCTCTCGGAGTCGCCAGAGGAGACGCAGCGTGGGGAGACGCACACCGCTGCAAAGAAGGACGCCCGCTGATCACCCAGGGAAAACCCCAACCTTGCCAAAGCAACAGGAGCTCGCGAGGCTGCGGGAGGAACGCGGGCAGCCTGTCCACACAACGTGGAGAGTCGCTGACGCGTGTGGCCGTGCAGGGTAGGCCCCCGGACAGTGGAAGAGCCATTCGACAAGGAGGGGGACAGGACAGAGGCTTCCAAGGAGAAAGATTTAAGTGTTGGAGGATCACAGAGGCCTTAGGAAAATCATGAGGCCCTGGAACATGTTTACTGAAATGCTGTTATTGGCCGGAAGAATGTGATACAATACCCAGTCCACTCTGGATTACTTCTCATTGGTTGTAGGAATGAGTGCACACTTGTGATTAGAACCCACATTTTGTTAAATGTAGGATATCTTTATTTTTCTTAACTTTTAATTATTTTTTTTTGTCGATGAAGTGCCAAGCATGGGTTTTCTCCGTTCTTTTCTTTGCATGGGTGGCCTCTACTTTCAGAAGCGGATTCCTGGTGCTCATCACCCCTGCTAACCCGAGGGACAGCCCTCTTTCAGGTCACACAGTGGATGTGAGCTCCAGGTGGGCAGGGACCACGTGGGGTCATACTCACTGGTGAAGTTACAGTGCTCGGCCCCTGGCAGGGACCAGAACGTATTGGCTGAATGAGTGAGTGAAACAATGAACGAATGCATGAATGAGTACATGAGTGCAGGAGTGAGTGAGTGAAGGAATGAGTGAAGGAATGACTGGGTGAATGAAGCAATAAGTGAGTAAACCACAGAAGCTGTATCCACACAGGAGGAGCCTTTATCTGTGGGGGGCTCACAGCGGGTCACAGCACAAGCCCTGGACGGTGGCATGGAGCATGTCCAGCTGTCCTCCCAGCGCTGAGCCTCCGTCACCTGCAGCACAGTGTGGTCCTGGATCTTCTTCAGCTCCTCCTCAAACAATGCTGAATGTTCCCGGGAGCAGGGCAGCAGGAAGGGAACCTGAGGAGGGACTTCCCAGACCCTGCACCCTGGAGGACCACTGTGACAGCCTGGCAGGGGGCTCTTAACACGCTCCGGGCACCAGGCTAGAGATGCTCAAGCAATTCCTCAGGGAAGTCTCCCAACAGCCCATCAGGAGGCCAAGTTATTTCCTCATTGTACAGATGGGGAAACCGAGGCTGAGAGTCTCACCTGCATCACCAGCTAGAAAGAGGCTGAGCAGGGACTAGGACCCCTGTTTCTCTGACTTTGGATCATTGCAAACCACTGTTCTGCACTGTGGCCTCCTCGGGCTCAGGGGTCCTGGCCTCCCTGGGGCCTGCACCCTTCTGGCCTCCAGCCATCACTGAACTAAAGGGACAGGGCCACTCCGTCTGCCTGGGGCTGGGTATGGTGGCCGGGGAATGACCAGCTGTGGGCGCTGTGGGCTCTCCCAGTAGCAAGGACCAGCCTATCCCCCCCGCAGAGTGAGGTCTCTCTGGGCATCAGGACCAAAAGTTCTCAGAACTTTAGGGAAAAGAGGTCCCTCTCTCAGCATGGGGGAGCCCTTCTCAGGCAGGCCCAAGGGGTCTAAGAGGCACTGGGTTCAAATCCCGGCTCTGCCACTCTGCAGGGCACAGAGGTAGCAAGTCTCTTTGAGCCTCAGTTTCCTCATCAGTGAAATGAAGACAATAATTGCTCCTCCCCCAAGGACTTGTGGGGAGGATTCAAGGAGATAGCTCAAGAGGAGAACAGAGGCCCCGGTAAGTGCTCATCACCGCGAGCTGTTCCTGCTGATGTCACCCCACTCAGAGCCCCCTGGGGCCCTTCGCCTCTGCCCACTCTGATCTCCCACCAGGCATGCCCTACTCGCTCCGACTCCGCTGTTCCTCTGGAATGCCTTTCTCCAGCCCATCTCGTCCCACGGCAGTCAGCCAGCCAGGTGGGGATCCAGGACCCAGCCCCATCTCTCCTCTCTTGATTCCTCTTCATTAGAGCTAGCAGCTGTTGAGCTCTGAGAAGGTGCAGCACACTCCAGGTGCAGCCTCAGCGAACTTGTCTGACACCACCATGAAAGGTCGGCTGCCACCCCACTTCACAGGGGAGGAAACCGAGGCTCCAATGGCCGTGCCTCTCCGAGGTCACCAGGGCTCTCTCCCTCATCCCCACTGAGCAGGGGCCCTCCATCGCAGAGGCTGAATGTCCTGGATATGTGGGCTGGGGCTGGCACAGTGCCTGAGGCAGCCATCACTCCTGGAAAACACTGAGGTGTGCTTTGGGCACGATGACCTTCTCCAAAGCCTCTAGCCCCGTGCTCTGACCTTCTGGCACCTTCTGTGACACCTCCACTCTGTCTTGTAAGAGTCACTTCTGCTCACACAAGCTCAAGTGGGTCCTGCTGTTGCAACTGAGAACTCCCCCTGGAGGGAGCATGTTCAAGGAGGTCCCTGTGACTCACTGCACTGACCTAGATGTACTTTCCTGACTGAGGATGGGGCTCTCTGCTTGGAGGGAGAGGGAGCAGGCAGGAGTGTCTAGACCCTCATCATCATCTGTCCTGGATGGCAGGCCAGGCTGCTCAGCTCAGGTGAGTTAGGGAGCAGGAGGGGCATGGGCAAGGCCAAATCGGGGTCAGGTGTGTTAGGGGCGGGGCCAGGGGTGAGGGGAGTGGTAGGGACAGAAGCAACAGGAGCGAGGCCTTCCAGCTGGGCAGGTCACCCCAGGTACCTTCATCCCCTGCATCCTAGCTGCTCCTCCTTCTCCCTCCCTCCCTCAGGTCTCTGCTTCAGGGTCTCTGGACTCCCTGTTCCCAAACAAGATCACAGGGTAGAAGGAGACCTTGGGGGTCAGAGACTGTGACCAACACCTTAACATCACGTTTACATTATGAGCCAGAATCTCTGCCTCTAGGGATCGGTCCTAAAGAAGTAGAGATTTATGGATGCAGGTGTTCCTTTCAGCACGATGACGGGAGTGAAAAATCAGAAATGATCCGTGTTGCCCAGCAGAGGCTCTTAGGCAATTCTGAGGCCGATGCAGAGGAGAAAGAGGATTGACTGGCCAGGGTCCAGCCCTGGGGAAATCAGGTTCCAGAAGAGCACACTCCCTGCCGTCCTTCCCACACGATAGCCACAAGTGCACACCCACACACACTTGCACATAGACATACCCATGTGCATACAGATGCACACAGCTGAATGGGCACATGCACACACGTGCACACACACGTGCATACAAAGGCAAAGGACTGAAACGGTGAACACTGCCTGTTAAGGGCACTCCTCAGTTTCCACTTAATTCTTAATTCCCTTAGAATTCATTCTTTTACTGTAATTAACGTACATTGTCTTTGTAATAAAAACCTTTACAAAGAAAAACTAAATAATGTACTTCAGTCCAAAGATGAATGATAAATGGATAACATTAACATGTGATTTTAATCTTGTTAGAATTATAAGAGGAATAGAGGCACATTCTATCAAGTTGAAACATCACGCAGGCCTCTAAAGGAGAAGAGAAGCGAGTGGCAATTCCCATCCCCAGAGGTGAGCCCCATGGATGATTTGGTACGTATCTCTCTGGCTCTGTCTCTCTCTTTCTCTGTCTGTCTCTGTCTCTCTCTCACACACAGATTCATGGTCCTAGATGCATGTCTCCCGGCTGATATCACATATTAGTGGTCTTACAGATGGGACGGATGGATCCCATCGCCTCGCCATGGACAGTAGCGTTCCTTCCAATTGCTTGCTATTGCAACCAGTGCTGTGATGAATAGTCTGGAAAATACATCTTTGAAAAGTTGGGCAGGAATTTCTGTGGGATGAAGTCCTGGGATCAGTACCGCCAGCACAGGCGTGCCCCTGGGGACTGTGATGGGTCCTGCAGGTTGGTCTCCAGAGAGGAGTGTCCTTTCACACTTGTCTCTAGGGGTCTACTGGGGCCTCTGCTTCCTCACATTGTCACCAGGTCTGGTCGTCACCACACTGGAACCCAGCCCGTCTGATGGGGCCCAGTGCCCTCTCCACAGTGTCTCCATGTGCGCGTCTCCTCCTCGGGGAGCTCGCGCATCTCTGACACATGCTGCCCCTGTGTATCACCTCTCGTTGGTGTTGAATGTGTTTGCTCTTTATCTCTTTTTAAAACTCTGACTTTCGAGCGTTTTTTTGGACCACAAGGATGCGTAACATTTCCCTGGCCTTGTGTCATGAGGAATACATTCCGGTTTGTGGTTTGTCTTTCCAGCTTTCTACCCTTTCTTGTTTTTGTTTTGGCCGCAGGAAGAGCAACGCGTTTCGTGTGTGGCTTCTGGCTCTGGTGTCCCACGTAGAACAGCAGTCTGTACCCCAAGATTATGCACATATTTACCAAAAGGGCTTTCTTTGATACATCAAATCTAGACTCCATCTGGGATTTTCCTATCAAATTAGAGAAATTCTATTTCAAATAAAAACAGAAAAGGAAAACCTATCAGGCCGTGCGAAAATAAATGAGCAGAAAACACATGGCCACCTATGGCATGATTTCACTTATAGGAAACATCCTGAACAGATTTAAAAAAAAAAAGGAAACAGTGACAGAAAACAGATTAGGGGTTGCCAGGGCCTGAGGGAGAAAGTGGGAGTGAGTGCTTTTAGAACAGGGTGTTCTTTTGGAGAATGAAATACTCTAAACGCATACAGCGGTGATGGCTGCACAGCATTGTGAATGTACTTAATGCTCATGAAGTGTACAATTTAACATGAAAAACAGTAAACTGTTAAAAGATGAAAGTGAAATTTATTTTAAATAATCAAGATATAAACAATAAAAAAAAAATCAATGAAAGAAACCAAGAAATAGAGAAACACAATTAGGAGGATGGGGAAGGAAATTGGTGGTAAGGGAGTAGGTGGAACAGGTGGGACTGGAGGTGCTAATGAGGGAGGGTCCTGAGCCAGCTCTCCCAGGCCGCAGAGATTGGCCTCAGCTGCCTCCCTGTGTCCTGCAGGCGCCTGTGCAAGGGATGGCTCTCCCTGCACAGAGGCTGGGGCCTCAGCTGCCTCTCGTTCTCCTCCCTGAGCCTGTGCAGGGCTTGGCTCTCCCTGCACAGAGGCTGGGCCCTCAGCTGCCTCCTGTTCTCCTGCTGGAGGCTGTGCAGGGGATGGCTCTCCCTGCACAGAGGCTGGGCCCTCAGCTGCCTCCTGTTCTCCTGCTGGAGGCTGTGCAGGGGATGGCTCTCCCTGAACAGAGGCTGGGGCCTCAGCTGCCTCCCTGTCTCCTGCAGGAGACTGTGCAGGGGATGGCTCTCCCTGCACAGAGGCTGGGGCCTCAGCTGCCTCCCTGTCTCCTGCAGGAGACTGTGCAGGGGATGGCTCTCCCTGCACAGCGGCTGGGCCCTCAGCTGCCTCCTGTTCTCCTGCCGGAGAGAGTGCAGGGGATGGCTCTCCCAGCACGGAGGCTGGGCCCTCAGCTGCCTCCTGTTCTCCTGCTGGAGGCTGTGCAGGGGATGGCTCTCCCTGCACAGAGGCTGGGCCCTCAGCTGCCTCCTGTTCTCCTGCAGGAGACTGTGCAGGGGATGGCTCTCCCTGCACAGAGGCTGGGCCCTCAGCTGCCTCCTGTTCTCCTGCTGGAGGCTGTGCAGGGGATGGCTCTCCCTGCACAGAGGCTGGGGCCTCAGCTGCCTCCTGTTCTCCTGCAGGAGGCTGTGCAGGGGATGGCTCTCCCTGCACAGAGGCTGGGGCCTCAGCTGCCTCCTGTTCTCCTGCAGGAGACTGTGCAGGGTATAGCTCTCCCTGCACAGAGGCTGGGCCCTCAGCTGCCTCCTGGTCTCCTGCAGGAGACTGTGCAGGGGATGGCTCTCCCTGCACAGAGGCTGGGCCCTCAGCTGCCTCCTGTTCTCCTGCAGGAGACTGTGCAGGGGATGGCTCTCCCTGCACAGAGGCTGGGCCCTCAGCTGCCTCCTGTTCTCCTGCTGGAGGCTGTGCAGGGGATGGCTCTCCCAGCACGGAGGCTGGGCCCTCAGCTGCCTCCTGTTCTCCTGCTGGAGGCTGTGCAGGGGATGGCTCTCCCTGCACAGAGGCTGGGCCCTCAGCTGCCTCCTGTTCTCCTGCAGGAGACTGTGCAGGGGATGGCTCTCCCTGCACAGAGGCTGGGCCCTCAGCTGCCTCCTGTTCTCCTGCTGGAGGCTGTGCAGGGGATGGCTCTCCCTGCACAGAGGCTGGGGCCTCAGCTGCCTCCTGTTCTCCTGCAGGAGGCTGTGCAGGGGATGGCTCTCCCTGCACAGAGGCTGGGGCCTCAGCTGCCTCCTGTTCTCCTGCAGGAGACTGTGCAGGGTATAGCTCTCCCTGCACAGAGGCTGGGCCCTCAGCTGCCTCCTGGTCTCCTGCAGGAGACTGTGCAGGGGATGGCTCTCCCTGCACAGAGGCTGGGCCCTCAGCTGCCTCCTGTTCTCCTGCAGGAGACTGTGCAGGGGATGGCTCTCCCTGCACAGAGGCTGGGCCCTCAGCTGCCTCCTGTTCTCCTGCTGGAGGCTGTGCAGGGGATGGCTCTCCCTGCACAGAGGCTGGGGCCTCAGCTGCCTCCTGTTCTCCTGCAGGAGACTGTGCAGGGTATAGCTCTCCCTGCACAGAGGCTGGGCCCTCAGCTGCCTCCTGTTCTCCTGCAGGAGACTGTGCAGGGGATGGCTCTCCCTGCACAGAGGCTGGGGCCTCAGCTGCCTCCTGTTCTTCTGCAGGAGACTGTGCAGGGGATAGCTCTCCCTGCACAGAGGCTGGGCCCTCAGCTGCCTCCTGTTCTCCTGCAGGAGACTGTGCAGGGGATGGCTCTCCCTGCACAGAGGCTGGGCCCTCAGCTGCCTCCTGTTCTCCTGCTGGAGGCTGTGCAGGGGATGGCTCTCCCTGCACAGAGGCTGGGCCCTCAGCTGCCTCCTGTTCTCCTGCTGGAGGCTGTGCAGTGGATGGCTCTCCCTGCACAGAGGCTGGGGCCTCAGCTGCCTCCTGTTCTCCTGCTGGAGGCTGTGCAGGGGATGGCTCTCCCTGCACAGAGGCTGGGGCCTCAGCTGCCTCCTGTTCTCCTGCTGGAGGCTGTGCAGGGGATGGCTCTCCCTGCACAGAGGCTGGGGCCTCAGCTGCCTCCTGTTCTTCTGCAGGAGACTGTGCAGGGGATAGCTCTCCCTGCACAGAGGCTGGGCCCTCAGCTGCCTCCTGTTCTCCTGCAGGAGACTGTGCAGGGGGTGGCTCTCCCTGCACAGAGGCTGGGCCCTCAGCTGCCTCCTGTTCTCCTGCTGGAGGCTGTGCAGGGGATGGCTCTCCCTGCACAGAGGCTGGGGCCTCAGCTGCCTCCTGTTCTCCTGCTGGAGGCTGTGCAGGGGATGGCTCTCCCTGCACAGAGGCTGGGGCCTCAGCTGCCTCCTGTTCTCCTGCTGGAGGCTGTGCAGGGGATGGCTCTCCCTGCACAGAGGCTGGGGCCTCAGCTGCCTCCTGTTCTTCTGCAGGAGACTGTGCAGGGGATAGCTCTCCCTGCACAGAGGCTGGGCCCTCAGCTGCCTCCTGTTCTCCTGCAGGAGACTGTGCAGGGGGTGGCTCTCCCTGCACAGAGGCTGGGCCCTCAGCTGCCTCCTGTTCTCCTGCTGGAGGCTGTGCAGGGGATGGCTCTCCCTGCACAGAGGCTGGGGCCTCAGCTGCCTCCTGGTCTCCTGCAGGAGACTGTGCAGGGGGTGGCTCTCCCTGCACAGAGGCTGGGCCCTCAGCTGCCTCCTGTTCTCCTGCTGGAGGCTGTGCAGGGGATGGCTCTCCCTGCACAGAGGCTGGGGCCTCAGCTGCCTCCTGGTCTCCTGCCAGAGAGAGTGCAGGGGATGGCTCTCCCTGCACAGAGGTTGGGCCCTCATCTGTCTCCTGTTCTCCTATAGGAGCCTGTGCAGGGGATGGCTCTCCCTGCACAGAGGCTGGGGCCTCAGCTGCCTCCTGTTCTCCTGCAGGAGCCTGTGCAGGGGATGGCTCTCCCTGCACAGAGGCTGAGGCCTCAGCTGCCTCTTGGAGTCCTGCGGGAGTCTGTGCAGGAGATGTCTGTCTCAGCACGGAGGCAGGGATCTCAGCTGCCTCCTCGTCTCCTGCAGGAGGCTGTGCAGGGGATGGCCCTCCCTGCACAGAGGTTTGGGCCTCTTCTGCCTCCTGGTATGCTACAGGAGACTCTGCAGGGGATGGCGCTCCCTGCACAGAGGCTGGGGCCTCAGCTGCCTCCTGCGCTGCTGCAGGACATGGTGGGTATGATGGTTCTCCCGGGATTGAAGCTGGGTCTTCTGGTGGCTCTGAGGGTTTTATCACTGTCACTGCAGACCGTCTCCCGGTAGCTGCTGGTCCAGGCCTGTGGGACACCGGCGCCTCCATCGGGGAGATGGATGGAATATCCCCTTCCGCCAGCTCCACGCTGATCTTCTTCGTGGAGCTCTGCAAAGACAGTGACTGGCTCCGTCCCAGAGGCATCAGAGCCCTGCCCAGCTGTCCTTGCTGCTGCTTCTGCCCTCTGGTCCTAATTCTCCCAGATCAGGCACACACCTGTGTCTGCACATTATTCCACCCCTGAGGAAAGACCTACACCTCAGGGGCTTGGGATAAACCTCAGGCAGAAGGGCACCACCCCGCACTCCACATCCCACCCAGCCGGCCTTGACCTGGGCTTTGAACCTGACCGACCCCCCAAGGCTTCTAACACCTCACCGACTGCTCCTGCTCACGGTGGTCTACCCACATGAACCCGCCCTTCCAGGCACACATGGGGAGGGGATGTAGGGCTGCCCAGATGGGACCACAGTGGTAGCCTGGTTTGGAATGGCCTTCCCTGGGCCTCCCGGTGTTACCTTTCCGTCCCTCCGGGTAAACGACCAGAGCCGTCGGCCGTGAGAGGGGCACCAGCATCTGCATCGGTCTTTGGGGGCTTTCCTGGGGCTCCGGCCCCTGGTCATTGGGAAGCAGCAACTAAACATGTTGCTAGAGAAGTGAGCTCGCTTGGGGGCTGTGTTTAGGATGTGGGTGCCTAGTTACCAGGGTTCCAAGTTCTATTGGGCTCTGTGAGGTCACTTCCTGGGATCTCCTTACCTAAGCTTCCTCCTCACACAAGACCTTCCTAAGGGCCCCCCGGGCTGCTGACTGCTCACTCTCCATCTCCACACCCTGTCCAGACACAGTCACACTGACACAGTCCACCCCACAGCCTCTGGGGAGGTCTGGACGCAACCAGGGCCCCAGCTTTGAGGACACAGAGTTGAATTCAGTCCCGCTCCTGCTTCTTGCCAGTGATGTCACCCTGGACAACCCTGCGCCTCTCAGGGCCTCCCCTCTCAGGGTCTCTCCTGTGTTCATGTCCCTCTCTGTGTAGTGGGGGTCATTCTAGCATCTACTTCCTAGGGATGTCATCAGGTGTATAGAGCTAGAGATCCCTTCAGAGGCTGTGAATCCCGTGGGCTGCTCCCACACGTAGCTCCTGCACAGACTTGGCAGTGCAAGGATTACAGAAAGGGCTGGCTGTGGCAGAGAATACAACGCAAAGAGGCTTGGGTCTGCTGGGCGTCTGGGAGAGGCACTTCCCCTCTTGCCTGTTTCCCAGTGTTCCTAGGGAGGGTTGAAATGAAATGACGTTCAGACATCATCTCCTTCTGGCTCGCAACCCTCCAGGGCCTCCTGTTATGTTTAGACTCAGGTCCAAGTGCCTGAGTGGTGGTCATCTCAGCCTATGTGGTGGGCAGCCCCCACAACGGCTCCCAGCGTTCCCACTTCCTAGGCACACATCCTATGTAATCCCCGCTCCTCTATGAGAATGGACTTTGCGGCTGGCTTCTAACCAATAGAATAGGGCCGAGTGATGGGATGTCACTTCCACGGTCAGCTTAATGAAAAGTCTGTGACTTCTGTGTGGTTCTGTCTCTCCTGTGTTCATTCTATCTCTCTGTCTCTGTCTCTCTCTCTCTGTCTTTGTCTCTCTCTGTCTCTGTGTCTCTGGCTGTCTGTATCTCTCTTGGTCTCTCCCTGTCTCTCTGTCTCTCTCTTTGTCTCCCTGTCTCTGTCTGTGTCTACTCTCTTTGTCTCTCCTCCCCATCTTTCTATCTCTGTGTGTCACTGTCTCTCTTTCTCTCCCTCTTTCTGTCTCTCTGATCCACTATTCAGGAGAAGCCATATCAGATATTATGAGCTTCCTTCCCTATGACACCCCCTAATGCAAAGAACTGGCAGAGGGTCCCGGCCCACAGACAGAAAAGGCCTGAAACCCCCCATCCAAACTGAATCCTACCACTGCCCCGATACTTGCGAATGATCTCCGAGATGGCTCCTGCCTCTATCGAGCTTCAGTTGAGAACACAGCCCCAGCCTCCTGCTAGACCTTGACGGGGAGCCTCCCAGCTGACCTGAGCCTGGACCCTGGTAGAGACACTGTCAGATGCTCAATGATAGGTCTCGTAAGTGCTAAGTGAGGCTAATGCTGTCACCCAGCATAGACAGCTAGTACCTCCTTCCAGGCCTGGGTCTGGCCCTGCCATCCTCTCTCCCTCACTTCTCTCCTCCCCAGCTCACTCTAGCCACACTGGCTCTTTTCTCACCTCCTCTCTCGTCAAATCCTCTTCTGCCTCCAAGTCTCTGTGCCTTTGAGCTTCCCCCCAGCACGCTGTTTGCAGACAGATGCAGGGCTGGCTCCTCTTGTCCTTCTGCTCAGGGCACAAATGTCCCCAGGGGGGCCCTTTACACCCACCTAGGGGCTCCAGGCCCTCCCTCCTCCAGCACCCTGCTTCGTTGCTCTGTAGCACCTTCTCTTCTTTTTCACATGGATTTGTTCACGATTTTGTCCTTTCCACCTCCAGGCTGTGAGCTCCTGGAGGACAGAGACCATGTGGGTGCTTTCAGCACTGCCCTCAGGACTAACATGGGCCCTGCTCAGGGTGAGTGCTGGGGCCACAGTAGCTGAAAGAATCATGAAAGGATCTCAGGGTCCCCTCCCGCCTCTGAGCAGCTCCCATTGTGGACGTGGATGCCAGTAATCAAAGGTGCCTGTTGCTTTGGACAGGGGAACACCCAGAACGAGCCCTGGGCGTCCCTTCCCTGCTCCACTTGCTGCATTGAGCATGAGTGGACACAGGACACCCCTGGTGGTCAGCCCCAGCCTTGCAGCCCCAGGCAGGAAAGCAGAAAGCAAAACACACACATTTCTTTGTTTGGGGTCCTCAAGGCAGTGGTTCCACCAGGGCCGAGGAAGCAAAGGAGCAGGACCTGTGGGCTCCAGGAGGGACGTGAGGGACCTCAGAAGCCTCTCTTGCTCCTCGCTTTCCCTCCACTGGCCGTGGCGTGTCCCGTTGACTCACAAGGCCTCCTCGCCCCAGCCAGGGCAATGACTCCACCTCACTTCCAAAGGAGGCCCCCGAGGCTCCGACAAGGATGGCCTTGTCCCTGGTCCCCAGACAAGTCGACCAGTGCTCTGCCATGTTCTGCACTGCCCGGGGCTCCAGTCCCCAAGCTCTCAGGCTGCCTTCTGCTCAGCAAGACCTCGAGGGAATGGAATGCATTTTACAAGGACTCAGAGAACAGTGGGTCATGGATGGAGAACGAAGGTCAATAGACTCTTCTACAAGCCTGTGGGACCCTTAGAGTCACCCCATCTATGCACCCCAATTTACAGAGGTGTAAGATCTAGCCTTCTCTGCTGTATCCCCTCCCCCCTATGGGGTCACATCCTAGTTCCCGGTGCCCAGAGTGGTGGCCACAGGACGCCAGACCTGGTTCTCTACAGGCTGCTCTAGGGATGGCCCCAACCCCTGCATCCCCCTGTGTACCTTGGGGACCCCCTGCCCACCAGTCTGGCATCTCTCCCCTTCATGCTATGGGCCTGGGCATGTTTTTAGGGGACCGGATGCCCATGCCCCATGGCAGAGCTGCCTCCAACCTCTTTCTTCCTTCCTCCTGTCACCTCCCCAGTGAGCACTTCCCTTCTGAGACCGGGCTGGGCATTCAGAGTGTGGGTGTATGCTTGTGTGTGTGAGTGTGTCCACGTGGGGATGCGTATAGCAAAGGGCCCTACATGGGAGGGCGTTGGCAGGGGTCCCCCAGGGGATTAGGGGCTCTCATTCCCAAAGCAAACCCCTTGGAAGTGCTGAGGCTGGCCTAAGAGCTTGGAATGCTCTCTTCCCCTCTGGACTCTGCCCACCTTGTGACCCCAGGGCCTGTCCCTGCTTCTCCTGGCCTCAGTTTCCCAACTGTCCTGTGAGGGTTGGACACGGAGCAACATCAGCCCCGATGAGCATGGACATGGCCCGGGATCTCCGCCCACATGAGTGTGGCAGGGATACCCTCACGGTCTCACAGGCCTCTCTCCTGTGCGGCAACCAGGCCTCCTGTCCATGGTCAGGCACACAGAGGGGCCCTGCAGACAGCACTTCTGGGTGACACAGCTCGCAGCACACACGTGTAACACAACGGTCCCTTGACATGGCTGCTTTCGTCTGTCCCCTCCCCAGCCAACTGCTCGGTGACCCTCACACCCCCTACGTCGCAGGAACACGCCACAGAAGCCAGGTGGGCCACACGGTGCACAGTTGGGTAGGTTGGACATCTGGGGACGTGAGGGTCACTGAATATACACCGACCTCACTGTCCTGGTCCACAGACTCCATCCCAGGGTCCAGCTCCATGCATGGCTGGTCCTGCAGACACGAAGACAGTGGTGGACACAGACCCTGGGCAGGGAGAAGGCCAGGCTGCCCTTTTCCCTCCTCCTCTACACCCCCTCCCTGCCACATGAGGTCCAGCCAGTCCCTGCCTGCAGCCCTGGCGGGTGTAGGAGGAGCTGAAGGGAGCCCAGCTGAGCAACTATTGGAGGGAGTTACTGTTATTAGGGAGCCCACTGGGTGCTGAGTGATTGCACCCCATTTTACAGATGACCAGTGGTCCCAGCATTCAAGGTCACTCTGCTCTAAGTGACCAAGTCCAGACGTGAACAGGGGACTAGAAATCCTTGATTTTCACCAGCATTGAGCCCAGCATTGACCATCGAGGCCTTGTCCTGCATTGGGGCTCCCCCAGCCAGGCGACCTCCTGAGTCCAAGCACTTTGGGCAGCTTCGTCTCCCTGCTTGAATCCCAACACACTCTCCTGAGGTCAGAGTCACTGACCCCATTTTTCATGGAGGAAACTGAGGCTCCGAGAAGACACCACATGACCTTGCCTGTCACAGGGCTGTGAGGTGACCCAGCTGTGGGTTTGACCCCAGGTCAATCTGACCCTAAAGGCTCTGCTAGCACAGGAGCCTGAGGAGGTGGCCTGTGAGCCCAGCACAGAGGTGAGTCCATCCTGGATGGGGGCTCCGGGGAGGGGCACTGCAGACTAGGAGCTCTGAAGGGGGCAGGGGCTTGGCAGGGTCCTTGGGGAGGAAGGCTTTAGGGAGGGTGGGGTGCGGTGAGGGGTGCACTCTGGGGACGGTGTCTGGACCAGATCACACAGGGCCGTGACTCAGGCAAGGAGTCGGGCTTCACTACAGGTTGGTTGGACTTGAACGAGCAGTCTCATCAGAGCCTCAGGCGGTTAGATCCTAGATTTGGAGGGAGCTCGGTGGGCACCTTATCCACCTCCACTCAAGCCCAGATCCCCAAGAACCAACAGGATGAGAAGGCTGCCTCCATTTCTTCCCATGTACAGTGGGCACTGTGGCGGTTGCCTACCTCCTGCCTGGGCTGGGCCTGCTGCCTGGAGGGCCCAGAGAGGGCTTCTTGTCAAAGTAGCCATTCAGGACAGGTCTGTGCTCAGAGAGCTCTGAGTGATGGGACCAAGGGCACGTCCCACCAGTGGGCTAAACAAGACGCTCCTGTCCACGTTGCTGTTGTTTACTCCAGGTGGACAGGGATGATGCAGCATCGCCCACCGTGTGGATGGAGAGGGCCAGCGAGGAGCTATGGTTGAAGAGCCTGAGACACGACGCTTGTGTGTGACCAAAGCTGCCATGGGTGTGGTGGAGGCTGAGGAGGAGGAAGTGCTGCTGGAGGCCAAGATGAAACCAGAGACCATCGGGGACCAGGGGGCGGTTGATTTCCATCACTGTGGGGGTGGCATGATCAGCAGAGTCTCTGGACCCGGCAGGACACCCCAGGCCGGCATCCAGCTCCTGGGGTTCTTGGCCCCTTTGTAGGTGTCACTGGGGAACACTGGTCCCAGGCAAGAAGGGACTGGGAGTGGGCTGTCAGGGAGAATGGGGAGGGCAGCCACCTTCTTTTCCTTGCCATCAGGGGCCTCTGGCTCAAAACTCATGTTGCTCTCCTCCACCTTGGAGCTGGAGGAACCAGCCAAGTGCTCGCTGAGCATTGGACAATGTCCCTGCCACTGAGGTCCTGGCCCCACCTGAGGTGTCCCAGCACTTGGAGTGGGAGCCGTGCCTGGTCCTGAAGCCTGTGTTGGGGCCTGTTGGCTTGGAGGCTGGACGGAAGGGCTGCATTTGCAGAGGTCACGCCCCCTGGGTGAGTGGGGACCCTGGGACACCTGAAGTCACAGATGCAAGTGACCCGCACCTGGGAAGGTGTGAGGGAGGTGCACAGAGGGCAGTGCCTCAGTGGCAGGCAGAGCTTCATGCCCATGGGCAGCACTCCTTGGCAAAGATCAGCTAGTCCTTTGGACCCTAGAGGGCAGAAGGCACCTAAGGCTCCCAGTGGTCCACGGGAGGCCAGGACAGCCTGCTGACTGGCAGGCATCAGGCCTGCAGCACGAGAGGTTCAGGGTGAAACTGCTCCTGGGTAGCCTGGGCCAGCTGGTTGGACAGAAAAGATGGCCACCTGGTTTTTGTCACTCTAGTCTGTACGTGCTCATCTCCCCAGCTAGCCAGAACCTGGGGAGGGTGGTCCTGTGGCTAAACAGCACTAGGGACTGAGGAGAAGGTGCCCTTGGCAATATCGAGTCCCTCTTCTTCATGTGAAGCAGGGTTGAGCTGGCTCCATGCCTGACCTCACCCCCTTGGTGACGGCGGGCTTCCTCAGGTCAAAGTCATACTAGGCATCGGGTTCATGGCACTGAACACATTGGCATCCTCAGGGGTCTTCAGCATGGGGGGGAGGGGCCAAAGGAGGGTTGGCTGTGCTCAGGACAGCCACACCAGGGCCAGGGAAATGCACAGAGACAGGAAGCAGATCAGTGCTTGTCAGGGGGTGGGGGAGTGGATATGGGGGCATGGCTGCTTCATGGGTACAGGGGTTCTGGTGGGGTGAAGCAATGATCTGGAACTAGATAACGGTGACGGTACACAGCATAGAGGATGTAGTTAATGGCCGGCCCTGAGTTGTACAACTTTAAGTGATGAAAACATTAAACTTTATTGAATCTAAATTGGAACACATAAAACATAAGAAATCATAAAACATAGAAAAGGGAAAGACATCTCTCGGTGGGGGCTGGAGCCGGCCGGGCCTTAGTTGCTGGCGATGTGGGTGGTGCTGCAGCTGCCCTAGTGCCGGAGCCACTGC
This sequence comes from Diceros bicornis minor, assembly GCF_020826845.1. Taxonomy (NCBI): domain Eukaryota; kingdom Metazoa; phylum Chordata; class Mammalia; order Perissodactyla; family Rhinocerotidae; genus Diceros; species Diceros bicornis. The sequence continues at coordinate 256,592 of NW_026691037.1, read as the reverse complement.
TGTGGCTGATGCTGGAGATCCCCCCAGCTCTGGCTGTGCAACTGGCTCAGGAGCTGGACCTGAGCTGGGGCTAGAGCTGGGTCTGTCTCAGGCGGTGGTGCCTGACCTGCTTCTAGAATTGGCTCCGGTCCTGAGACTGACTCTAGCTCTGCCTTATTGACAGATGTGGTGCGGGAGCTAGTGATGGGAATGGCTGCGGCTCTGGAGCTGGTCGAGTGTGGGAGCTGGAGGAGCTCTAGTTCTGGAGCTGGCTGCAACTGAGCTCTGGAGCTGCTGCCAGAGCTCTCACTAGTGAACAGCTGGAGCAGGATCTGCTTCTATGTGGCTCTAACTTTGTAGGTTGAGGTAACTCTGGCTCTGCTGCTGGTGACCGAGCCTTCTCTAGCTCCACAGCTGGTAAACAACGTGTCCTGACCTTTAGATGGTGTCAGCGACATCACCAACCCATCATGAGCTGTCCATCAGATGGTGGGAGCACTCCAGCAAATAGCATCTATTACATTAGTGTTATTTCATCTCAGTTCCAGTTACATATTTATTTATTTATTTATTTATTTTATTTATTTTTTTTTTTGTGAGGAGATCAGCCCTGTGCTAACATCCGCCAATCCTCCTCTTTTTTTTGCCGAGGAAGACGGCCCTGGGCTAACATCTGTGCCCATCCTCCTCCACTTTATATGGGACGCCGCCACAGCATGGCTTGCCAAAGCAGTGCGTCGGTGCACGCCCGGGATCCAAACCAGCGAACCCCGGGCCGCCGCAGCGGAGCGCATGCACCCAACCGCTCGCGCCACCGGGCGGGCCCCCAGTTACATATTTATTTTAAATATACTTAGAAGGAGAATAGGATAACAGAAACCATTTACTCTTTGCTGAGATTTAACAGAGCACACCTTATTGATGTCGTTTTTTAAGAACTATTACACAGTGGAAGACACCATTCTCCTTCCTCTCTCTTTCCTCCCCAAAGGTAACTACTGTCTTGAAGTTAATATATGTATTCTATACACATTTTCTCTTGCAGAAAACAGTTGTCCCCAATTTGCTGAGATTTTTTTATGTGTCTATCAAAGATATGCTTCTGAGCAGATGCTGTTAAAAACTCTGTCCTTTCAAAGTAAAGATGACAAGTCAACCATTACTTGAGAAACTACCTGCTTTTTAGACATCATTTTTAAAAGAGATTTGAAAATATCTCCATCTTGTTACCATTGATCCTCCCTATTTGGAAGAGTTACATTCTATTAATTTTTAGCAAACACTGCATGAGCCAGACTGAACCAGTGCTCCTAGGGGAAGGACAAGGTTAGGTTTCTGCAGTCTTTGGTCGTGACATGTTTGGGAACCTGTCAACGCATAGCCTTGTTTTATGTTTGTCTCTTTTGAAAAGACCTTATTTAGTATAGACTGTAGACACATTATTTTAACTCCCAGCCAATATCACTATCCATAACCCACGCCTGAAGGAAGCTCATCTAACGCAAGTGTTTTCTACATATGGCCCCTCACAGGCTTCCTGTGCTTAGGAACACTACACAGCACTTCAGCACTATGTTTGCGGATCATTACAAAGAGGAAAATCAGCAGCAAGAAGCAAAAAAGGTGAAAAACGTACCATTTAATAGACCAGGAAAAGGACACTTGTTGGCCTGAGAGCTGAAACAAGAGTGTCACCTTGTTCTACCTCAGCTGGGAACGTGCGCCTCAGGCAACTCCCACTTTCTGCCACTCTGCACCCGTCCAGGAATTCCCAGGGAAAACACAGTGTGTGTTGGGTTTGGATTCACCTGTAAATGTTAGTGACTAGGTGAATTCACGAATATCAAATTACTGAATAAGGAGGATTGACTCTGTTCTGTTGCCAAAAACAATGAGTGTGTGAAACTCATACTTCAGAACTTCAACATGGAAGGCTTTCTCATCTGCTTTAAAATCTACATGAAGAGTGTCATGGTTTTGAGCCATTTGTTAAAAATGTCAAAAACATCTTCTGATTGGTTTAAAAGAACAACTGATTGAGCTCAGGAATGGCTGTGTGTACTCACCATCTCTGATTTCTCTCATTCTCTCTTGAACCCATTCCAATGAACCCCCACCACCCCACTACAACTCTTTTTTCCAAGGTCACAAGTGACCACCACATTGCTAAATCCTACAGTCATTTGTCAGTCTGTGATTTACTTGATCTACCAGCACTTGACATAACTAATCACTATGTATGTTAATAAAGTCTGGTAATAGCCAATACATTATTTTGGGACAATCAGATATTCATTTGACAAAATATTAATAAATATTCTATTTGGTCTCACACCACTCCTTAAAAATCAACTCCAAATCTGAATATAATAAACAATAAAAGTTGAATGAATATTAAAAGTATTAGATTGTTTTAAAAAGATTATAGAACATCTTTATATCTTGGATAATAGACAGTCTTACTAAACGAGACTCAGAAAGCAGAACTCTAGTCGACAAGATTCATAAAACTAACTACAGCAAAATACAACTTTGTAAGACCAAAGGCACCGTAAATTAAGTAAAAAAACAGAAGAAAACACTCCAACATGTAATCAAGGGTTTCTCTGCAGACTATATGAAGAACTCCTGTAAACTAATGAGAGACAAACCATCCAGTGGAAGTGTGGCAAAGGACACGAACAGCCAAACAATTCTCAGAGGAGGAAATATGAAATGCCAGTAACCAAGAAGTGTTCAACCTTCCCAGAGATGACAGAAATACAAAATAAATCAACAAAGAGACATGCCTTAGATATCAGATTGACAAACATTTACAAAGTTTGTTTCAGGTGTTGGTTACATGGAAAAATGAATCCACTCATACGGTACTGAAGCACAACTTTTGGAGAACAAATTGAAAATACCTGTTGAATTTCTCAAACGAGCATTTTCTATGACTCAGCAGTTCTGTTTATTAGTATCTGCCCAGGAGAGACCTTCACACAGATGCAAAAAGAAACATGTATAAGAATATTCTTCATAATATTGTAATAGCAAAAAATGGGGACAACCCAAACGTGCACCAAAAGAAGAATGGTTCAACAAGACGTAGTTTATTCGTAGTAACATGTCAGAGTGACAAAGAATGGAGTAGATCCAAGCAAATTGTTACAGAAGTATCTCCCATATCGTTTTGGGTGAAAAGAGGAGGCTGCAGAATGAGGTGCATATTATACCATTTTCTTTAAACACACAAAACAAAAAGAAAAGAATATTTTTTCTACAGCGACAGATATATGTGGGGCTGTGGTTAAAGGAGCCTTTAGCTTGATCCATATATAACTTTTAATTAATTAATGTTTTACAAAGGTACTGCTTCATATATTATTTGTATAATGAAAAATTAAAATACATAAGACTAATTAAGTTCATTCTTTCCTACTAGAGAATTTCAGCTACCCCAAAGTAACTAAGAAATCAGAACGTCCACAGGAAAATGTCAGCATAGGTGGGGGACAATTGAGCTTGGCTAACATGAGCAGACATTTTTCATACATTAGGGGAGCTGATATTTTGCTGTAGGACCATCTTTGCCATGCAAACCTTGGGACAAAAGTGCAAGTATTTGCCAGGATACAGCCAAGATATAAAACCAACCAGGTCTTGAAAATAAAACGGAAAAGCCCAGTTGTCACTCTAAATCTACCTCTTCATTGGCCAAAACCAGCTTTGAAGCTGTTTTAGCCTGTTTCTCCACGAACAAGAGCCACAAAATTGACGGGCCAGCATCACCACCTCATGGCTCTGCTTCTCATGGCAGGGTCCATCACCATACCCTTTGGCCCCCAAATCTCAAACCAAGAGTTCTGTCTTTTGGATATCCCTTCAAAGTTAAATGTTTTAGAAATACAAGAGACCCAAGTAGGGTTATGGATTTTTTAATTTTGACAAGTCAAGATTTTTTAAGAGACTACTATCTATCATCATTGCCAGTTTGTAAAAGAACAGCTATTTAAAACCAAGAAATCAGAAAGGCCATAAACTCATATCAGAAGACAGTCCTGCTTATAAAAGAACAGTTGAAAGTGGTATACACATTTCATAAATACGTAAATATCCCATAACTATATTAATAATTGTGATCATTAGTTAGGCTGTTAAATAGGTCAACTTGACCAGGTCATGAGGTGCCCAGATCGCTGGCTAAACGTTATTTCTGAGGGTGTCTGTAAAAGTGTTTCTGGAAGAGATGAGCAGTTGAACTAGTGGGCTGAGTAAAGCAGATTGCCCTCCCTGTTGTGTGTGGGCCTCATCCAACCCACTGAGGGCCTGAATAGAACAAAAATGCCGAGGAAAGTTGAATTCTCTGTCTCTCTCTCTCTCTCTCTGCCTGAAGGTTTGAGCTGGGACATCAGTCTTCTCCCGCCCTTGAACTGGAACTTATACCATTGTTGTTCCTGATTCTCAGGCCTGTGGACTCAGACTGGAACTACACCGCCAGCCTTCCTGAGTCTCCAGCTTGCAGACGGAAGATCATGGCACTCCTATGTCTCCTAGTGGTTCTGTTTCTCTGGAGAACGCTGATTAACACAATCATATTTACATACTTCTCCTTTATCAATCTGTGTCTCAGCTTTATCAGTAAAGGCAGAGCTGGAGACAAGGTCTTGTACATAGATACTTAATTTGGGAGGTACCAGGAGTGAGAGAGCAGGGAGAGGTCATGAGTAATACTGTCCTTCTCATGGAGAGGCAGCCTTCCTTTGATCCTCATTGATCAGACTGGCCAGACGGCTCTGTCAGGTTCCAGGCACCCCCAGGAAACCACTGCTTGTCTGTCCTCACTCCTCCTTGTACATGGCCTGAAAATTGGCTCAGAGAACTTATGCAATTCACCAGAGATATATTCAAGTTGGTCTGGCAGAAGAGGCATTGAAAAACAGGCTGACACATGTTCTGGTTCCTTTCACATCAGATTTTATTCTTCCCTTTACTCACTTATTCTTTCAATAAAAAATGTATCAATATCTACCATGCCTTAATAATGATAGCAACATTTATTGAGCGCTTACTATATGCCTGGTACTGTTACTGCTTTATAGGTATTATTTCATTTAATCCTCACAACAGTGTTATGAGGTAAGTGCTTTTAGTATCCCCCATTTTACAGATGAAGAACAAAACACAGAGAAGTTAAATAATGTGCTTGAGGCCACACAGTCAAGAAATGGTGGCGCTCAAATATGACTCGGGAGTTTGGGCTCCTTCCTAACTGCCAGATGTCAACTGTGTTTCAGCTGCTCTGCTTCCAGGTTTCAGGCTCGTGATGGGGCATAGAGAGAAAGAGAATGCACACCGGGAGACAGGGGGGTGCCATCCCAACCCAACACAGTAAGTCGGATGGAAGTGGGCACCCAGGTGCCATCGGAGCATGGAGGGGTACTCTCACCCCAGAAGTTGGGGCCACTGAGCTGACTCTTGAATGACAGAAAGTGGAGATGGGGCGATGTAAGTTGGGGAGGAGTCCAGGCAGCAGAAATAACAGAAGAATACCACTGGGAACACCACAGAAGTGTAATGGTTTCAAATTTCAGTGCACACGCTCAGGTGGCAAACCATGCCATTGCCTTTTTTCTTTGGGACCTTAAAGTCCATTAGGATCCCCCATTCTCTAGGTGTCAGAAATAATCTCCTTCAATTCAGAGGCTGAGTCCACCCTGGCCCTGGGACCGTGTCCTCAACTGGGGGCTTCTGTGGAGCCATGGTATGTATCTGCATGGAGGATAAAGGTGGAGAAACCATCGTTACTCATCATCAGTCCACATGTTTCTGCTGACACTGCCCACGAGGGGTCCTTGACACAGAATACCGACTTGCTTAGTAAGCCTGTCTTATCTCCTGCTTCCTTGACCTTCTGGCTTCCTTCAGTGATGGCTCTCTCTCTGCTCTCCTTCACTGACAAGCTTCTCCAAAGACTCTCATCACCATGTCTACACTTCTTCCCCTCCCAGTCTTCATTCACTATTCAACACACAGTCATGTGTATTCTGTTCCTACAACACACCCAAAATCTTCTGCTAAGATCGCCACTGGGCTCCACGTTGCTAAGTCCAATAGATGCTCTTCTCTTCATCTTAGCTGATTTCCTGGCTATATTCAACTTTCATGACCCGACACTTTCCTACTTTTCTTTCTACAACGTTGACCACCTCCAAAAGTCATCTCTGATTTTTCTCTAATCTCCTTGATTTTACCTCTCCCCAAACATTTAATCTATCACCAAGTTCTATCAATTGTATTGTCAAAAATTTCACATCAAGTCTATCAACTTCTCTGCAGTTCCGCTGCTAACACAGTGGCACATGCTACAATTCTCTCTCCCCTGGATGAGTGAAACAGCCTCTTCACTCATCTCTCTGCTTCCACACTTGCCTCCAACAATCCAGTCTCTGCACAGTAGACGTGGCATCCTCAGTTCTGTGCAACATCTCATCATGTCTGGCTCCAGGAAAATTCAGTTCTGTTTTTCTTATGAAAATCTTTGGTTTTGTAAGATATCCTTGATGTTTTCTGGCATATAGTTTTATTTATCTTCATTTTTACTGTCAAAAGACACATATAATCACACACACACACACACAGAAACTCTCATTAAGGGCCTATTACTTGTAAATCATTAGCTTGATATAGCGAGACATAAAAAGTAACCTCATTCTTTTAAAAAGTAACTTGATAACAGGGACTCTGGCTTAAGGAGCTCATGAATTGGTTGGAGAAAAAAATAAAACAATGAAAATGTAAGCAAAGAGAAAAAGGTGTAAACAACAGTCCACCATAAAATATCATCACAAGATGGCACAAGATTAGTTGCCAAATTAAATATGAACAAATTATTTGCTACAGAAATTCACAGGAAGGAAAATACTGGAAGTTGGACTGGAAAGAAAAAACTTCAGGGAAGACAGAAAATAAATTTGAATTGGCCCCTGAAGAATGAGTAGGATTTATAAAAGCACAAAGAATTAAAAAGTCATAAAAGCTCAAGTAAACTAGTTTTGCTAAAGAAGAAAGTATGGTTTACTAGGTCATCAGAAAGAAGGCTCACAACAGAATGAGGTCAGCTCAGCGAGGACCACGAATGCCAGGGTGAGAAGTCTGACTGATTTTATAGGCAATGAGAGCCACTTAAGCATTCGATGTAGGGCTTCCCATGATCAATGTGGTACTTTAGGAAGATTATTCTGGCATGGTGTGAGACTGAAGGATGAGAGGAAGCTGTCACTAATCCACTCAGCCTCCCTATAGGGAGCTCTCATTTTTTTTTACATAAGCTTTGTGAACAGTTATCCTCCAACAACAGTTTCTGGATGAGCATCTCCAGGATAGTCATGGCTGCACATATCTTGTTTAATTGGAAGAGACCACAGATAACTAAATCACAGGCTGACACATTTATGATGAGACTGAAGAAGACAAGTCTTTACTCAGCCTGTGTCCACTGGGAAAGCAGGAGGTGCCCTCCACTCTGCTCCCTCCTCCCTTACATCCAGACAAAACACCAGCATCTCCAGGCCACCTCCCTTTGTTCCAGTCAGGTTCATCTGATGCTGTTCCTTACCTTCTCCTTATATCTGACGTCACTGCTCATGCTATTAGGTCCTAAGACTTTGGGACTTCAGCTCCTTTGGCCTTGCCTTTCTTTGGCTGTGACAGCAATGGTCATCTCTTTACAGCTGAGACAAAGACCAATTATTTGCATCTTGGTCTCTCCTCTTTACCTTTTAGGGCTTCATCCTCTGGGGCAGATGCTACAGAAAGAAGAACGCCAAAATGCTTTTGCTATGTGATGACAATAAGTTATTTCTACTCTTCAAAGCCCTGTAGAACTATGGGCAGGTCTGTGCATTCCGTAGAACAATATCTTGTGAACGAAGCTCAAAATGCACTCACTCCCATTCTGTGCCAGGCATAAAATATACCCGCCAGCAGAAAACTAGGGGATTGCAACTCCAACACTTCAGTCTCAGACTTACCTTTAGTTTATTAAACACTTTAAAGGATAGAACAGTTAATGATGTATCTTCCTGCTCAAATATTATCAATATCTCCTAATATTTCCAAATAAAATCCTTTGGGAGGAAAGAAGCTAATACTTTGGGGGATGTCTTAAGTACCGGGCCCTCTTCTAAGCAGTTTTCATACATTATTTATTTCATCTTCTAAACAACACTTTTAGGTGGGTACTATCCCTGTTTTACTGAGGAGGAAACTAATGTTGAAGAAGGTTAAGTAATTTGGCCAAGGAACACAGAATGTAAGGAGTGGATTCAACCTAGCCCCATCTTCACTGTACCACCCGGCCCACTCTGCCTTCACATGGCATTCAGGCTCCGAAGAGTGTGGCCCCAAACTGCCTCTCCAATCTAGCACACATTTTCCCGTCTTTTATTTTGTTATATATAAATCACAGTTGTTTGTCCAATCTAATTTCATGATTTCAAAAACATAACATCATAGAAAACCAACCAGCAGCAGTTGCTAAGCTGAAATACACATACTTTACAACCTAGCAATTCTACTCCTAGGTAAATACCAAGAGAAACATGCACATATGTTCATCAAAGACAGGTACAGTACTCAGAGCAGCACTACTCACACAAGTCAAAAACAAAAACATGGGCATAACCCAAATATCTATCTACAACAGAAGGGACAGATATTTCTACAAGGAAAATATAAATAGCAATGAGAACAAACTATAGCCATACACACGTATGAATCTCACAAACATAATGCTGTGTGAAAGAAGCCGGGCACGAAAAAGTATATGCTCTATGATTCCATTTATATGAAGTTCAGAAACAGGCAAAACTTATCTGTCCCACTGGAAGCTGGGACAGAGGTCATCTGCCCCCAGGTGGAGGGGAGCAGATATGACTGAAGAGAGATGACGCCTCAGCACAAATCAAGGTGGTTGCACCAAACTATATTAGAGTCATCGTAGTCTTCACAGGCATGATCTCACGCTGGGGAAGAAAAAAAAAAAGCCAGTTTTACTAAAGAACATTCCTTTTTTGTTGTGAGGAAGATCAGCCCCGTGCTAACATCCGTGCCCATCTTCCTCTACTTTATATGGGATGCTGCCACAGCATGGCTCGACAAGCAGTGCGTCGGTGCGTGCCAGGATCCAAACTGGCGAACCCCGGGCCGCCGCAGCGGAGCGCGCTCACTTAACCGCTTGCGCCCGGGGCCGGCCCCTAAACAACGTTCTTGATGGAGCAGTAATATTATTTTTTTTTTAATTTTATTTATTTTTCCCCCAAAGCCCCAGTAGATAGTTGTATGTCATAGTTGCACATCCTTCTAGTTGCTGTATGTGGGACGCGGCCTCAGCATGGCCGGAGAAGCGGTGCCTCAGTGCGCGCCCGGGATCTGAACCCGGGCCGCCAGCAGCGGAGCACGCGCACTTAACCGCTGTGCTACGGGGCCGGCCCGTATGTTATTAACTTTATTAAATCTTGACCTTGAATATACCTCTTTTTAATATTTTGATATAATACGTAGTATGTGATGAAATGGGAAGTAGGCGGGAAGCACTTCTGTTACGCACTGAAGGACAATGGCTGTCTTGAGGAGAAGCACTTGTGTGACAATCTGAGCTGACCTAGCCACTCTTGATAGAACGTCATTTTTACTTAAAAGAACGACTGACAAACTGAGGTTATTCAGTTTTGGGTATTTGGCACACATTTTCTCAAAAATTACCTCCAAGAGCCTATCACTTCAAGGAAAACAACTGACAGTATTTGTTGACAATGACAAAATTCAAGCTCTCAGCCAAAATTATGGAAAACTTACACTTGATACAAAGAGCTTGACAGCTTTCCACTATGTAAGACTTTTCTGATAGGTCGGGGGTAGTGTTAAGCACTGTATGGTATTTTGTTTTGTTTTGTTTTCGTATAATGAAATGTGTCAACACTTGGAAGATCTGCAGAACTCAATGAGCAGAGGTCTAGAATAGTAAATCCTTAGAGACGGAACAGTGGTTGCTTGGGGCTGGGTCAAGTGATGGAGCAGGAATGGGGAGAGATGCTAATGTGCTCGGGGTTTCATTTTGCGGTGTTGAAAATGTTCTAAAATTAGACTGTAGTGATGGTTATAAAACTGTAAATATACTGAAAACTACTGCACTGTGTACTTTAAGTGGGTAAATCGTATGGTATGTGACATATATCTCAAAAAAGTTATAAAATAAAAACTCTACCACCGTAATAACATTGTAACATCTGGAGTTTATTTAAAAAAAAACAGGTTGTCAACCCAAAGGCCATGGTTTGCTGACCCCTGTTTTATTGTACAATGTACCATCATCTTTGAGTTTATCATTCTAGAACATCTCTGGTGTCCAGTATTTCAAAGTCTATCTTTAATCTACTATTTTTTTATTCTCCCAACATGCCCTCCTTTTATCTGTGCAGCAAAAAAATGTTCTTTAAAGTGAGAATTGCCTCTATTAGTAAAACAAGCTTACTTCTAACCAACACTCCACAATCAACACACACAACAACAACAATAAAAGATATCAGCTGAGGCTACAGTCATCTGAAGACTTGATTGAGGCTGAAGGATCTGCTTCTAAAATCACTCATGTGGCTGTTGGCACGAGGCCTCGGTTCTTCACCTCAAGGATTTCTCCATCTGTTGCCTGAGTTTCCTCATGACATGTCAGCTGACTTCCTCCTGAGCAAGAAATCCAAGAGAGAGCAAGGAAGACACCTCAGTGCCTTTTCTGACCCAGTTTCTGAAATGTACAACATCACTTGCACTTTCTTCTATTTGTTAGGAGTGAGTAGTCAAGTTTTGCCCACACTCAAGGAGAGGGGAATTAGGCTCCACCTTTTGAAGGGAAGAATATCAAAGAATTTGTGGACATATCTTAAAACCACCATAGCCACCTTGGCAGTATACAAACAGGCTCTCATCTCCTCTGTGGGAAGGCAGAGAAACTGGGGACCAGGCCCAAGACTCAATGGTCAGAACAGCCAAACTCCAAAGAAGGATAAATTCCCAACAAAGGTAGGTCTGCTGTACCAAGGTCAGGGCCTGGTTGGGAAAAGGATGGAGTTATCTAGATTGATGTCCCTGAAGATCCTGAATCCCCAGATTCCCCTGAACCCTCTGAGCCTCCAAAGGTAGCCCACTCCTTTCCATTATGCGCTGACCTCCTGTCTCCCACTTGCTTGGAGATGATGCAGAGGCTGCTTCCCCACAAGACAATGTTCACCCACCCACCTCCATCTCAGTGGGGTGTGGATATTCAGGATCTGCCCTTCCTGGCCACCAGGACTTTAATCCCTACAACTGTGATTTAATCTCAAAATTAGGATTAAGTCACAACATAACCCAGCTGCTGACACATTGAGGCTGACAAGGGAGCAAAGGGACTATGCCCCAGGGAGCTACAAAACCTACCCAGCATGGACCAGCATAAGTCAGGAGAGCGTGTGTGAGACTGGAGTCTAGGGTGCTTGATCAAGAGGACTGGAACATAAGTTGAATAAGGGAGAGTTGATCCATTTGCAAGCTCTTTCCTAGGATCCAGGATTCAACACTTACTCATCAAGAAAATGAATAGGCAAGCTACAGATTGGGGAAAATATTCTCAACACATGCATCTGACAAAAGACTTGTGTCAAGAATATATAAAGAACTTCTACAACTCAATAATAAACAGACAATCCAACTTTTTCAAAAGGACAAAAAACTTGAGTAGACAGTGAACAAAGAAGAAATGGCCAGTGAACACATGAAAAAGTTCTCAACATCATAAGTCATCAGTAAAACGCAAATTAACCCCATGAGATACTTCCACACACCCATTAGGATGGTTAAAATGAAAAAGACCGACAACACCAAGTGTTGGTGAAGATGAGAAACAACTGGAACTCTCATATTTTGGTGTGTAAAATGGTACAATCACTTTAAAAAACTGTTAGGCAGTTTCTTAACTGAAACCCAGCAATTCCACTCCTAGGTATACATCCAAGAGCAACAAAAATTTAGGTCCACAAAAAGCCTTGTCCAAGAATGCTTGTAGGAGTTTCATTCACAATAGTGCCAAAATTGAAAACAGCTCAGGCGTCCATCAATATAAGAGATAAACTGTGGTATGGTCGTATAACAGAAAACTACTTTGCAATAAAATGGATTGAATTATTAATAATCATAATTTGCCTTTTTATTCATATATCACATAGTGATTAAATCTCAACCTCTTTGAATCCATTCCCTCATCCATAAAATGCAGCACCTTCCTTGCTCACTCTACAGGACTGTCATGAGGACCAAATTGGTTAAAGTTGGTGAAAGCTCTTGAACTATGTGCTTCACCTTGGAAATATGGTACAGTGGTATAGTCTTAGTTCTAGAATGCTTTAGACTTGCAGTCAAGGAGTTGTTATTTGTGCACTTATCTTACAGTCACATGTCATCATGCCTTGAGGGCAGTAACTTTTACAATTGGCTTTCTTTCACTGGTATTTTGCCTTATTTCAAAAAATATCTTCCCAACAATTTATCACAAATGGTCAAGCAGATTGCACACTAAACACCCAAATACCCACCACCCACATTCTACAATTGCTAACATTTTGCTATATTGCTTTCATCACTTATTTATGCAGATATCCTTCCATCAATCACTGCATGATGGGTCAGTTTATTTTTTATGGTATTTCCTTCTCTTCTCCCTTCTTGACCACATCCTTGATTCTTACCTCTTTGAAGCGTTTCTTTGGCAACCTGCCTGAAAGAAAGATTTCCAATCTCTGGGAAATATAGTCATTTTACACTGATTATGTCTGCCATGTATGGTTACTATTTCATGTACTTACATCTTATTTCTCCACATCAGTGTTTCTGAATCAGGGGTGATTTGTACCCACCAGGGGACATTTGGTAATATCTGGTGATATTTTGGTTTGTCATGATGTCAGGGTGAGGTTCTGGCATCTGGATACCAGGTTTGTTGCTAATCATTTTATAATAGACAAGGCAGTCCCCACAACAAAGAATGAACCAGCCCCAAATATCAATATTGCCAAAGTCAAGAAACCACGCACTAGATAAGTTATAAGTCCTCCAGCTTAGCAGCTGAGGGTGCCCATTGAAATACAAACCTGGAAAATACCCAAAAAGAATGTTAAATATGTGGTTAGACTGAGAGTGACCAGTCGCAATCTTTCCACCCATGATTTCATTATTCTAGGACACAAGTTACTTTATTCAATAACACTCTGTGGAAACTTCATGACTCCTGGCCTGTGTAGGTTCTGAAAGGGTCTTATTTTCATTGTGGTCCATGAATTTTTTTTGCAGAGACAACCCATTTTGAAACACATTCATCCAAGCAGATGCCTTGTAAGGAAGAGTGACTGGTGTGGGCTTACCCATAAACTGTGACTCTACCCTCCGTTTCCGCTCTGTGGTTTGTTTCTGAGCTGCACCGTATGCTGCTGATTGAACACCCTGAAGATGCAGAGTTAGCACCACAGCCGTTTCTTCTTTGTTTCCAGCAGTTCCATAGGCAGTAACGTTTGCGAGGAGATCAAAAGAATTAGCTATCCCCTGCCATAAAATATAGAAAATGTCACTAAGGAAAATGGAAAGAGATGCCTGAAACTGAATATTCTGTGCCCAAGACCTTTCTCTAGAGATTTGGAACTAAAGAAACACCTTCCTTGGGGATGCCTCGATATGTCTTCCTACATATCGAGATGATAGGTGCATTGCAACAGAATGCGTGGGAAATCAACGCAATTGTTCAAACCTAGTAGGAAGTAACTGTTCTCCTGTTATCGGGTCGCTTCTCGAAAAACTATGGATGAATACAGCTCTGCCTTCCTGTCCCACATTCTGTCCTTTCTGTCATTATTTTTCATGTATGTGTTGCTTTTCTTGTTCACGGTCTCCCTGTTCTGCTGTCTGCTATTCTCTTACCGTAAATATTCATTGTTAACCAATTGAGTAAAACAACAACTATATTAAAAACTAGTAAAATGAATAGAGTTAATCAATATGGTAAAAGAATCTGGTGAAATATCAGAGACTTCATGTATTGGGCCAGAAAAGAACATCTGTTTTCACCTGTTTACCTACTGAATTAAGCCAAATACATATACGTCTGTGGGCTTCTAGACTGAGGAACTTTTAGGGGGTGGGTGGAAGGAGAGAGAAGCATAGTATCCTCAGTGCAGACTCACAGGCCCTCTTTTGGAAATAGTTTTAACTATTAAAATCTCTCCGAACCTCCCGTTCTCCTAGTGATTTGGATACTTATTCTGTATGTGCTCCCTTTTCCTTCGAAAATGAACTAGGATTCCAGTGATCTGGCCTGCCAGCCAGATGATTGAGAGGAAACCCTGGGAGCCATTTGTGATGGTTCTCAACCACCCTTGTATATTAGAATCATTTGACAAGTTAAACTATATAGACAATAGGGCTCTAACCTCAGAGATTCTGATTCATCAGAGACCCAGGTATAAGTACATTTTGTACAGCCTTCCAAGTGTTTCTAATGTATAGTCAAGTTTGAGAATCACCAAGCATGAAAAGATATTAAAATATTAGAAAGGATTTCAAACCTTTAAAGAGAGTGTTGCATTCCCATTTCCACACCTATTTGAGAGCCTCACTAAGTCAGAGCAAATCCATTTATTGTTATTCTGATAATTTGTGAAAGTCAGCTAGTAAAACACACACTAGAATGGCAACTGGGACATTTTCTTTATACCACAGAGATCTGGGCTTCATAGAAATATGTGTATTTAACTTGGGCAGCCAAGACTTTGAGTGGCTGATAGTTCATGTGACCATGATGTTGACTTAAAGCTAATTATGCATTTATAGATGGTTAGTACAATTTGCCGGTAGTTTTCTCAGAACAAGTCAATATGTAAAAATCAAAATCAGTTATAAGAGATTTAGTATCTGAATTGACCACTTGAGGGATATTTTCTGGCATTCAACACATTTAGTATTAAAGAAAGGCATGCTCAACTGAGATTCAGAAAAAAAGGAAAATTTTTAATGCCATGACCTATGAGTTATTAAAAGATATAAAGCTGCATTAATTAAAAATGTTGTTCCTGTTAGGGAAATAAGAAAATAGGTGAAACGAAGAGAGCAGAGAGTGTAAGAACTAAATTCATGTGTGTGGGATGCCCAGCTCCAGGGCTGCAATAGGGCTAATGGTCACTTCCCCACCCAATTCACAAAAAAATTGCAAAATAGTACACAGAATTTCTATACACACCGCACCATGTTTTAGTTATCACATTGCATTTTGAAAAGTAGCATTTTAAATTAGCGGGTATCTAATGAATAAATAGAGCTGGTACATTTAGTTTCGTATTTGGAAAAATATCTACCACACAACATATTGAAAAATGTTGCGAGAGTCTTAAGTATATTCTATGTCTGCCCCTTCTCATGCCCAGTTCACAAGATGATGACGGTATGAAACTCACTTGGACTTCACAGTCTCTGGAAAATTTATTTTTGCCAAGTTGAGAAGAATTAGGGTTGATTTCTAAGAATGAAAAATAGAAGAGAAGCTGGAGAGAGTTACTTCCTCAAGGTCAGGAACTATTTGACCTTACAAGATGAAAACACGTCTCCCCATTTTTCTTCTCACATTCCTGTCGCATCAAGTATCTAAACGTGAGACAGGATCAAGTTTTCTAAAAAAAAAAAAAATGTTTTGGAGACCCAGGGAAACAGAGTAGCATTAATGAAGAATGTTTACCTTCAAATGTTCCTGAATATTTCTCTCAGACTCCTTATACCATCTCTATAGACTATTCCCTATACTAGCCACGGTCCCTGTTTTATTATATAAAACAGTGTAACCTATCACCAGCATTGGTGGGCAAGAATTCTTGACATGATTTTTATGGCGTGTCCCCTGCCACCTTTTTTGACTACTGTTGTAGGTTGGGCTAAGGCAGTGCTTCTCAAACTCTGGTGTGCATCAGCACTGCCTGGAGGGCTTGTTCAAACACGCTGCTGGGTCCCATCCCCACAGATTTCAATTCAGCAGGTCTGGGCTGGGGCCTGAAAATTTGCATTCCTGACAAATTCCCAAACATTCCACTCTCCTGGCTGACACGAATGCTTCTGCTTCTGAAGCAAAGACAACTCTTACCCAACTTCATTAGTCTCTTCTCCTACCTGAAAGTGAAAATATCCAGTTATCAACTTGCACTCATTTCCTGACAGGACCATTTACAGAAGAAACCCTTGCTTCCTTAGCTTTCCTCAAAGCCACGTGGCATAAGGCCAGACACTTCAATAAGCCCCTTCTAGCATCTTCTTACTGAGACACCGAAGCTTCCCAATGGGAGGTGCACTTTGCTGCAGCACATTAATAAACCTAACACTGTGGACGTCAAATGCATTCCTGGTGGTCCGCAGGCACTGGGCTCTATCAATACTTACCCGTGCGTTCTTCCTCTTCACGTGTGAAGTTTGACTTTCCCTTACTTGGAGCCAAACCAGGTTGAGGGGTACGAAGGTAGCTTCCAATTGGATAGGTCCAATAATTTTGGGGTGGTCAGTCAGTGGCATTCATCCTCATCTGTGGAATGGAGCAAAGAGTTCATAATCAAACCAGCTGAATGTATACGCTCCACCTATCCATTGGCAGTGCTGCCCAAGACGTTTCTGTGGACTGACAGCATCAGAAATATTTAGAGATAATTGTTGAAAATATAAATCCTGAAGTAAATCTCAGACCCAGTAAAACGAATTTCAGAGAAGTTGGGACTCAGAATCTGATGTTTTCAGAAAAACCCTGGGGGATTTCATTCAGCATACAGGTTTGGGAGCCACTGATAAGGACAGCTGGACTGAAGAGATAAGAGATTTTCCTAAGATATTAAGAGCTTAAAAATTATCCGAGTGTATGTTCTTTGGGAGAATTCTTAGCAGTAACAGCCTGCTGTGCACAGAGGCAATAATTCCCCAGTATCATAGAGATAATCAAAATGGGAATAGAAGACTAACCTGTTCATACAATGTCCACATCTAGGACAGGGACTGGATAAATGGGAAAAGTCAACTGTTATGCTGTTACGATTCCCATTTGTTTCCTGGGTTTTAATTTGATAATGTGCACAGCCTTCTCTATCTGCTTAGTAACGTTTCCAACTATGGATGGCCTTGGGCTTTGATTGAAAACCCTGGTCTATTAGGCTGTTATTGCAGAATGAGTTAAGACTCTAAGGTGTGGACTACTTTCAACATTCACTGTTATTTTTTTAAAGCAACCAATAAAAGAGAAAAATCAATTGTAGGCCTGGTGTCACATTTCGGTTCTATGACCTGTTTTCTTCCTGGCATCTTTGCTCACTTCGGTAGGTTTTCTCTAGAATTTCACGTCATGTTCTAAGGAACTGGTTCAATTTTGCCGCAACTAACTCTGTTCTGATTTTTGAAGGCTGTTACTCTATTTGGACTTACCGTTGCAATCTTCTGTGCCGTTTGTAAAATTCTCCCTTCCAGGACATCATATAAATCCTGTGTCAGTGGTAGATCCATAACCCTTTGTGATGTTGTTGCACGTTGCATTTGGGAGACAAGTAGTGGAGACATTTTCACAGTCACAACAACCGTTTAAAGTGGAGGAGAGGATAGGAACTCTCTTTAGACCCTGGGCTGCCTCAAGTCAACTTGAGTCTTGGTTACTTGAATCCTTTTATGTGCTGAGTGTGACACTCGGCAAGTGGTACTCACTTTGTAAATATTTGTTCAATGGATGATCAATGAACATGATTGGTGTTGCCAGCTTATGTTATTAGAAAAAAAAATTTTTCTTCCGGCAGGGACTCAAACTCTTTTGGAAAACATTGGAGCAATCCTCTTGAACTGTCCTACTCAAGGTGTGGTCTCTGGACCAGCAGCATCAGCATCACCCGGGAGCTTGTTACAAATGCAAATTTCCTGGCTCCACCCCAGCCCTACTGAATCTAAGTCTGGGTCCTGGGCTAGGAATCTGTTTGAACAAGCTCCCCAGGGGATGACGATGATGCTCAGGCTTGAGAAGCTCTGCATCTCAGCTGCTTCTAGAATAAAAGAGTTCTCTGATGAAAACCCTAAGAATTTTTAATAAGACTTGATTTAGAATTTCTTGACCTTTATTTCATTCTTTTACATCAACTCAGTGAGATGTCATGAGTCACCCTGTCACAATTTAAAGCCATGGTTTCCCATCAGCCAAAATTCCCAGGTTTATATTGGACTTCTTACACCTCAGATTGTTTTCAACACCAGTTCTATTTCTAGTTCTTCCTTCTTTATCACCTCACCAAACCTATTACTCATTTTCTCTCTCCTCATGAAGCTTTCTCTCTAATCCCCTCCATCTCCTCTCCTTTTCCCAAGATCCAAGTCCTTTTCATATCTTCTTATCCATTGTCCTATCTCACACCCTTTCTCCATCATCTCTGGAAGCAGATGGCTATGATTCAAGGGGCAGATTTATTTGTATAAGATTTAATTTTTAAATTACTTTTAATTTCATTAGTTGTGATATTGAAACTTTTGTATTTAATCCAAATGAGATAAAATTATAAAGAAAGAGATTCATCCTCTAACATATGATAAAGTAAATAAAAATTTTTAAAAATGTGTGCCAAAACATGCATCTAAATTGTTCACCTGGGAGATCATGTACTCATTTGAATAAAATCACTCCATATAATATCTTTTAATTTTTTTCTCTTCCTTTTATTTTCCTTTTTATTTTTCTGGTCTTCTTCCTTTTTTCCTCCCTCTTCACACCTATACATTTTGTCCTTGGACTTTATTACTGAGAAAGACAAGAAAATTCACCTCATTTTCACTTTTTCTTCCAAATAGTATTTTTGAAAAGAAATAAAAGACATACCATCTTCAACTGAAGAAGAAACAACACTTTGAATACCATTTTGTATGATTTCTGACATTTCACTTTGACCAACCACCTGGGGAAAGGATGAAATGATCTGAATCCATTGAGCCCCTATGTAAGCCCTGAGTCCTGAACTCACTAATGCATTGCTTATGCAGGCCTCTGAAGGAGTGTTCTTCATTGCTGGTGTGCAATAGAGAAGTCATCTTATTTCCAACATTATGATCAGTGTTTGAGTCGGAGGAAATAGAAACAACAGTTATTGTGACCTTATTCTGGCGAGTACTGAAATAGGCAGTTTACTGGTGTTATCTTACTTAATCATTGAAGCAGGCCTCTTCATACAGTAACTCTTAAAGCCATTTTAGTGACCAGGAAACTGAGGTTCAAAGAAGGGAAGTCACTTGCCCCTGGTCTCCCAGCTGGTAGATTGCAGGACGATTGGATTCTGGCATACTAGGGAAAAACCTTCATGGAGGCTATTACAGCACCATGTTTCAATGTGCACGTGCATCATTGTGGACACACAACAGCAGTTGTAATGGGGTCTCATTTTAGATTTTCCCAGGAGAAACTACTGATGGATAATTCTGGTCTTTAGATTCCATGTAATTTTCAAATTATGTACAAATATTTTGCACCCTCTTATCTTCCTTAATAGCTATAAATCTATATCCTTTCTGAATCTAAATCAGCTTCCATTTTAGCGAGTAATGGAATACTCAAATGCAAATATCGTAGATTTACATTCCAATGAAAACCTATACATGTTCATTTGATTAAGGTGTTATTTTTAGGGAAAAAAAGAAGTATATTCAAGTAGACAAAAGAGCCATATATATTCTGCAAAATATTGCAAAAATTTTACCTATTGTAGATGCCCCTCTATGGCTGCAGGTAGTGAAGAAACAATGAGATTCCTCTCTTCTGGTTATAAAGAATGAGTATCAGAAACATTTGAAGGGTCATTATTTTTACATAATGGAAACAATTGACAAAATGTCATTTTGTATTATTTTCTAATAAAGTTATTTATTAACAAGGGAGTGAATCATTTTGCCTTATCTCATTTTGCAATTAAGAATCTAGTTAAATGTAGCTTTGATTAAAATAACGTCTATCATTACTAAGCATTTATCACACATAAGGCATCCCACGAAATGTTGTCCAGATGTTCTATTTATTTTATTGCATTTCCTCAAAATAGCCATATTATGTAAATATTATCATTCACATTTCAAGTTGAGGAAGAAGCAACCTAGAGAGGTTCTATATTCTCCCAAGGTCATCTCTTGGGATCTGTGGGAGCAGAGGTTCAAACTCACGATTGTCTACCTGTAGATCAAATAGCATTGGCCTCCATTCTCTGTATGATATTCTCTTCATTACTTAAGAAGCTCACTTACCATCTCTATGCCACACTTTCTCCATCGGAAACAGGTTGAGGACAATGTTTGTCTTTCTTACCTCCAAATGGTTGTAGGATAATATAAAATCACACACAGGGACTGTGTTGAAAACCCAGTGCTGTAGAAATGCAAGAGGTACTAACCACTTCCTTCACCATCAACAAACCTTGGGTTGAACACTTTTGAATCTCAATGAAAGCAAGAAAGCAGTAGAGTCCTGAGAGAGAACAAAGATAATTCAGGTTAATAGCTGGCATCCACAAATGCTTTCTGGGTCTTGGAGTCGGCCTGGGGCTGACCTTTTTTGCCATCCTGCACATTGCAGAGTTCAGTACTGTCTCTTAGTTTCCGCCAAACCAGGTGCAGAAGTTCAATTAGGGAAATACAGTGTGCCACTGGCATAACTCCAAGATTTCCACTCTAGCCAACGGCCTTTCACATTTTTGATCGTGGAGAGACCATTATAAGAGTGGATAATTGGCCCTTGGGAATCAGATTCGATGTTTATTAAGGGACTGTTTCCTAGGAGTTTCATTCTTTAGAAAATAAAGCATTGCCAAAAAAAAAAGGAAAACACGAAAGTTGGACAGAAACTCAAGAGTGAAACAGATTCAACAATAAGAGGTGTATTCTTATTTAGTTGGTATTGTCACCAATGTCACATTTTAATGACATAGGATTTTAAGGTGCATGTAAGATTAACTCTGGTGGCTAGTACTTGTGAAGTCTCAATTTTATGATGCCATCTTTGCCATTATTATTTCCTTGACCTTTTCCCTCCCCTCACCTTTACCTCGACACAAACACATACACACACACACAACCACCACCACCACCATCAACAACAGGGGCGCATGGATGACACAGGATGGATAAGGCGATGCTGCAGCTTAGCAGACTAAAAGAAGATGAGATGATAACAGTGATCTGAAGACAACTGTCTTTTAGGTTCAGCAGTTTATCTGCAGGCTTGAACTGCACGTTAGATCATTTTCTCCTTGGAGAGGGAGTAAGCTGTTTAAGCCCTTACTCCAGAAAAGCAGCACTCCTCTTGTAGCCAGAGATTTGAGAGCTGTTTCCTGACAAAAGTCAGAGACACACCTGATCCCTTATTTCTCCCACCTGTTTCATAGAATCTTCAGCGATGATGGTCTAGTCATGTAAAACAATACACAATTTTCCTTATTACCAAAATTGCATGATCATTTTAGCAGAAAATCAGGTAAGCAAAGAGAGACAAAAATGAAAACTGCGTCAACCGTAAGTTCATCTTTCAAAGATATTCCCTATTAACATTTTGGTGCTTTGTCTTCCAGCCAATTTTCCTCTTATGTATATAAACACAAAAATTTCATTTCACAACGTTGGTATCCTATAATAGCTAAACTTAGTTTTTGCTCAAAAAATAGACTCCGATTTGATTTTTAATGTCTAGAGTACTTAATTTGAATTTATTATAATAGCTTTAACCAGCATCCTATCAACAGACACTTAAGAGTTTGGAAAATTTTCAATATTATAAATCAGCTTACATGGAAGTTCTTCTTTGGTTCATCATGAATTGGACAACGTCCCATTTTTCTCAGACAACAGTGGGGAAGGGCAAGTCGGACCTGATTCCAATAACCTTGTGATGGCCTTTTCCCCAGTTAAGGACTCTTGAATCACAAATATCTCCAAAATTTCCAGCATAATATTTAAAGCTCCGCATACCACAATCTCTGTCTCCTCAAACAGCCCAACATCTTCACCAGCTCCTGTGGCCCCAGAAAAACCACAGTGACACCAGGGACCTCTGCTACAGCAACCAGTTTTTCTGGAAACCACTCCAACCTGGAAGGAAGAGAATAAATCCCCCTTTTTCTGCCTCTGTTTTATGTTTCCTGTGTGACATGAGCTCTGCCATTTATACTTGTATGACTTTCCAGGGCTGCTGTAACAAAATAGCACAAAGTGGGTGACTTAAAACAAAAGAAATTCAATCTCTCCCAGTTCTGAGGCTTAGAAATCTGATATCAAAGTATCAGCAGGCCCTTCCTTGACTCCCTCAGCTTGCGGTGGTGGCCGCTAATCATTGGTGTTCATTGGCTGCAGCTGCAACAGTCCAATCTCTGCCTCTGTCATGAAATGCTATTTCCTCTCCAACCAGTCATATTGGATTAGAGTCCACACTAATGACCTCATCTTAACTTGATCACATCTGCAAAGACCCTCTTTCCAAATAAGGTCACATTCATAGCTTCCAGGGATTAGAACATCAACATATCTTTTGGGAGACACAATTCAACCCATAGCAATAGCCTTGCTCCAAGTCAGGAGAGGTGGGTTTGAGTGTGGGAGACCATAAGTTTATGAGGTGGTTGCAAAACCTAGAAGACTCTGCCTCAGCCAGAGTCTTGTGTGTGTGTGTAGTGGTGCATCTTGCAATTCCCAAGTCAGTAGCCATGTAAGCCTTTCATTTTTTTATCTTAATATATTTTATTTAACCCAACATCTCCAAAGAATTATCATCTCAACATGTAGTCAATATATAATTATCATTGAGGTATTATACATTCATATTTTTATATAAAAGCTTTGAAACCCATTGTGTATTTTACACTTACAGCACATCTCAATTTGGACTAGCCCCATTTTAAATGCTCAATGGTGACATGCAGCTAGAGTCTACCAGATAGGAAAATATGGTTTAAAAAAATAGATTTTATTTCTTATAACGTTTTACAGTTATAGGTTTATCGTTTTAGGTTTACAGAAAAATTAAGTGGAAATTATAGAGAGTTCCTATATATACCCTAATCCCCCCAACATAGTTTCCCTATTATTAACATCTCATTAGTAATCTATATAACTTATATAACATTATTACTGTAACATTATTAACTACAAATTATTAACTTTAGTGTGGTACACTTGTTATAATTCCTGAACCAGTCCAGATACCTTATAATTAATGAAAGTCCATAGTTGGAATTAGGGTCACTCTTTGTGTTGTACATTCTACGGGTTTTGACAAATGCATAGTAATATGTATCTGCCATTACAGAATCATATAGAACTATGGTTTCACTGCCCTAAAATCCCCTTTGCTCCAGGGCCATAGAGGTGTGTGTGACCTTTGTCACAGTCATAGATGTTTGGCGCGATGGCGAATACAGGGGCTCCTTCCAGCTAGTATCCTCTGCTTTAGGGTGAGGAAAGGGAGGAATTTCTCACAACAGCATTAATAATGGAGGAAACCAATGTTGAGGGTGCAGAAGTGGATGATCACAACATATTGATCCCGGAATTAACATGGTTAAAAGAACTGAGGAAAAGGAAAGGAGGTCAATTTTTATAAAATCAAAATGCAACTTTATTTCTGCATTGATCTTGAGTTACTGATTTGGAATCTTATAAATTCAGCCATGACTATTGATTCCCCAGGCAGGGACTCATGGGTTTGTGGTGTTTCTGCACTCATGATTGGTGTGCAGCCATGCATGGGTCACACACAGAATGTTCTGTGGCTGCCCTGGGCCCTGGGTGTGTGAGTCTGTCCCTCCCTATCTTGCACTTTGGAGGCATTGATGCTGGATTGTTCTTGTCTGAGCCCTGAGTGGCATGGGCCCTGTCTGTCACCTTCACCTTACACCTGACATCGCCTCCTCTGATGCAGTTCATTTGCATCACTGCAGAGGTTGTTCATGCAAATGGCTTGTTGACCCAGGCTTGGGACCCAATCTGGGCAAGAGCAGATGGTCCCTGGAACCTTGTTATCAATGGACATGGATGAAATCATAGAGTTTAGGGATGCCACATAAAGGAAATGTGCATACCTCACTAAGACTCTATGCACTCGTCCTTGGAGATTACATCCTGTGAGAGATGCATAAACACAGTCTCCTCCTTTCTTCCTTTTCAGGCACCTGAGAATGGCATCAAAGTAGACATGGTTTCATGTCTCCCCATCCCACACAGCCTTACCTGTGGAAATTTGTACAGTTCCAGCAGTGTTCCAATCTGGGCAGAAATTGCACATGTTGTTCCAGTAAGGGCTGCTAGAGACTTGCTCTCTCTCCTACAGGTGTAATTTGGGATGTCGTTGCCCAGCCCTGAGAGCCAAGTGAGTGAACTCTCCAGTGTCCTCTGTTCATAGTGCAGGACATTATAGAGATCAACTCCCAAAGATATGTTGGGTAAAAAATGGTGGTTTCTGTTGATTTCCTCAATGGCAAAAACCAAGGCCACAACATACTTATAGTTCTTGTACTGAAACCTGCTGAGACAGATGGGGCTCCTTAGGGAAAAGACTCAAACCACAATTATCTTCAAATCCAATGTAATCACTTAATTAAGGAAGAATGCCAAGCCAACTCATTCCATCTGTGGCAACAGCTCTCCTGAAGCCTTAGAATTTATAGCTAAATCAAGTAACATCACCTGGGCTCTGGAACATCCTTAGTGAATTCCACACACATGGAGAAAAGTGATGAAGTTTATGAGAAAAGTTTAATGAATGGAAAAGCAGATCACATTCAGAGTGCGTTTTGTAAATGGTTCTTTGGTTCAGGATCCAAAATGCTTGTTCATTTGAACACATCATCAAATGCTTCAGAGAACAGCAATAATATCAACATGAGATTGGAGATAGCCCTAGGGAGGAAGAGTAATTACAACCGAAGGCTCTGGGTCAAGCAGAGAAGCACGGCATCTGTGGGTTGAGAATGGTGCAGCAGAAGGCTGGCAATCAAACTGCCTAAATTTCTGCCCCATGAAACTCGTGTATCTGCCACTGTCAACAACCAGGCAGCTAGGATGAGCTTCAGAGTTCCCATGAAGAAGGAATCACCGTAAAGCAGGAACATCTGGGAGAAGTTTGAAGGAATTAAAACTGAAAACACTTAGGAGTCTAAGAGACACAGCCTTGTACAGTTTAAAAATTGAAAATGTGATTACCAAAACTGACTGAAATAGAAAATAAAGAGAGAATATTATACAAATGTGGCCATGTGGTTTCAAGAGAACATTTGAGAAAAAAATTCCAAATATCCACCAGGCCTGGAAGAATTTACGTGGGGCGTTGCCTGCACGCCAATTTGGCCAGGAACAAGGTCTCCTGAGCTGGTGTGAATGGAGAGCAGAGGGCGAAAAGCAAAGCATTTAGCCTTTCGTCCTGCAATGAGAAAAAGCTCTCCCTCCAGCATCCAGGTGCCTGAAGCTGCGGGGACACATGAGTTGAGCTTGACTTCTGCCCCCAGGAGACTCACCCCAGACCTTCCCTGACAACACACCTGTCATTATAAATAACATGTCAATACATTTGAACATTTAGATGAAATTCACAAATTGCCAGGAAAATGAAAGTTAGCAAAACTTTCTCAAGAAGAAATGAGAAATCTGAATAGTCCCATATCTAAAGAAGAAACTGAATCCATAGTTTAAAACATTCCCACATTTCATCGTGGCCAACACCGCTGCCGGCAAATTCCACCAAACATTCAGGAGAGAAATAATACACATTGACTCTAGCTCTTCCACAGAACAGGAAAAATGGGAAAACTTTTTGATTTATTTTATGAGAATAGCTTAACTTTGCTACAAAAATCTTACAAGGTCATTACAGGAAAGGAAATTTACAAGCCTCTTTTTTTCTGGAACTAAACTCATGTATTCCTAAAAAAAATTAACCTTCCAAATCCAGCTACATATTTGAAGCAGGCCACATCATGACCAAATTTGCTTTAAGCATTGCCATTCAGTGTGCTACTTCCTGAAAAAGGAGAAAAAATAATCTGGGTAACTGCGGTTATTATCTATTATATATATCATGTATAATCTACTATAAACAGAACTGGTCATGTTCTGTTTGTTGGCCTGGGTGGTGTTAACACATGTGTACACTTTTTGATAACTTATCAATCTTTACACTTGGATTTGTGCTCTATTCTGATTGTATGTCATATTTCAACAAATATGTTTATTAAAAAGAGAAAATGAAAGCACAACAATGAATGAAAAACACAACAGTTATCCAAATGAGAAGTGCCCAGAGGACTAACCAGAAAGTTTGGGGAAAACAAACCGAAACAGACCTAACAAGTTAAAATGCAGAGTTATTTAGAGTCAATACAAACCGGAAATTTACCTTATTGAAGGTGAAATTGTAGAGATATACACATGTGCATGTGAGTATTCTATCATGTATACATACATGTATGTGATATACATAGGTACATGCATTATATATATGTGTGTTTGTGGACACACACGCACATATGCTTCTCTCTATATATAGAACTTATAGGGGGTATATATATGTGTGTGTGTGTGTATCTATACATATACATACGGCTGCTCTGGAGAGGGAGGGAGGGACAGATGTTTACTGACCACCTACAAGGTTTCTCAAACTTAATTTTTCCAACATTTGAAATGTCATTTTTTTAAAATTAATATATGTTTCAATAATACATTTGTATTTTAATGTGTTATACCAGTATAATCCCAGCATTTTTAATTTGTTCATTAATGGCAGAATTCTCCAGCTTGTATGCATTCTCTTGATGCTGTGATGTAATAGGCTGGGCGCTGACAGCCTGCCTTTTGTATTCCACAAACCTCAAGTTTGTGGTCTCTCTCTGGCCTGCGGATTTGGACCAAGTTTCTGCATGTGCTCACTAGCTGTTCTCCAAAATTCACTCTAACCACCACTGTTGGGAGCATACACAAGGAAGAAGCCCTAGGGTGGAGGTGTGTGTATGTGAGGCATGCAGAGCACTGGGGGTGCCTAAGGGCCAGCTGGGGAGATCCATGGGTGAGGCATACCCCACAAGTCATGGGAGACTTCTTGATGGAGTGCTCAGTGCAGTTACAGGATCCACAGCCTTTAAAGCCCTCTAAGAGTACCTATCTGCCAATGCCCCCAAACTCTTCAACCCATCCACACTCATATTTTTGTGCTCCAACAGAGGGCTGGAACTTCTCTTCTTGAAACCTGGACTTCCACAAAGGCCCTCTCCTCTGTGTGTCATGATCTAAGACAGTGTTTTCAGGGGTTTCCGTGCAGCAGCTGAAAGGAGCTTGAGCTGGTTAACGGGCCACTGTAGGGTCCAGAGCTGGGACCGAGGTCTGTCTGCCTATTACCAGATGCATGGCTGGGTGAGACTCCCTCTGGGTCCCTTGGCATATGGTGCTGGATCCCACTTCTCCCACAAAGGCACTTTTGTCTATGGATGGATGCCAAAGCATTGTTAGTGCAGGAGTAGAAAAACAGGAGGTGTCTTATTCCACCATGATGCTGATATCACTCTCCTTTGAATTATAGAGATTCCAATTTGACTCAGTTTTTCAGGAGCCTGCTATTTGCCTACAATTCTCTACAACCTCAGACTCTCCCAGACCCACTCTATGAAGGACATAGAAAGAATGTTCTCAGATCTACTTAGAAGGGCCAGGCAAATAAAAGCCAACAAATTGGTTCTGGTCATTCTGCTGGGAACAGAGGGCAGTGGACGTCTCATACATTCTGGTTTGGAAGCAAGAATTCTTGTTCTCTGTGGATGAAGAAACAACAAGAAAAGAGAGCCTGTGGTAGGTAAATACATGCTTGATTCATCTGAAAAGTTCATGTCCTCCCCTTCAACTTGAAGGTTAGTGTAGGGAGAGAGCACGGGTAGTTTCCACTGTTCACCTTCTCCCTTAATATTCAGAACAGAGAATCAGTTTTATTTTGGGTGGCAATTCAACAAACTAAAAGATAAAGTTCCTAACCCTTCTTGCAGATAAGAGTGACCAAACCAAATTCAGGCCAATGATGTGTGACAAGAAGTATGGAGTGGGGGTTTGTGGAGGCTGCACAGATGGAACTGACATAGATGGGAGGTTCAGCATTAGACACGTGACACCAATCCACAGGTGTTGTAGGTATTATCTCATATACACCTGACGATGTTCCTAGAAAGCTGTTTTTAGCATCATCCCCATTGTGCAGGTTGGGAGACTGGGGAGATCTGGAGAGGCACAGTGGCTTTTCCAGGACACAGAACTGGTAGGATAAAAGAGGTGTGACTTCAGCTCTGTCTCCTCAAAGCTGGCCACTGGTTCCACTCCCAAGGAGCTGTGGGGAGGGTGGTGATGGATATTTGTGTACAGTGACGGAGATGACATGGGCAAGGAGGGAGAGTAGCCAACAGCCTAGCGGGGGCTTTGGGTGGGTCTGATTGAAGGAAGGGGCCAAGTAATAGAACCTTGAAGAAGTGACCTCACTTCCTTGATGACAGCCCCCAACAGAACTTAGAACTCTGGTTACCAGGCACCCACACTGTAACCACAGCCTCCTGTCCAGTTCATTTGAGCGGAGACACTCGACACAGCAGGATGTTCTCGTGTTGTCCCGTGACTTTCCGAGGCTCTGGCCCCCGGAAAGCCAAGAATGAGAGCATATTAAGTGGCTTTAGACATTGGCTCAGCCCTCACTTCGAATGTCTGTGGCCTTTTGGCAGGAGGAACCATCAGGTAACAGCGTAGCCCAGGGCAGGCCACTCTAAGTCAGGCCACAAGTGTGATCCCAAATGGACAGCCCCACACCCCTTGACCCTCATTGTGTGTGTGTGTGTGTGTGTGTGTGTGTGTGTGTGTGTATGTGGGAGGTGGAGTTAGAGAAGTTAGTATGAGGAGGAACCACCCTGAGCAGGAGCAGGTAGCTAAATGGTGGAGATCTGGTTGTGTGTCATGTTCACACTGAAGATCTTGGCTGCAGGAGAGGATGGTGAGTGCTGGGGACCAAGCTCTTCTACCCACATGTGAATCCCAGGCCATCGAGGTGTTCACATTCCTTCCCTGATGGAGACTATGCAGATGCCCCTCTGTGCCTGAACTGTGGTGGGGTTTCCCTCTGTGGCAAAGTCCAGGCAGGCCCCTGATGCCTCCTGGCCTGACTTCTGGGCACTATCACTGCAGAGCTGCACCCAAGTGATGGTTGAGGAGCTGGTAGATGGTTTCCAGTTCGCCATCTCCCTGGAGAGGACACAGGTGCACCAGTCCCTCAATGAAGAGGGCTGGTCTGAGGTGAGTGTGGGTGCAGAGGGGTCTTCATACCCAGGACTCTGAGATGACCAAGGCACTACTAGAATGCAGACTCAAATCTGAGTCTCCCCTGGAACCCCCCAGGGTTTTCTCATTAGAGTGCTCCACAGTCCCACTCCCAAAGGAATCTGGACCTCCACTCCTTCCCACCAGCTACACAGGAGGGTAGAAAGTCACCTCAATCCTCCCGCTGGTCCACCATGATGTCATTGAGTGTATGTACCTCCTCTTCTCCCTCAGTGTGAGGATGAGTCCACCGTGAATTTAAATGAGGCCTGCAGGATGCGGGCCCTCCAGACAGGCATGATGGAGAAGCTGACAGAGTCCATCGCACCAGCTTTCCTGAGGAGGAACATCTCTAGCTTCACCACCTTCATGGTCAACTACTCGGCCTTAGACACATCCCACCAAGTCAAGGACCAGCTGTTTACTAGGTGAGTGGCCACTCCCACCTCAGCACAGTGGTGACTCTGCCCCCTGCCAGCTATGTGTCCTGGGAGTGTCACCAAATCTCTCTGAGCCTCAGTTTGCTCCTAGAAAAGTAGGGTGGGAAAGGATAAATTTCATGGGGATCTTGTAGGAACTCATGGGATCAGCCATGGCGGGTGCTTACATGGTGCCTGGCTCTGCAGAGAGGGCTGTGGATGTGCTGTGGTTGTCATGGTGTTTATTTCTCTCTTCCCCGTCAAAAGTAGTCTGCCTCACCCATCTCTGAGATGCGGCCTTTCTGAGTTTGGAAAAGCACATGGAAACCACCCTGTCAAGGAGTTGGAGATTCCATTCAGCTGGTCCTGGTCCTTTTCCTTGGATTAGCCAGTCAAGGATCTCTGGGGCAGCAGAGAGGCCCTAGGCCCACTCAGGTGTCTGGGATGGTTCTGGGTGGATTACATTCATTCAACCATGTAGATTAAGCACCTACTGCATGCAGGACATTTGGAGACAGTAAACTCAGTGAATGAAGGAGACACAATGCGTGGCCTCAATTTCCGTCTGAGAGTCAGACATTGACATTAGACATCATTCGCAGGTCTTGTCATCCACCGTCGATCCCAAGGGATGCCCTCATAGCCTCCTTTACATCTGGAGGCATCTCCCCTTATTCCAGCCAGGAGGGCAGAGCGCAGGACCACCTAAAAAAGTGAGTGGTCTTTGGGTCCAGAAGGACGGCCTCCTGTCTCTAAAGAACAAGCTGTGGGGGGAGAGATGGAGGCTGTGGCTGAGGGGAGCCTGTCAGACGCCGCATCTCACGCATCTTTTGATTCCCATGGGAAGGCAGAGGCCCGGTGGCTTCCACTCCAGGAGGACAGGAGTCAAAGAGCTATGGATGGGTGCCAGGACCCCTGGGAACCAGAGGGGTGGCTGGGCTGAGTTCTCCCCTAGAAACCCATTCCCACCACAGACCCATTTGAATCTGCCTCCCCTTCTCCACATCTACCTCTTCTGACCACCGCCTCCAGGCCCAGAACAGGAGGTGTGTGAGCAACCTGGTCACAAATCTGTCTCAGTGCTCAATCCAGTTGCACAAGTGCATGGAGGGCTGGGGTGGGCTGTGTCCCAGACCTTCAGGAGAAGAGTGTCAGTGGGAAGAGAGTCACAACAGACTCTGTGTCAACCTGCTGGATAAGCAGGCCTGCCACTGCCAGGACAGCCTCGTAGAGGTCAGGGCTGCCATGTGGCTCTCACCTGGATGGAGAGGGGCAGGCATAGGGTCCAGTCCCAAGCCAGGGTGTCTTGGGTGAGAAGTGTGGAGGGAAAGGCCAGGCCTCTGACTCTGTTGCCCAACTGCCTCCCCCAGTGCCATCTCTTCTCTGGTGGGAACCTGCCTGGACCCAGCGCAGGATTTCTGGGAGCTCCTGCACTATCCCTGCTTCAGCATGAAGCTGGCCTCTCTGCATCTCAGCTTGCCTGGCTCGGAGCTGCAGGGCCACGCCTACCTTCTCCAGGTCCAGCTGGAGCATCCACGGCCCATTGAGGCAGAGCTGGAAGGTGAGGCGACTGCAGTCTCGGATGACAATTTGCAGAGTGTTCGGAGGCCTGGTTCACTTCAAGGCAGTGGGGTCTTTCCTGGCTTTGACAGGCACAGGGGAAGTCAGCTACTTGAGTGACACTGTTTCTTTCTCCTGCTGCAGTACCATCTCCAGAGCTCCCTCCAGCTCCAGAGCCAGAGCAAGGGCCAACTCCATGGCTAGATCCAGCTCCAGCTCTAGTTCCACCACCTGTGCTAGAGCTGGAGCCAGTGTCACCTCCACCAGTCTCTCCAGGGCCAGAGCCACCACCACCATCAGCTCCAGCCCCAGTGCCAGCTCCTGAGCTGGAGCCAGCTGGACCATTGGCTCCAGGGAGAATCCTCCCTCCACCTGGAGAGATAACAGCAGAGCCAGATCCAGCCCCAGAGCCCACCTGCCCCTGGGACGTGACCACCAAGAACCTGCTGAGGGAGGAGAAGCCTGACTTCTTGGAGTTCCCTCCCCAGCTGGTGGCAGAGCAGTTGACACTGATGGATGTGGTGAGCAGCGGGGCTCTCAGGGCAGGTGGGGCCGGCCTTCCCTGTGCCATCAGCTGCCCCACACCTGCCATTTCCTGATCCAGAATCCCATGATCTCGGTCCAACCTCTTGCTTCCCCACTTACCCTCATGTGACCTGAGCAGCCTTCTTAACTCCCAAGCCTTTGCTGTCCTCATGTGGACAGTAGGGATGGACTTTGAGAGCAGCTGCCATGCAGAGTGGCTGTGCAGGTGGATGAGGTGGAGCAGAGAGGAAGTTGGGCAGAGTCGGCGCTTTGGTGGCGGAGGGGAGCACACTGAAGTGCTGTCTCGTCCTTGGGTAGTTCACTCATTTGCCCAGGAGGCCTCAACAGCCTCAACGCTAATTAGGCACTTAATGTGTACATGACTACAAGGCAGACAAACAAAGCCCGTGGTTGTTGCTGCCTTGGGGGAATGTGCATCTGAAAGAGGAGTCAGACCCCAGGATGGTCAGAATGGGTGGAAGATGCCCCTAGAGATGGTCAGGAAGGAGCTGAGTTCTGGTGCTTGGAGGAAGTGAGACTGGGCGACGAGCAAATGCCACTTCCCTGTGCCACAGTATCGGTTCCTGGGTCATCCTGTGCTGGGTGCCCTCAGGGGACACAGGCAACACCCAGGGACTCCCACAAGCCTCAGGCCGCATTCTCAGCTTCCTGATCTCCAGCTCTCACCACTGACCTGGCCTGGGACTGGGGCTGCAGATGCTGAGCTGGGCTGTGGCAGGGCTGGGTGACACTCCCTGTCCTCCCCAGGAGCTCTTCAAGACAGTGAGGCCCCACGACTTCCTCGACTCCATCTGGTCCCAGTGTGACAACAGGGGCAATGAGCACCTGGCACCGACCATCCATGCCACCACGACGCACTTTAACAGAGTGGTCGAATGTGTCATCACCACCTGCATTGGGGACCCGAGCATGACAGCCCAGGACAGGGCCAGGGTGGTGGAGCTCTGGATCCAGGTGGCCAAGGTAAGATGTGGGAGGCCCTGGGAGCCCCTCTCTGGAGTCGGGGGAACTGCCCCTTCTCCTTTCTCAGCTCTCATGTTTGAAGTCCGTGGTCTGAGCTTTTGCACAATCCTCAGGCCCCTCCTGCCAGGCCTCGATGACCTGACTCCTGCTCCCTGTGCTGGGAAGCTCATCCCTTCCTGGGTTCCTTCCTTGGCTTGAGCTGAAATCCTCCTCCCTGGAAGTATTCCTCATCAGATTCCAGCTGTGCATTTCCCGGGTCCCTGAGCTGCTGTCTCATCCACGATAGGAGACGTCAATGAGGCGACAGAAGCCAGAGGAAGCAGGGCTCCAGCTCCCCCTCACAGCTCATTCTCTTTCCTTCCCCAGGAATGCCAAGGCCTGAGGAACCTTTCCTCTCTCCATGCGATCCTCTGGGCTCTGCAGGGCCCCTCCATTCAACGTTTAAAAGAGATGTGGAGACAGGTGTCCAGGTGGGTAGGCCTCTCTCCATGCGAGCACCACCTGGGTGGACCAGACACCCCCCACAGGGCTGGCATTGCCCTTCAATCAGTTGGGACCTCCTGGGAGACAGCAAACCCTGGGGATAGGGTCTGACCTGCTTGGCAGGCTGGAAGTCTTTCTGAAAACTTAGGCCAGTGGTTCTGCTTCAGGAATCAGTTTCCCTAAGTGACAGATCATGGCTTGAACCAAATTGAAGATTTTCAAGTGTTTGCAGCAACAGAACTCTCTGTCCACATGAAATTAAGACTGTTTAAAACACATCTGCTGAGAAAATAAGAGAATGGAGGCCCCAGGTGACAATAGGAGAGCCCCCTCCCCAGTCCCAGACACCTCAGGGCTCAGAGGACACGGTGAAAATGCTCACCCAGGCTGTCTGGATCTTCTGGGTTTTCAAACAAAAGGGGTTTACCCTCAAACCACTCCACAGTGTTTCTTTCCTTTTTTCCCTCCTCAGGAAGAACTGTCAAATGCTTAAAAACATCCTCCAAACATGCCACCGGGAGAGCAGGAAGCTTCTCAAGGAGGTGAGTGGAGGCTGGAGAACTGGAAGGACGGGAGGTGAGGTGGGGAGGGACCAGGCAGGATGTGCTTTGGTAAGTTTTTCACTTAAGGTTCCCCGAGAAATAACGGTCTGTCTTGTCCAGCTGGACAGGAAGCGGGGGTGTGAGCTGCAGGGGCAGGTGGGGACTGTTTGGGGCAGGAGGCCTTGGTCATGGGATACAGTGGTGTCGCCTGGACTGTTCCAAGAGGTGAGGAGCTGGCAGAATGAGCAGGTGTCTGGCTTCCATGCGGACCCATCAGCTGGCCCTCATCATCCTCCAGGCTGGCGGGTGGATGGAGTGGGTGGGGATTCCTTTCTTCCTAAAGCAACCCAGTCTGTCCTCAGGAAGCCAGGCCCCTCCTGCTCCTCTGTCTTCACTGCACCTCACAGGGGAGGGCATTCTGCCTGTCCCAGGGATGGGCACTGTGAGGTCACACAGGCCTTGTGGACACAGGGGCTGCACAGCCTTGGGCGAAATGGTGGATCTGGGACAGAACTGTGTGCTCTCTGGGACTGTGCACTCTAGCCCGATAGTGGTCACTGCTGACAAACCAGTGAGTCTCCCCCGGTGCCTTGTCGACAAGGATACGCCCCAGATGGCAATGAGAATTATCAGGGAACCTACAGATTCTTAATGGACCTTCCTGACAGATTCTTAATGGCCTCCATCGAGGCCCTGGCAGGAGGGGCCTAAGGATTGTGCAAAAGCTCAGACCACAGACTTCAAACATGAGAGCTGAGAAAGGAGAAGGGACATTAGAAATGTCCAAGTGAAAAAGGATGCAAATGTCACCATTACACAGTGCCGTGGTCAGCCCCCACACTTTCACTCAGATGTGGCACATAGGGGTTCCCTTCCTGAGTGAGTGAAGGAGGAGTTCTGTGCAGGGACTATCCTGAGGGGATCCATGGAGCTGAGGACTTTGGCATGGCCTCAGGTCCAGCCTGGTGTCAGAGAATCCCAGGGGGCTGGAAAACACAGAAGCCACTTGCATGGGACCCCGAGACACCTTGTGCCTCTCCATCCATGGCTCATGTTGACTGAGGGCCTCAACACACCCCGAGAGTCCAGAGGACAGGACATTGGTCCGAGGTGTGTCTGGAGGAGGAGTGAAGGCCAGGGTCAGGGCCTCTGGCTGGGAGGGGGAGCGGTCTCCTCTGTGGTCCCCTGAGCAAGTCACTGCCTCTCTGTGGGCCTCGGTCTCCTCATCTGGGTAATAGAGGGAGATGATCTGTGGTGCAGGCCTCACACGGGTGATGAGGTACAAGGGGGAGAGAAATGTGCAGGAGCTTTGTGCTCCTCCTCCTCGAGGGGGGAGGGGACAGCACTGGTGACAGTCAGATGACACTGAGTCCTCAGGGGACCCTGGGAGGCATGGGGAGTCCTCCTCACACTTTCCTGATGAGGAGAGAGGCTTAGGGGCCTGGGCAGGCCTGAGGGCACAGAGGAGGGAGTGTTGGAGCTGGGAGTGATCTAGACTCAGGGCACCCTGGAATGGGAGCAGCCATAGACACCAGATGTCCAGGGTCCAGGATCAGGGTCCTGGGAGACACGGGGAAGGTAGCATGGCCTCCCTGAGCCTGTCCTTGACCCTGCAGGAGGTGATATCTGTGAGGGCCACCCTACAGATGGACCCCCAGGGAGCCCAGGAGAGACAGCAGCAGCAGGTGAGGTGGCCTGAGGGGGAGGATCCAGGTGTCAGAGGAGGGGTCACTCACCTCACGGCTGGAGGCCTCCCTAAGAGAGGGGTCCCTCCTCCTCCAGCCCAGCTCCAGGAGCCCAAGAGCCTGAAAGGCCTGCCCTGGAAGTGACCAGGAGGAGGCCTGGAAGGGCTGGGCCCAGGATGGGTTAGGGTGGGGAGGGGCAGGGACCACATACCCTGGGATTTGCCAAAAGCCGCCCCTGGGAGGTGACTGGGGAAGTTGGGTGGTCCTGGAGGGGGTAACTGGGGGGAGGCCGCTGAGGGTGCTAGGCTGTTCTCTGTGGGAGTCTGTGGTGGGCAGGAGGCTGGGGTGAAGGGATTTGGGGGAGGGTCCATGGGGGCACCTGAGAGGTGGGACTCATCTCACCACTCCCACCCTGATTTCACAGGGTGTCGTCCCCTTCCTGGGCATGTTCCTCTATCACCTGAAGCTGCTGGACATTGGGATAGAGGATGACCTGGAAGTGAGTGAGCCTGGAGGTGGGGACAGGGAGCAGGATCCTGAGGTTTCGGAGGCGAGAGCCCTGCACTGGGACCTGAGCTCTCAGTATCTGGCAAACCTCCTCTCATGAGAGCCCCATGGCCACCCCTGGGAGCTGGGGAGTCAGGCACATCTTAGCAATGCGTGAATAGACGCTCCGCATAAGCCCCACACCAGTCTACCTGGGCTGGTGAAGCTCATAGCTGCCTGCCTGCAGAGCTGCAGGAGGCTGTGTCTGAGATGGATTCAGCCTCCCCCTCGGGCCCTGCCCCTGGGGGAGTGCCATCAGCCCCTGCAAGTGAGGAAGCACTTCTGTGTTCCAGCTGTCCCTTCCTCCCTGAGGCCTCAGTCTCCCCGTCTGTCATCAGAGAGGGTGTGCTACAGAAGGTCTCTGGCCTCAGCTCCCCTGTCCCTCCTGCTCTGGAGCCCAGAGCCTGGCCCAATGTCAAGTTCTCTTTGTGGAAGGTCTGCCCTCTGCTGGGCCCTGACATTCCTGCAGCCTGAGAAGGGGTGGGATGGGGGTTGGTTATGGGCTTAGGGGGCTGTTTCTGATGGACATTGGCTGTCTCCCTTCCAGGGAAATCGGGTCAACTTCCAGAAATGGTGTGAGGTGAGCAGCTATGGGGAGGGTGGGGATGTGGAAATCAGAGACCTCGCCTGGCAAGACTTTCTCTGGCCTCATCCCTTGGGTCTTACATTTATTGGGAGAGTCAGATCCACAAAGCTGGGGATCCCATCACGTTGGCGGGTGCGGGAGGGGCTGGCATCAAGGACACCTTCCTGGATGAGGAACTAATTCAAGCCAACTGTGAGGACAGGCAAGTCCTGAATGGAGTGGGAAGGAAGGAGGGTTCCCGAGTGAGCACAGACCCCAGACCAGATCCTCACTCTGCGCAAGTCCCTGGCAGCGTCCCCTACCCATGCCCTGTGTGCATCCTGTCCTTCCTCCCAGAAACTCAAACTCATCCGGAGGATCCAGCTGCTCCAGCAGGCTGCAAATGCCTATGACCTGGAGCCCGACGAGCGATTTGGGGCCTGGTTCCAGGCCATGGAGCCCATCAGTGTCCATGAGAGGTGAGGGGGACAGGAGTTGGGTGAGGGCAGGGCAGACTCTCTCTGATGGCCAGCTCCAGAGCCTGTGGCCTGGCTCGCTGATCAGCCACAGAACTCGTAGCGTGGTGACCCATGGGGCACCAGGACTCAGCTGCTGGCAGGCTCTGGGAGGGGCACCTGAGGTGTGGCTCCTGGTAGCTCACAGGTCCACTCTGTCCTGTAGCTACTGGGTCTCCTGCCAGCTGGAGCCCGCACACCAGAAGGCGAGCAAAATGCGGCTCTTTATGAGGAAGAGGAACCGGACATCCTCCAGTTCAGGGCCGAGTGAGTGTTGGGACCAGGAGCGACTGACTCCAGGGGCTCAGTACAGCTTCGGGCTAAGCATGGGCCTGGATCCCAGCTCCACTGCTGAGCAGGCCTGGGACAGGCCGCTCCCCTCTCCTCTCTGGGATTCAGTTGCATCCTCTGAAATGGGTGATGCTAAATGATGCCTCCTGCATCAGGGACAAACGAGGTGCTGTTGATGGACTGAGCACTCGGTACAGGGTTTGGATCAGAGTGCAGGGGAACAGGGAGTTGTGCCATGATTCTCAGGAAGGATCCCCAAAATAGTCTGTTTCTTCTCTTCAGCCACCATGCCCTTGGCGATGAGCCATCACACTCTGGAGACCACAAGTGCAGCTCCTCCTGACCAGCAGGGACACTGGCGCCCTCGGGGTGCACCGGGCCAGCTCTTCCCACCCTGAGTGAACGAGGACATCCTAAGACTTCCCCTGGTTTCTCCTAAATCCCGAGAGGGAGGGCACCACCCCCTCCCTCTCCCTGACATCACCACGCCAGCCACTGTTAACCCATTGGGAAGGAGTGATATTATTTCTTTAACAGTAAATGGTAGATTTGACTCTTACATTATATCCTGTTTCTTTCACAGCCTGGGTGTTGTGGTGTGGTTCTTTCACTTCTTATGCTCATGTAAATGAGACACAGAATCTCACTTTCCTCCTTGAATGAAGAACTTGTGTATCGTCACAGCTTATTGTATGTGGGAGAATGGAGGAGGGCCACCCTCCTCCCTGGCTACTGAATGAAACCCTCAAGTCCCCCTTCCTCAGAGGACAGGTGCATTTCACTGTGGTTCACCTGGGCCAGGAGCAGAGACAGCCCCTCAGATCTCCCTGGATGTAGAGGTTGGAGGGACTTTCCCAGGCAAAACAATAACCACTGAAATGTGGGTGTCTTTCAAATAGCACTTACCAGGACCATGTCCTTCCCCAGGACAGCGGCTGTCTTTCTACAGCTTTCCAGGAAGAAGGAATGTTTTTTGCTTCTCTTGTTGAGGTTTCTTGGATCAGATATTGGAACTTGCCGTTTTCTAATCAGTGTCTGGATTCGCATCAACACTAAATGAGGAAAAAATGTAAAAAGATAAAAGTTTACATGTGGAACGGACAAGGACAGAGGAAGACCATGTGCAGATGGACTAAGGGCCGACAGGACACCCCCATCAGGCCGCCTCTAGGGCTCCCTGTTCACCCTTCGCCTAGACTGGAATCCTCCTGGGATCCTGGCCCATGCCCTTGGAAGTCCTTTTCCCCCTTGTTTCATGTCACTTTATGATGAAGTGCTGCTATTCCCGCCCAACTCTAGAGCTTTATGGATCAGATAATACCCAGTTCATAACAGTCATCTCAGACTGTCCCATAATTAGGTATTTAGTCCCAACCAGCACCCAGTAGCAAGAAAGGTGCCATTTCTCAAAAGGAAAATGGATATCTGCATGGTTTTGCTTTAAAATCCTAGGTGTATGCATTGTCATTCTCTTGTGGAGGCCTGCCAGAAGATCCCGAAAACAGCCCTAAATGCCAAAGACCTGCTGATTCATATGGCCTAAATGGTAGAATAGCTTATACTGTACCCTGGACCAGCTTCAGAGACTTCTTTTGCTCTGAGCCCCATTTGAAACTCAGTAAATATGCAAAGTAAATCACTCAAATGAGACACATATTGGCTCCAGAACCCAAAGAGGCCCACAAAGCATTGGATCTTTTTTAATGTTAATAGGTGGAAGATACATCAACTTAACTTTCACATTGAAGGAGGGATCTCAGTATGCCCCAGAGCTCTAGAGCCCTACAAACCCACCAAGTCTTCATGGGGTTTATCTCCCACTTATATATCTTACTAAAGCTTCCAGGGTATTTGCTACTTCCTGCCCAACAAATCTATTAGCATGATTTCATGGATTATTTAGCCTCGATTATGACAGAGAGGGCTAGAGCCGAAAGTAACAGTGAATGTTTTGTTGACCCGATCATGTGGAAGCAAATTACTTCTTGGTTGATGTAGAGAGAATAAAGCATTTGCCAGAACAATAGTTGCATACCAGTTTTTAGAGACTGTGCTGTTTTGCTCCAGTAAGGAGACTACATCTGTAAAAGCAGCAGCATTTAGGATCACCACCTGATTAAGTGTATGAAAATCTGCTACCACTCTCCTAAACCCCACTACCATGCATACAGGCCAAGTCAACACACTTGCATCTCTCAAGACTTGCATGGTGGCATTACTCTCCACAGACTTCCTCAGGGATGCAATATTGCTTTTGATTTATTATTTTGGTTGAACAGGGAAATTCCAGTGGTTTCCAGTTGGTCTTTCCTATTATATAAGCCATTGTTCTACAGGCAGGGAGCCAGTGTGAAGAGTCTGCTAGTTTGCAAATGTGTTCTTGAGAACTATAAATTCAGGTAAAATTTAGATACAAAGAGAATTCCTATTGGGTTGTATGTGTGGACCCACTGGGCCCACTGTGAGAAGGAATCAGACCAAAGAACTATTTATCATCTAATCTCTCTCAATCTCCACTCTGACTATTTGACCAAAAAGCATTTGGGATCCCCAGGAATTAGCATCAACTCCAATTCTATCTTAGTCATTCCAAAAAAATCTTGCTGTTTCCCTCTTCCCATGCACAGATACCTTGGTAAAGGGTCCCAGGTCACTTTCAGAAGGGCAAAGAGGAAGATTTACAGTATACTATGTTGGCAGGGTTATAGCATTCTTCCTCAAAGGGACCCCACTCACATCTCAATTTCGAATATCTATTCCTGCACCAGTACCAAACTGCTTCTATTAATACAGCTTTATAATGTGTCTTGAAAATTGATAAGGCAATTCCTAATATATTCAATGATTGTTTTGGCATTCTTTTTTTTTTTTTTTGGAAGATTGGCCCTGAGCTAACATCTATTGCCAATCTTCCTCTTTTTTCTTGAGGAAGATTGTCCCTGAGCTAACATCTGTGCCAACGTTCCTCTATTTTGTGTATGGGATGCTGCCACGGCATGGCTC
Organism: Diceros bicornis minor; assembly: GCF_020826845.1. Taxonomy (NCBI): domain Eukaryota; kingdom Metazoa; phylum Chordata; class Mammalia; order Perissodactyla; family Rhinocerotidae; genus Diceros; species Diceros bicornis. Next base: position 216,080 of record NW_026691037.1, on the reverse strand, counting down.
GATGAGCAGTGTGTAGGTCCACGCCCAGGATCCGAATCCTCGAACCCCAGGTCATTGAAGCAGAGTGCAAGAACTTAACCACTATGCCACTGGGCTGGCCCCATATGTTGGCATTCTTATATATTTCCTTGTCCTAATGAATTTTGGAATCCATTTGGCAAAATCCACACACACAAAAATTCTATTAGCATTTTTATTGAGATTGTTTGGATTTATAAATTAATTCAGGGAACACAGAAATTTTTCATAACATTAAGTTATCCCGTCAGTGAACATGATATATCTACTTATTTGGCCATTTTATATCTTTTATTAAATTCTACAATTTTCTCAGTAGAAGTCTTATACATTTTTGTTAGTTTTAGTCCTAATCGGTCTCACATAAAAAATTTAAAACTTTTATGGAGTCACATTCTCATCCAGCTATTTCCCTTTCCACTTTATAGTCAAACATCTTGAAAGAGTTGTCTACACTACATGTTTCCATTTACTCATCTCACTTCCTCTTAAACATAGCGCAATTTGGATTCAATGAGCTCCACTTCATCAAAACTGCTCAGTCACTGATGACACACACAACTTTAAAAATCCACAAGTTTTTTCCTGACCCTTATCTTGCTTGATTTTTAAAAAATTTATATGTTTTCACTTTCAGTTTCCAGTTCTGCTCGTAAGGAGCTTGGAAGTTACCGCTCCATCCTGATAACAAGTAAAAAGCTGAACAGACTGAAAAATCAACAAACAACTATTCTTGGATCCATAAGACAGGGGAGGACACGGGGTAAACTGCTGCCCCCAAGAGTGGAGAGATGGACAGGCAAATGCAGAGAGCCGCAGCTCACCAGAGCAGAGACTCGCGCGCAGAAACCACCTCCAGAACCAGGGCCAGGGTAGGAAAACCTGAACTGTAATGGACAGATTGGTGAAGGCTCAGTGTGGACAACTCTGAAAGTGAAGAACTCTGGGGTGATCCAGCCATAGAGGGGCCCCCAGAACATTGTGAGATTACCTCCAGGAGCTTGACTAGGTTCCCACAGTAAATATGTGAGAAAAATCCCCTTGTGCTCCTGGCAGGAGGAGGGGAAAAGGAACCATTCTGAAATACTCCAGAGCACTCTGTTCTTCTTAACAAGGCCCACCCTCAGGGAAAACTGCCTAACAAGAGCTTAACCTACTGGAGTATTATCAGAGCCTAACTGACCTAGGGGAGGGGAAATACCCAACTCCAGCCCACTCTAGCCATCCTGTCTCACCTAAGGGGGAAAAAAAAACCTGAGAAACAGTCATGAAGTTCACAGTGCAGAGGCATAGGCTCACTGGAAAACTGAGACCTAATCTTAGGACTATAGAATGCTTCCCCTCCCCAACACCTCACTGCCACATCACTAAAGGCCTATTAACAGCAGTTCCTTTTACCCAGTGCATCATATACAGCTATCAAGAAAATTTACCAGGCATATACCAAAACACAAAAAACATAATTTGAAGAGACAGAGTAAGTATCAAAATCAAACATGGCAAGGATGTTGGAATCATCAGACTGGGAATTTAAAACAACTGTGATTAATATGCTAAGAGCTCTAATGGATAAAGTAAACAGCATGCAAGAACAGATGGGTAATGTAAGCAGAGAGATGGAAACCCTAAGAAAGATTCAGAAAGAAATGCTAGCAATAAAAATCACTGTAACAGAAACGAAGAATGGCTTTGAGGAGCTTATTAGTAGGCCAGACATGGCTGAGGAAAGAATCTCTGAGCTAGAGGACATATCAATAGAATCCTTGAAAACTGTAGAGCAAAAAGAACAAAGACTGAAAAAAAAAAAAGAACAGAATATCCAAGGACTGTGGGACAACTACAAAAGATGTAACATATGTGTAATGGGATTACCAGAAGGAGAAAAAAGAGAGAAAGGAACAGAAGAAATATTTGAAAAAATAATGACCAAGAATTTTCCCAAATTAATGTCAGACACCAAACCACAGATCCAGGAAGCTCAAAGAATACTGAGCAAGATAAATGCCCCCCAAAATTACACTTAGGTATATCTTCAAATTATAACCAAAAATAAAGAAAAAATCCTGAAAGTAGCCAGAGTATAAAATCATCTTACCTACAGAGGAACAAAGATGAGAGTTACATCTAACTTCTCAGAAACCATGCAAGCAAGTAGAAAGTTGAGTAAAATATTTAAAGTGTTCAGAGAAAAAAACCCACCAACCTAGAATTCTATACACTATGAAATTATTCTTCAAAAGTGAAGGAGAAATAAAGACTTTCTCAGGCAAACAAAAATTGAGGGACTATGTTGCCAATAGACCTGCTCTGCAAGAAATGTTAAAAGAGGTTCTTTAGAGAGAAGGAAAATAATATAGGTCAGAAATTCAGATCTACATAAAGAAAGGATGAGAGTTGAAGAAGGAATAAGTGAAAGTAAACCAAAAACTCTTATTTTTCTTATTCTTAATCTATCTAACAGATAACAGTTTGTTTAAAATAACAATGTATTTGATTATGTACGCTTACGAATATGTATGCTTATGTGTGCTTACATATAAGTGAAATGAATAACAGCAATGATACAAGGGATGGGAGTAAGGAATTAGGATTATTTTGTTATTATAAAATACTTATGCTACCCAGGAAGTAGTATAGTGTTATTTGAAAATGGACTTGGATTAGTTGTAAATATATATTGCACTCTAGGGTAACCACTAAAAAAGTTTTAAAAAACTGTAACTGATATGCTAAGAAAGGAGAGAAAATGGAATCATACAAAATGCTCAATTAAAACCATAAAAGGCAGAAAAAGAGTAGAAGACAAAAACAGGAACAAAAAACAAAAGAAACAGGGGCCGGCCCAGTGGCGCAGCAGTTAATTGTGCGTGCTCTGCTGCGGCAGCTTGGGGTTCGCAGGTTCGGATCCCGGGCACGCACCAACGCACCGCTTGCTAAGCCATGCTGTTGCGGCGTCCCGTATAAAGTAGAAGAGGATGGGCACGGGTGTTAGCCCAGGGCCAGTCTTCCTCAAGAAAAAAGAGGAGGATTGGCATCGGATGTTAGCTCAGGGCTAGTCCTCCTCACAAACAAAAAAAAACAACACACAAGAGAAACAAATAGAAAACAGTAATGAATATAGTAAGTATACGTCAGCTATATCAAAAAACACTTTAAATGTCAATGATCTAAATGTACCAATTAAAAAACAGAGAACGTCAGAAGGGATCAAAAAACATGACCTAACTATATGTTGTCTACCAGAAACCCACTTTCAATACAAAGACACATATAGATTAAAAGTAAATGGGTAGAGAGAAATATACCATGCTAACAATAATCAAAACAAAGCAACAGTAGCTATAGTAATCTCAGACAGAGCAGACTTTAAAGTAAGGAAAGTTATCAGAGATAAATAAAAGCATTATATAATGATAAAGGGGTCAATTCTCAAAGAAAACTTAACAATTCTGAACGTGCATGTGCCTAACAACAGAGTGTCAAACTATGTGAGGCAAAAACTGATAGAACTATAAGCAGAAATAGACAAATCCACTATAATAGTTGGCGACTTCAACACCCTTCTCTCAGAAATGGACAGATCTAGCAGGCAGAAAATCAGTAAGGACATAGTTGAACTCAACAGCATCATCAATCAACTAGATATAATTGACATCTATAGAGCACTTCATCCAATGATAGCAGATTACACTTTCTTCTCAAGCTTGCATGGAGCATTCACCAAGATAGACCACATCCTGAGACATAAAACACCTTAACAAATTAAAAAAAATAGAAATCATACAATGCCTGCTTTCAGACCACAATGGAATTAAACTAGAAATCAATAATAACACTTTACATGTTTTAACTTTACATAATTCACTCTTTGTGATGTATATTTCTATGGATTTTGACAAATGCATAGAACTGTGTATACCATCACAGTCATGATCCAAAAAGTTTCATCACCCCAAAAATTCCTGCTTGCCGCCTCTTTGTGATCAACCCCTCCCCACACCCCACTCCTGGCAACCTCAGATTTGTCTTCTATCTCAATAGTTTAGCCTTTCCCAGAATGTCATACAAATGGAGTCATACAATATGATGCCTTTGGGTTCTAGCTTCTTTCACTTAACAAAATACTTTTGAGATTCACACATGTTGTTGCATGAATCCATCAGGGTTACTTTCTCCCTTGTGTTGCTAAGTAGTATTCCAGTGTACAGATATACCACAAACCGTTTATTCATTTATTCACATTTGAGTTGTTTCCAAGTTTTAACAATTAAAAATAAAGCTGAAATAAACATGCGTGTACAGATATTTGTGTGCACATAAGTTTTTAGTTCTCTTGGGTAAATATTTGAGAGTAAGACTGCTACTCCCATATAAGAATAAGTAAACATATAAGCACTGTATATGTTTAAATTTGTTTGTTAAAAAAACTATTAAACAGTTTTTCAAACTGGCCATATTGTTTTATAGTCTTATCAGCAAAGCATGAGGATTCCAGTTGTTCCACATCTTTGTCAACACTTGGTAGTGTCAGGATTTTTTTTTTTACCTTCTAATAGACGTATAGTGGTGTTTCATTGTGATTTTACTTTGTGTTTCCATCATGAGTATTGGCATCTTTTCATATGCTTATTTACCATCAATATGTCTTTTTGAGTAAAGTGTCAGTTCAAAACTTATGTTTATGTTTTTTGAGTTATTTCTTGTTGAATTTTGTGAATTCTTTATATTCTGAATAAAAGTCTTATTTTATTGAGGTATAATTGATATGTAACATTATATTAGTTTCAGGTGTATAAAATAATGATTTGCTATTTGTATATATTGGGAAATGATCACCACAATAAGTCTAGTTAACATCTGTCACCATGTATAGTTACAAAATTTTTTCTTGTGATGAGAACTTTGAAGATTTACTCTCTTAGCAACTTTCAACATGTGGTACAGTATTAACTATAGTTATTATGCTGTACATTACATCCCCACTACTTATTGATTTTATAACTGGAAATTTGTACCTTTTGATCTCCTTCACTCACTTTGCCCACCCCCCCACCCCTCAACTTTGGCAACCAGCAATCTGTTCTCTGTAGGCATGAGCTTGTTTTTTCGTTTGTTTGTTTTAGATCCCACATGTAAGTGAAATCCTACAGTATTTGTCTTTCTCTGTCTGACTTATTTCACTTAGCATAATGCCCTCAAGGTCCATCCATGTTGTCATAAATGGCAAGATTTCATTCCTTTTTATGGCTGAATAATATTTCAGTGTCTATATACACCACATTTTCTTTATCCATTCATCCATCAGTGGACACTTAGGTTGTTTCCATGTCTTGGCCACTGCAAATAATGCTGCAATGAACATGCAATGAATATGAAGTCTTTTGTCAGAAATGAGACTTCTAAACATTTTCTCTCAGTCTGTAGGCTTATCTTTTCCTTCTCTTAACAGTGATTGTTTCAGAACAAAAAGTTTTAATGTTTATAATTGCTCACGTTTTGGCAGCATTTGACATTGGCTTTCTCATCCTTCAAGACTCAGTTTCAGGAGGCCTACCTGAATTAGACTCCTCCAGCTCCTTTATCTTAACAAATTTCTATCATATTACCCTATACATTTTCTTTACGGCACCTCTCACAAACTGTAACTATTTTATTCATTTATTATGTTTATTATCTGTATTCCCCACTACATTATAAGCTCCGTGAGGAATGGGGGCTGCATCTGCTTTTTCACTAGTACTATCAATGACTAATACAGCGCCTGGCAAATAACTATGGAAAGGAAGGAAACAAGGAGAGAAAGAAGGAAGGCACAAAGGAAGAAAAGGAAAATCTTGAAGGAGAGGTCCAAGATTATTCTGAGAATTCAACTTCAAGAAACTAGCTAATTGTTATGATTTAAATGGAAATAGAAAATACAGGATTGAACAGCAACTCCCCACTTCCAGCCCACCCCCCATCAGCCCTTGGCAACCACCATTTTACTTTCTGTTTCTATGAGTTTGACTACTTTAGATACCTTATATAAGTGGAATCATGCAGTATTTGTCCTTCTGTGACTGACTTATTTCACTTAGCATAATGTCCTCAAGGTTCATCCATATTGTAGCATATGATAGCATTCCCTTCTTTTTTAAGGCTGAATAATATTCCATTGTATGTATGTACCACATTTTCTTTATTCATTCATGTAAGTTGTTTCCACCTCTTGCCTATTGTAAATAATGCTGTAATGAACATGGGAACGCAAAATATCTTTGAGATTCTGTTTTCAATTCTTTTAAATAAATATCCAAAAGTAGGATGGCTGGATCACATGGTAGTTCTATTTTCAATTTTTTGAGGAACCTCATACTGTTTTCCGTAGTGGCTGCACCATTTTAATTACCATCAACAGTGCACAAGTGTTCCAATTTTTCAACATCCTTACCAACAGTTGTTATTTTCTGGTTTTTTGACAATGGACATCCTAACAGGTGTGAGGTCATATCTCATTGTGGTTTTGATTTGCATCTCCCTGATAATTAGTGATGTTGAGCATTTTTCGTATACCTGTTGGCCATTTGTATGTCTTTTTTTTGTGTGAGGAAGATCAGCCCTGATCGGATGGCACCCTAACATCGGATGCCAATCCTCCTCTTTTTGCCGAGGAAGATTGGCCCTGGGATAACATCTGTGTCCATCTTCCTCTAGTTTATATGGGACACCACCACAGCATGGCTTGACAAGCTGTGCGTCGGTGCGCTACCAGGATCCAAACCTGCAAACCCTCGGGCTGCCGAAGTGGAGCACGCACACTTAACCGCTGCACCACCGGGCAGACCCCTGTATGTCTTCTTTGATGAAATGTCTATTCAAGTTTTTAGCCCACTTTTTAATTGGTTGTTAGTTTTTCAGCTATTGAGTTTTATGAGTTTCTTATATATTTTAGATATTAACCCCTTATTGGATAACTGGTTTGCAAATATTTTCTCCCATTCTGTAGGTTGCCTCTTCATTCTGTTGATGGTTTCCTTTGCTGCACAGAAACTTTTCAGTTTGATGCGGTCTCACTTATCTATTTTTGCTTTTGTTGCCTGTGCTTCTGGTGATATGTAAGAACAAACCTTTTAGCAAGGTACTCCCGGCTTTCAAATTCTGACCCCAGCCTGCCTTTCTTCTTTGAGCTTCACCATTACACCACTGCACACCACAGTCCAGGCCACTGGACCACTCCCAGTCCCTGAGAATGCCATGCACATGTATGTGTCTCTGCATATTGTCCTTTCTTCTTGGAATATTCACCCTCTGCTGTCTACCCAGCAGGTGCAGTATTACAAAAGTCTCTGGTGGCTTTCCTGATCCTCTTCCTCCCAAGGAAGAATTAGTTGCATTCAGCTTTGTTTGGTCCCCTAGTGAAGTATGTACTAGATTTGTTTACAAAATTGTTTCCTATTCTAGACTATATCCCAGAAATTAATATCTACCAGATAGTGTATGCTATTTTTTAAATAAATTTGGTCATTTTGTCTCGGTTTCTTTATCTATAAAATGACAGTGCTTTTAAATTTGCTTGTCAATAATAACCAGCCGAAACTCATTTTTGAAATACAGATTCTAGGCTCCCTCCCATAGCTTATGATTGCAGGGTTCCAGGAATTCATATTGGAAATAACCTCACTATGTGATTCTTATAATCAGGTATGTTTAAGAGAACTGAGTTAGATTACTCTAGGGCCCTACCCTGCTCTAAATTTTTTCCTTTTTTTGTCTATAATTTCTTATGGCATAGAAGAGAATAAAAGTGAAGGACAAAGGTGAAGGGCATGTTTTAAGGTGACTAGCCGGAGTTTTGGTAACTGACACCCATCCCCTCTCCTTCAGTTCTTATTTTCAAGGGCAATTTTGAAATTTTAAGCCTGGTAAACATGTGGAAATATGATTAGAGTAAAGAGAAAGTAAGAGGAGAAACTGATTCGATGTATATATAAATTACAAAAATGCCTTAGACAATTTTCCATCAATAATCAAAATAACACCTTACACCGGTACAATGCTTACAACTTGCAAAATACTTTCCACTTCCTTTATCTTTTTTGCACTTTATAACCACACTGTAAGTTCAGCAGGGAAAAGCAGGACAGCAATCATTATTTCCATTTTATACAAATAATTTTTAAGTGCCTATGTCATATGAGGAAAAAATAGAGTATTTCATATAGAAAAAGGCTATGATCTTCTATGTGTTTAAGAGAGGTAAAGTTCTCAAACTGTATATGCCCAGGTAAAGAGTTATTGGACTGAGTTGGAAAGATATATTATCCAGATATTTCGAGGCCATCGAAATCTTTTTTTCCCAACACCTATGCAAAGTTATTTAGGGAACTGCTATAAATGCCCTCTTGACTTTTCAAATTTGAAATAATTTCAGAATTACAGAAAAGTTGCAAAAATAGTAGTTTCCATATACCTTTCATCCAGCTTCCTCTAATGTTAACATTTTACATACCACAGTACAGTTATCAAAATCAGGAAATTAATATTGGTACAACACTAGTGACTAAACTACAGACTTTAAACATGTTTCCACTAAGGTCCATTTTCTGATGCAGGATCTAATCCAGGATCCCACATTGCATTTAGTTGTCAAGTCTCCTTAGTCTCCTTCAATCTGAGATAGTTCCTTGGTCTTTCTCTCTCTTTCGTGACCTTGACACTTTGGCAGAGATACTGGTGGAGTTATTTTGTCGCATATCCCTCGATTTGGGTTTGTCTGATGCTTTCTCATGGTTAGATGAAGGTTATGCATTTTTGGCAAGAACACCACAGAAATGGCATTGTGCCCTTCTCAGAGCATAAAGTCAGGAGACATGGTGGTCTCTGCCAAGTTTCTCCATGTAATTATTCCCCTTCCCTTGTCATTAATAAATATCTTAGGGGAAATACTGAGACTATGCAAATATCCTGCTTCTCCTCAAACTTTTCCCCACTAATTTTAGCATCCTTCAATATATTTTGCCTCTGATAATTATCACTATGGTGTTTGTCTAATGAAGATTTTCTTTCTTCTTCTTCTTCTTTTTTTTTTTTTTTTTGGATATCTGATCTTATTGGTTACTCTTAGAAAATTTCATTTTTGACTGGACTCAGACTTAGAGGTAGAAGCTCTCAGGACAGCCCCCGTCTCTTGGCAATCTGTTCCTGGTGTTTTTCTTTGGCCTCCTTCACTCTCTTGGCCAAAAGTTCAGCATATTCTGCAGCCTCTTCCTTGTTTTTCTTAGTACACTGTTTCTTCAGAGCAATAGGCCGCCGTTTGTGTTGCAGGACACGTGGAGTAACAAGATGCTGAATCCTAGTGGATATTGACAGACAATGTGAAGGATCATCACACTTTTCTGAGGCATGGTAGGGGATGGGCAGTAGAAAATTTTTTGGAGGGAGCTGAGGAATTAGAGTTCCTTAATATTATTTGCTCCTCCTTGTGAGTCCCATTCTTATGACTAAAATTTCACTTTCTGGCATTCAATGTAAAAACTCTGGTGTTAGACACAAGGTGGCAAAAAAAAATTATGTTGCAATGCAATGGGCTTCCTCAGTAACTTCCTGATCTGGGTATATATTCTCAGACCAAAGGCAAATTGGCTTCCAATAATTGTCAAATTTGCTCCAATCTACTTTCATCTGAGAACTTTGTTTAGAATTCCTCTCTTTTCTAATGTAGTTTCCAAAACTCCATGTACAGTCACTGCCACACTTGACATTTTTTATATTTCCCTACCAAGTTCTCTAAAGCCCTACCTCAGTGACTATATAGTTGGAGTTCTAAGACACTATTGGAGAAAGCCTGTGTAAATGATTTACTATTGCATAACACACACACAAACAAGTTCCCATTTTAGGGCGGGAAAGTCTTTATTGCCTGCTACCCCACCTTGATTCAGCCAGTTGCACTTTCTCTGAGGTTTGTTATTTCCAACCCCATTCACAGTCAAACTGGAGCAGGACTCTTCCAGTTGTAATTGGCTGAAATTCACTTAAACCAGTTTAAGCAAAGACATGACATTGTATTATAAGGATAAATTACGATAAATAATTCAAAGATAGGGAGCAGACTCGACCTTCTCAAAGGACTGAGATCAGGAATGGTAAAACTATCAGGAACGAAGGCAGCTATCAGATCCGTGTCTGATATGTCAGCACTGCTCCAGGAAAGCACAGACTCTGGAGTCACACTGCCTGAGTTTTATTTTAGCTTTAGCCCTTACTTAACTTAGTCAAGCTTCTCAGTTTCCTTACCTATAAAGTAGGGATAACAGTACCAACCTCGCAGAGTTACAACACTTAGAACACGGAGTGACGTGGTAAGTAATCTGAGAGTATTCTTGTTCTACAACACACCTCTAAATCTCCACATGCTGCTACCAAACATGGCAGCCCTAGCCTAAATTGATAGGTTTCTTAGAACAGATCAGCTGTCTGATAAACTTTCTCAATCAAGTTTAAATTCTCAGGACAATCTGATTGGTCCAGACAGGGTTCAGGTTTCATCCTTGCTAAAGCCAGAGGCATTAAGTCACCTAACACTTACACACCTGCTGAGGCCCACCCCTAAACGTCTGTGGATATTTCTCAGTGGTGGGGGATCACAAATCAAAGCTAAAATCCCCCCCTCCAAAAAAAAAAGAAAAGGATTTTTCAGTACTTCTCTCAACTCACTGCTATTCTGTTCTTCCATAGTCACAAAAAGTCCTGATATGAGTAACTTGCTCAATATCATATAGCTAATAATGAAGCTGTGGTTCAAAACTAGGTCTGACTCCAAATCCAAAATTTATTTTCATTAAACAATGCATTAGAGTTGTTTATATTTATTGAGACCATACTACGTAGCTGACCCTGTATTTAACCAAACATTTGAGATGCAAGACTTCGAGTACTTCAAAATTAGGTTTCCTGGGTTTTTTTTCCTAATTTTTAATTTTTAAAAATTGGGGTATAGCATATGCACAGTAAAGTTCACAAAATTAAAATGTTCAACTTGATGAGCTTTCTCATACATATACACTCATATCCACCCAGATCAAGATATGGAACATTCCCATCATTTTATAAGGCTTCCTTATGCCCCTTCCAAGTCAATACCCATGCCTAGAAAGGTAACTACTATCTTGACTTCTATCATCATAAATTAGTTTTGGTTGTTCTTGATTTCATATAAATGGAATTATATAATATGAATGCTTTTGTGTCTATTTCACTCAACATAAATTATTGTTTGTAGCAATTTATTCTTTTTTATTGCTGGGTAATATTCCATTGTATGAATATACTTCACTTTGTTCCAGTTTGAGGCCAAAATGAATCAAACTGCTAGGAAGATTCTTATACAATGCTTTTAGGAGACACCTGCATTCATTTCTCTTGGATATACACGCAGGAGTGAAACTGCTGAATTATAGGATAGGCATAAGTTTAGCTACAATGTACACTGCCTGTGAATTTTCCAAAGTGGCTGTAACCAATTTACACTCCCACCAGCAATAATACTTTCAGTTGCACTACAGTCTTTTTTTAAACAAGGAAAATAATATAATCAGTCTATTGTGCTAGTCACATTTCTTAGTTCTGCAAACGTATTTTATTTGAGGCTCTTTTGTTGCTGGTTACAAGCAAGGCTTAGTTTTAGGCTAAGTTGTTACGTAGAATAGATCCTCCTCATTCATTAGCACCCTTACCAAACCACAACCCCCACCCACTGAGATTTCACTAAAAGATACTACCTAGTTTGCCATCCTTTATAGCCGGGTTTCTCAACAATGGCATTATTGTCATTTTGGGCCAGATAATTCTCTGTTGTGGGGGGCTGTCCAGTGCATTGTAGGATCTTGAGCAGTATCCCTGGCCTCTGCCCAATATATGTCAGTAGCAGCCCCCACCCGATTCATTGTGACAACCACAAATGTTTCCAGATTCTTGCCAAATATCCCCTGAGGTGCAAAATCTCCACCCACCACTGCCCTGTTAATAACCACTATTTTCTAAATAAATATTCTGGCCTCTCCACACTTCATCCAAACCAAATGTCGTGAGTCAATGCAGTGTTAATACAATGATGTCCATAGTTTTTCAATACTAACGGCACATTGGAATCATCTTTTTAAAAGGGGAGCTTTGAAAGAACGCATATGCCAAGGCCCCACCTTAGAACAATGGAATGAAATCTCTTAAGGTAAGTCATGAGCATTTTTCTTTTTCTTTTTTTTGGTGAAGAAGATTAGCTCTGAGCTAACATCTGCTGCCAATCTTCCTCTTTTTGCTAAGGAAGATTAGCCGTGAGCTAACAGCTGCGCCCATCTTCCCCTATTTTTGTACATGGTTTGCCACCACAGCATGACTTGATGAGCAGTGCATAGGTCCGCAGCCAGGACCCTGAACCCGCGAACCCCAGGCCACCAAGGCAGACTGCGCGAACTTAACCATTACACCACCAGGCCGGCCCCTTGAGCATTTTTATTTTAAAGCTCCTTAGGTAATTCTAAACTTCGGCACAGCTGAGAACTACCTTCTTAACATATTACTCTTCCCAGGAATATATGCTTTCAAATAGATTTCTACCAAGACTTTTCAAACATTAGTAGAGCATGAGGCATGTATGTGGGGAGTAAAAGACTCACAGAAATTCTCAAACTACACCAATTAAGTGTCTATAGCCCATAATTAAAAACAGTGATATATAGTGTTCAGTTCCCGATAGGGAAAAAAAAGGTATATGTGTTAATTCTTACAGCTAACTCTAATATATTCAACCTCTCTTTCAAAGGGATATTTCCCACTGTCTTTGAAACACCTTAAATCTGTCACCTAAACAAACAAAAATCCACAAGCCCCCCCCCAAAAACAAACAGAAAAATTCATATTCACTCTCAAGTCAAAGTCAAACTGTCTGAGAGAGAAATTGAGACTCACTGATTCCATTTCTTCATTTATCACATCCCACTCCAATCTGGCTTCTGGTCCTATTATTCCAACAAAATAGTTCTTGCTAAGGTAAATGACCCTTATGTTACTAAATCTAATGGATATTATTCAGGCCTTAGTTCACGTGACTTCTCAACAGCATTGGACACTACTCACCACTCCTTCCTTGAATCATTTATGCCTTTGTCTTCCATTGCACAACACCCATCTGATATCTGCAACTCCTTAGCCAGCTCATCTTCCTCTACCTAGCCAAAAATTAATTTAAATTCTCCATTGCACACACCTAGGTTGTCTGCTAAGTCTATTTCATGTATACTCAAGACTTTAATTTCTCCCTACATACTTAACAGTTAGTTTTCAGTCTAGATCTTACTTCTCAGCTCTAGACTTCAATCCAAAAGCCTCTTGATGACTCAAAGGCATCAGAAACTCAGTAAGTCCTACACCAATGATCTCCACACCTACTCATCTCCAAACATATTACCTTTCAAACGGATGTCATCAATCAGCTCCATCCCATTCCATTGTATGCACAGCTTCCCTCCTCCTCCTGACCTTGAATCCAATTGCATCAACAAATCCCTCCTCGCGCCCAGTGGGGAAGGGGAGCGAGCAGGGAGCTTACGTCGCGCGGCGGCGGCGGCGGCGGCGGCGGCGGCGGCTACGACAGAGACGGCTGCGCTTGCTCTGTCGGCGTTATGGCGGCTGCCGGGAGCCAATAAGCGGCGGGAGCGGGAGCGCGCACGTGGCTGCGGCGACGACGACGGCTCGTTCCTTCTAGCTCTGGCTGCCCTCGCCGTTGGTGCTTCCGCCATGAACGGATTGTTGGATCCGCTCCGCAGGGATCGCGCGTGGGAGCCGCGGGCCGGGGCTTCCCCTCCCCCTCCCCCTCCCGGACTCCTGCTTCCCCCGAGACCCGGAGCCCGAGGACTCACCCGGCGGCGGAGACCTGAGTGGGCTCCCTCCGCCCCCGCGAAGCCTGCACGGCCGCCGGTAAGAAAGGGGGCGGCGGGGGGGGTCAGGATGTGGCGGGGAGGCCGGGAGCCGGCCGGGCGGGGGCGGGGGCGCCGGGCGAAGGCCGGGGCGGCTCTGCGAGGGCGGCGGCGGCGGCGGCCGGGCTCGGCGCGCGGGGGGCGCGTGAGTGGCGCGCGGGCGGCTCCGCGGAGCGCGTCCTAGCGCCGGCGGGCGGCGGAGCCCGGGCCTCCTCGGCGTGGGCGCGGCGGGGCCGCGAGGGCAGAGCCGCGGGGCACGAGCGGCGAGCGCTTGGCCGGCGCGTCGCCCCCGCCGCGACCCGGCCTCCCGGCACGTGGGGGGCGGCGGCGAGGGGGAGGGGCGGCGGCCCAGGCGAGCCCGGGAGGGCGCGGAGCGGGGCGGCGGGAAGTGTGAGGCGGGAAGAGAGACTCGGGGACCGGGAGGGAGGCCCTGGGAGGGACGGGGGTGGGAGTGTGCGTCCGGCCGGGAGACTGACTGGAGCGAAGCTGCGATGGACGGAGGCGGGAGGAGGAAGGCTTCCAGCCTCCTTTCGAGCCCCGCTTCGGAAACTCAGCAGGAGCAGAGTAGCTGTTGAAGGACCGGGCACAGGGGAGGAGGGTTGGGGAGGTTTGACTTCATTGTTGAGACGCGGGAAAGGCTGGAGAGAGCTGCGTGCGCCTGGAGCTGCAGCACTCAGGGCTGTGAGCAGGGCCTCAGAAAGAGGACCGACTCGGGGAAGGCAGATGAGGGGGAAAAGGAAGTTAGAATGTCCAGAGAAAGCCGTTTTGAGGAGCGAAAGGAAGGTGGAAAGGAAAACGAACAGAGGAGTGAACTTTCTCAACGCAGAGAGACTTTCGGGAAAGAGGCGGTTTGTTAGAGTCCCTAGATTTTTAAGACTTGTTGAACAGTAAAGCTCTTTGAGGGGTTGGAATTAATCTTTAACATGAGGAATAAATGTTGCGTGGAAGAGTTACTTTTTGGATAACCAGTTCTTGCAAAGAGTCTACTGGACCTTAGTCTCTGGAGAATTAAAATCTCGATCTAGATGTAGAGTTTGCTGTGATGAAGTTGGCAACAGCCTGTTTTCCTCCTCTTTTTTTTTGGAATGGAAATCATCGTAGGACTGAATTCTCTTTGCTGAGGTCGGAGGACAGCTCTGCTCTCAGTCGGCTGTCTCGGTCCTTTCTGGCTGGGGAAGGATCTGACGTCTCCTTCCCCCGCTTCCTCCTCTCCCTCCCCTGCCAGAGATCTCCTTTGTTTATTCGTGGATGGCTTGTAGGTGACTCTCCAGTGTTGTGCTGAAATCTTGAAAGGTGGGAATGCTGTGTCTTGGTCCGTGATTTCTGCCCCAAACCCGTTACTTAAAAAATCATAGTGTATATTCCATTACCTTTTTTTTTTTTTAATGGAATCTCCGCAAGTGCAACCTGGATAAATATTATTTAAATTTTATCATTCCAGTGTCGGCTCACCTGTGAAAGTACACGTTTATTTTGATCTGTACAGTTTTTGCGAAGATTGTATGATACTTTTATTCTTCTGTTCTTATGTGAGTATTTTCAAAACTTTGCCTCATTCAAGTGTATGAAGTTCTTGGTGATATGAATTAGTGTTTGATTAAAGGTAACCTTTTCCCCCCTTACTTGGTTTGACAAAGTATCTAATAAGACTCCGTTTTCTATTCTTGGAATGTATGTATATGTTATATATTACCGTTTTTCTTTAGTTAGCTAGTTATCCATAATGTGTATATATGTATCTACACAGCTGCAGTTAGTCTAAAAGTTTTATTACTCAGCAGATATTCTGATTTCTTCTGTCAAAAATAAGCACTGGTGTGCTGTAAATTCTAGTAAGTAGTCAGGAATGTAGTTAATGGAAGCCTAGGTATTTCTGATTGGCCTAGGTAGATTTGTATAAGTTCTAAATAGACTTATCTTTTTCTCTACAGGAAGTTTTCTTATTTTCTTAATATGTTTTCTTTAGGTGAATCAAAAAGGGTCCCAGGAAACCTGTGAATGTTGAAGAAAATTCGTCTGTGAATTTTTGGTATTCGAGGAGGAGTCAGTATTTATATTCATCTTTTAAACTGGGAAGATTTATGTTTTATTTTAAAACTTCTTGATATTTACAATGAATGGACACAGTGATGAAGAAAGTGTTAGAAACAGTAGTGGAGAATCAAGGTAAGCACTTTATTATCAAGTATTTATTATGAAGAGAATGGAAAACTTGTGTGACTCTTTTTAGTTTTCTTAGTAGATGGCAGTTTTCAGGTTCAAATTCTTCCTCTTAGGTATCCAAACAGTAAAAAGTTTCTAATATAAAGAGCTTTGTTGATAATACAGGTTTTAATTATTTTTTTCCTTTGAGATACACAAAGAAGAATTTAAGTATAGAAGTTTGGGTTACTTAAATCTCCTTGGAGGTATATATTGTTTGGGTTAATAACTGAAGCTAGAACAAGTAGGAAAAGAGATTTAAATTGATTTGACTGTTAGTGCACTCTCTAAATAAAGGCAATAAGAATTTCTTTCCTCATCTTTTTCTGGCATTTTATCTTCTACCTGTGCTGTCCAATATAGTAGCCACTAGCCACATGTGGCTGTTTAAATGTAAATTAATTAAAATTACACAGTATTCAAAATTCAGTTATTCAATCACACTAGACACATTTCAAATGCTGAATAGTCCCATGTGGCTAGTGGCTACCATGATGGACGGTGCAGATAGAAAACATTACTATCACTACAAAAAGTTCTTTTGGACAATGCTGATCTGGATATTTGTTAAAGTATTGTTGCAACTCTTTTTTCCTCCTATTTTCTTTAATTTGAGTTTTAATTATATATGAGTGAGTTAAGAGTTCTTACTTGGGCCATGTCTTTTTAAGGAAGATATAGTTTATGGGAATAAGCCATATTAAGCTATTTTAATGTGAAAGAAGCCTCTTCAAATACAAAGATTCTTTAAATTCTTCTGTAGCCCCCAAATTTTGAGTTATCTGCATATTAATAATAAAGTCCATGTAGTTATATATACTTATTGTATGTAGAGATCAGGAATATGGACATTGGAGTGAGACTGCCTGGTTACTTATCCTGGTTCTACTTCTGGTTAGCTCTGTGAATTAGGACAAACTATTTAACCTCTGGGGCCAGCCCCATGGCCTAGTGGTTAAGTTTGGTGTGCTCTGCTTCAGTGGCCCGGGTTCAGTTCCTGGGCACCGACCTACATCACTCATTGGTGGCCATGCTGTGGCGGTGACCCACATACAAAATAGAGGAAGACTGGCACAGATGTTAGCTCAGGGTGAATCTTCCTCAAGCCAAAGAGGAAGATTGGCAACACATCTTAGCTCAGGGCCAATCTTCCTCAGCAAAAAAAAAAAAAAAAAGAGAGAGAGAAAAAGAAAAAATTAACCTCTGAGGCTTTGATTTTTGCAGTTTTGAAATGGGGATTACGGTATTATTTATCTTATTTGAAGTTGAGGATTAAGTGAGATGCTACATCTCAAGGTCTTAATATAGTTCCTGATATAATGAGCACTCAATATTTGCTTATTATGATTAGCATTATGTTTTATGTAACATAGGGTACTAGATAACTAAAACATTAATTATAGTGATAGAGAAATGTGATGGACAAGAAACAGGAAAGTTTTGGCAGTTAGGAGGGTTTCAGAAAAAATGTTGGGGTAGAAAATGAAGCAGTGGTATATGTATTTGACCTGAGACTTGGGATTTTCTGGTCATTCTAGGAATACTTGAGTTTATCAGCTTTCACAGGTGCACTGTTTGGGTAACAAGAACATCATAGAGAAGAAGGAGTAGTTACAGAAAGCAGCATGATTTAGCAGAACACGTGTTGGTCTGGAGTTACAAAACCTGAGTTGACACCATCTAACTAGTTCTCTGAATGATTTCTCAACTGTAAAGTAATTGAGTTGAACTAAATGATTTTGAAGTTTCATCCTATCACTTTTACAATGTGTAATAAAATTTTAGATAACAGAGTTTCTGGTGATTCTAGTCAAACTCTGTTATCTAAAACTTTATGAATCACCAGAGTTGAGAGGTAAATTAGAAGACTTTTGAATCTCAGGTTTGATTCAGATCTCTACAGGTGTATTGACTATAGTAAGTGAATTGGAGAGTCACACTGTCCCGCATTGTCTTATTCATTAGTGAACAGTGAAATGGTTGATAGGTAGAAATACCTAGAGGAGACACAGGAACAAAACTACCTGGAAAATAGGAAGTAAGCCTCTTGAGAGTAAATCCTCTTGTTGAGTATGCGGAGAGATCGCGTGCTGTTATGTTCTGACCGCTTACCTCTTCGAGTAATCTTTTATATATTTTACTGCCATATCTAAAGCAAAGGTGAGTAGTAAGTCAAATTAGATGGTATAGTTGAAAAAAGTTAAACCCTGTGAAAGCAAATTTACTTACAGGAGTCTTTTATAATGCATACTCATTTAAAATAATTGCAAAGCATATTCTGTAATTATTCTGAGTCATCATTTCTACCATACAAGGTATGTGCTTCTGAGAAGTATGATTGTCGAGTTATCTAATTCTTTCAACTGCCTTGGTGTTTGTTTATCAGGAGGAGGAAGACCTGCTTCTATTTTGCTTTCATTTTCTTCCTTACTGCTGTTATGCTATCCTTTTCCTTTGCTCTACTGTCATTGTTACTAACCCTGAGACCCCCTCCCCAAAGCTTTTATAACAGGGCAGTACAGAGAAGGGAGATTGTGCCTAGTTAGTTAAAAGGGTGAGGAGGTGAACTTTGCAGACATAGGGATTTTCTTGCAAACAACAAAAGTTTCAGTAACTATGAATGTTAATATAGAGTGATGAGAAGAGAAATATGCTCTCCTTTTAAAATTAATATACACTGTAAATAGTTTTTAAAGTAAAATTTGATTTTTATTGGCTAGAATTTTTAAATGTATTTTTGCTGTAGCGTTTCTTTTTTCCTTTATGAAAATGAAGCTTATGAAATGAAATAGACTTAAGAAGTCATTTAGCATTTTTGGTTGGTATAATTAGCTTTCTACTAAAAAAAATGGTTTTTTGATTCTTTCCATGTAGAAAGCTCTCTATAACCATTGACTGAAGGGAAGAAGAATACATAGGAAAATGTGTCTTGGGCTGTGCTATAACGGACAGTTTTGAAACTTTTTTATTAAGAAATCTGGGTCAGGATGCACCTGTACGTCAGTTTCAACTCAGCACAAAGTTTATTATGTAACTGAAGTTAAGCTTTCTGAAGATACTATTGGAAGATTTCAGAGCATCAGTTCCTCACTGTGTGGATGTGTTGTTATTTGCAACCAAATTTTTCAAATCCTGGGTAGATATTTTTTATTTTAAAATTATCTTGAATGATGATTTACTCCAGGACTAGATTTATGGGTAAAGACCAGAAATATATTATCATATTTTGCTCATTTTTGGATGATTGATACATGCTTAATACTCAGAAGAATTTCTCTGCTTGCCTGTAGATTAAATTTTTAATAATATGTTTGTCCATGTAAATTTGAGAATTTATTTGAATGACTTTAATTAGTCTCTATCTATTATGCTCTTGAAAAATTCTTACAGGGTGAGGAAGGTTGTTAGTGATGTGCTGTAATGGTCTCAACCATTTAGAATTAATCTCTAGCTGGCAATGGAGCTTTGTGGACTGTAACACTTCAATTGCCTTGGCTTATAGAAAATATTTTAATTATCATTTTATGGTTCAAGAATCTTTGGATCTCAACTTGTAAAGTGTTCTGGGTAGGCAGTGAATAGGGACTATGATCACTGGAAATGTTCTCAATGAAAACCTCCTTTTTAGAAATTCAGAGTTTTAAAGGCTTTTTAGAGGCTTTGAGAAGCCCTAGAGCCTCAATGACCTGTGACATTTAAGGAAAACCGATTCAGAGTTAATTTGAACACAGGGCACGGTTTGCACCATGGATCTGTTAGTGTCCTGTTGAATTCTACTATGGTATACTGTGTTTGGAAACATTGTATTTATGTATACACATACCAGAAAGATTTCTTGCCATCAAAATCAGTTAGTTTCTTTCACTAAATAAATTTGAACAGTTTTTAAAGTCAATACCAGTTAAAATGGTGTTTGCTGAGCTTATTTTGCAGTTATCTCAGAGTTTTAAAAAAAATGTCATTTTTTAAATTTCCAAAGTTTGTGTTAAGAAACATTTTAAGGAGGATGGGAAAGTGTGAAATCACAAAGCCAGAATGGCTAGAAATCATTGAGTTAAGGAAACTGGTTTTTAAAATTTTCTGTGATGTCATTAATTGCAGGAAAGTATGACTCTTTTACATCTCATTTTTGTTATTCCCTATTTCTCAGTTCAGTATGTGCTTTCTTCATCTTTTCCTGTTTTTTCTCTCAAATATCCTGTATATGCTACTAAATCTAAGATCATCTAAGATCGCTTCTTATCCTTTGAAAACTCAATAAATCGTTAAGCAGGAGCCTTAATAATAGGATACTCTGTTTCCAAGCAGAATTTACCTAATTAAAATTTTCACATAATTTCCTAGGATTGTGGTTAATCTAGGTTACTGTAAAGTATTTAGGCTTTTTTAACTGATAAGGCTAAGAGAATTGTATATGACTTGACTTTGCAAGACATTACTTTTATCTACATAGGTATGAGATAATGTGGGGGCAAACATTAATGTGTAGTTACCCCTTTTTTATACAGTAGCCTCCCCTCATCCACGGGGGATGTGTTACAAGACCCCAAGTGGATGCCTGAAACTGCGGATAATACAGAACCCTGTATATACTATATTCTTTCCTATGCATTCATACCTGTGATAAAGTCTAATTTATAAATTAGGCACAGTAAGAGATTAACAACAACAATAATAAAATAGAACCATTATAACCATATACTGTAAAAATAGTTCTGTGAATGTGGTCTCTCTCTCTCTCAAGATACCTTATTGTACTGTACTCACCCTTCCTCTTGTGAGGATGTGAGATGATACAATGCCTACATGTTGAGATGAAGTGAGGTGAATGATCTAGGCATTGTGATGTAGCGCTAGGTTAATATTGACCTTCTGACAATACATGAGGAGGATCATTGAGCCATGATGATGTTGATGGTTGGATGTCATAAGCAGATGATGTCCATGGTTGTTAGAACACAAGCACTGTGATACTGCGATAGTCAATCTGATAACTGAGATAGCTACTAAGTGACTAATGGGCAGGTAGCTTATGCAGCGTGGATACGCTGGACAAAGGGATGATTCACGTCCCAGGTGGGATGGAGCGAGATTTCATCATGCTACTCAGAACAGCACGAAATTTAAAACTTACGAAGTTGGGAATTTTCTATTTAATATTTTCAGACCACAGTTGACTGCAGGTAACTGAAACTGTGGAAGGCAAAACTGCATATAAGCGGGGAAGACTGTACTGTTGAAATAGTTGCTTATTTAAGATCTTGACGACTGGTGGGTTACATATGATATAGTTGGGTTTAAAAATAAGAGTATTTTTTGTGATGAAGAGATAAAGAATAGATGGAGAAAACTTTTTTGTATTTTTTTAAGGAAAATTTAAAAACATGCAGAAATAGAAAAGTTGCAGCCCAAATTTCGGTCCTTGGACCAGCAGCATTGGCGTCACTTGGGAGCTTGTTCAAAATGTAAAACCTTGGCCCCTACCCCAGACCTTCTGAATCAGAATCTTCATTTTAACAAGATTCTCCAGTAATTCGTATTCATATGAAATTCATACGCATATATATGAAGCGGTTCATTCAGCACCTTGCCGCTTTTTTTGTTACTGATGTTGTTATACATCGTTTTTATTTTCTGGGAACTCCCAAAGAACAGTGTCATAGGCCCTGCCATCAAGAGGCTGGGTACATTTCATTGCTCTAGAAACAATAATGCAACCAATAATCATTGAGCTCTTAACTCTGACTGAGCCAGGCATGGTGCATTATGTGAATGTATCACAGTTCATCCTCACAAAACTCCTGTGATGTTCACAGTATTATGAGTCCCATTCTCTAGAAGGAGAAACCAGATTTATAACCATTAAAAAAAATAAAATAAAAAAAAAGCTATTGGGGCCAGCCTGGTGGTGTAGTGGTTAAGTTCACATGCTGTCCTTCCGCGGCCCAGGGTTCGCAGGTTCGGATCCTGGGCGCAGACGTATGCACCACTTATCAAGCCGTGCTGTGGCAAGTGTCCCACAGAAAATGGAGGAAGATGGGCACAGATGTTAGCCCAGGGCCAGTCTTCCTCAGCAAAAAGAGGAGGATTGGCAGCAGATGTTAGCTCAGGGCTAATCTTTCTCACCAAAAAATAAATAAATTTCAAACTTCACTTGGATTTCATTGACTTTTCCATTAATGCTCTCTTTCTATTCCAGGATTCAACCCAGGGTACCATGTTATGTTTAACTGTCAGCTCTCTCCAGTGTCCTCTGTTCTGTGAGAGTTTCTTAGCCTTTGTTTGATTTCCTTAACAGTCATCAGAAGTACTGGCTAGGTGTCCTGTAGAATGTCCCCCAGTTTGGATTAGTCTGATATTTTTGTTAGGATCAACTAGGGTTATCAGTTTTTAGCACGAATATCACAGAGATGAAGTGTTCTTCCAGTCACATCGTATGGGGAGCATAATATCCACGTGACATTACTGTTGATGATAACGTCCATCACTTGGCCAAGGTAGTATTTGCCAGGTTTCTCCGCTGTAAAGTTACTGTTTGTTTTTCCCTTTCCGTGCTGTATTCTTTGGAAGCAAGTGACTGTGTCTGGCTCACTCTCAAGGGGGTGGAGGGAGTGGAAATTAAGTTCATCTCCTGCTGGGAGGGAGTGTCTACATATATTATAATGGAATTCTTCTGTAGAGAAGTCATTTCTCCCCCGTTTAGTCACTCATTCATTTATATAAGCATGGACTTATGTATATGTATTTTATACTTTGGGCTATAATCCAATGAATTTATTTTGTTGCTCAAATTGTTCTAGCCTTGCCCATTGTGAGCTTTCTGTCGAGTTGGCTTCTGTGTCCTTTTGACACATTCCCATTCTTTTGCCCTCGAGTCACTCATTTCTCCAAAGAGCTCTGGTCCCTTTTATTGGAGAAAAGGGTATTAGAAAGCAGATTTGGGTGCGGGGTATGCTCATTCCTACTCAGGTGTCACTACTTCTAGGCCCTCTCAGCAGACAAAGCAGACAGAGCTAGTAACATATGTATATATAGTAAACCACGTATATCGGCATATCTGTAGTTCTTTCTGTGTCTGTCCATCTGTATACATATTAAGGTAAACTTGAGTTTGTACTGATGTCTCCAGCTATAATCCTGAACTACAGGATTCATCCTAACCTTCCTTTCTTGCTCCTTTATAATTTCTATCTCCAACAGAGAAACCTGGTTCCCACCATCCTCTACCTACCATCCATACTCTTCACCCTCAGCATATGGGTAAAGCAGTTGCAGAATTTCTAGGCTATTCTCACAGAAGAAACAAATTTACCAACTAGAATACAGTGTTTACATACAGTGTACAGTTCCTATTATATTTAGCCTTACAGTTTCTAGTCAAAACACCCGTTTTCCAAAGTTACTCAAGTTAGCTTCTGCCCCCCAACCCCCTTCAGTATGGTGATATCATAAATTTATAATAATGTTAGATTCATTTGTCACAGTTTGCATTCCATCCTGGGATACTCAGTCACATGGGTTGATTTTTTTTTAAACTTGCACGTATTACATACACTCTGTGCTACACAGTTTTGTGGGCTTTGACAAATGCATAGAATCATTTATTCTCCGCCACAGTACTGTCAGAATGATTCCGTCATCTAAAAGTTCCCCTGTGTGTCCCAGATTTATGGAATCAAAATTTTCATTGTAACAATATTCCCAGGAGATTTGTATGCATATTAAATTCATATGCATATATATGAAGCTATTCACCTGGAGTCATTCAGTATCTTGCCAGGCGCACACCAATGCACCACTTACCAAGCCATGCAGTGGCAGGCATCCCGTGTGAAGTAAAGGAAAGATGGGCATGGATGTTAGCCCAGGGCCAATCTTCCCCAGCAAAAAGAGGAGGATTGGCAAGGGATGTTACCTCAGGGCTAATCTTCCTCACAAAATAAAAAAAAAAAAAACCAGTATGGAGATTCCCCCCAAAATTAAAAATAGTAGTACCATATGATCCAGCAATTGCACTTCTGGATATTCATCTGAAGAAAACACAAACACTAATTTGAAAAGATATATGTATCCTATGTTAATTGAAACATTATTTACAATAGCCAAGATATGGAAGCAACCTAAGTGTCCATCGATAGACGGACACTTCTATATACCATAAAGAAGTTGGGGGGGATATATATATATATATATATATATATATATATATATATATACATACACACACACACACACACACAAGGAATATCACTCAGCCATAAAAAAGAATGAAATCGTGCCATTTGCAACAATATGGATAGACCTAGAGGTATTATGCTAGGTGAAATAAGTTAGAGGAAGACAAATACTGTATGATTTCACTCATATGTGGAATCTAAAAAACAAAACAAATGAACAAACAAAACAAAACAGAAACAGACTCATAGATACAGAGAACTGGTGGTTACCAGAGGGGAGGGAAGTGGGGGATTGGGCAAAATAGGTGAAGGGGATTAAGAGGTGCAAACTTCTAGCTATAAAATAAATAAGTCACGGGGATATAAATATACAGCATAGGGAATATAGTCAATAATATTGTAAAATTTTCTATGGTGACAGATGGTTACTAGACTTACTGTGGTGATCATTTCATAATGTATATAAATGTCGAATCACTGTGTTGTACATCCGAGACTAACATAATAATGTATGTCAACTATGCTTCAATAAAAAACCAAAAAACAAAGTTGATAGGCACTATAGATGTCATCTGACTGATCTGTTTTCTTGATGCCAGTACCACACACTGCCACCAATGAATAAAACACTTACAATCAGACTCAGAGAAATACACATTGTAGAAAGCAGGAACATGGAATCCTATGTTGCCATGACAACAAGAAGATAATTCCATTTCAAAAGGATCACCAGCTCCTGTATGAAAAATAAACTTCTCTTCCAAGCAAGGTTTTTTAAATGTTGCATGCAGGAAGGAAAGTATTGAACATCTCACTCCAAATAACTGATTACATCCTTTGGTACCATCAGTACCAACTACAACCAATATGAAAAAGCCACTTTGCTTTCTCCAGGTGTCCCTAAAATGTGAGTGCCAGCAACAGAATGAAACTTCCAGATAGCATATCATTCCCTCTGCCAGGGAATAAAGTAGCTTTTCCTTGAATAGTAACAATCATGCAATCTCAGCAATCTCCTCAAAATGAAATGTTTTGATCTAATAAACTAACCTTATGAATAAACTCATATCCCAGAAGTCTTGCTGTTTTAAATAAATACACCCTTAAAAATTACATGACACTGATGTTCTTTGAGGCTATGTGATAGTAATATTATAGATATAGATTACTTTAGAATTACAAGTAACCCTACAGATCATTCAGTCCAAATTCTTCACATTTTGGATTAGAAAATTGAGACTCAGAGATGCTTAGTGACTCAATCAATGCCGCAAGATGAATTAATACTATTTTGTACTATTATACTGTTTTTGTACTACTGCAGCATTGATACTATGTTTATACTGTGCAGTGTTTTCTATTAAAAATAATCAAAGTACCCACACTTCCAGCAATTACTTACATGAGCAATACTGTAATCTCTAAGGATACTTTAAAATATTTTGCCAATATTATACTTCAGCATGTAGAAGTAACTTCTAATGTAATCTTTTTAACTGTAAGGAGTTAACGAAAGAATAAACTGATGTGTTTCCAAATCTTCCTTGTCCTTTACTGTCTTTTGAAAAACTGGTACTGTAAAACTTCATCAAGTTTTTATTAATTGTAAAAAAACTATCTTATCTAATGAAAAGTGTCCATTATTATATATCTAATTATAAATATAGTATAATTTTAAGTGTATGGCTTTATTATCCAGTTGTTTACATTAACTGAGCTACTCAACATTACAGTCCTACTTTAATGAATAGATAAAAATAATTTTAATTAAATTATTGAAGTACCTGAAATCTAATTTATATACTTATTTCATAAATAGCAATTATACTATATTAAGTTTAGAGTGTTTCTAAACTTTTAGGCTGAAAATAATTATTTTGCCTAATTAGGTAGATATGCCATTGAAATTTCACTTACTATTAATTTTCTTAGCAAAATTTTCATTGAAAACATAAAGGTGAATTTCAGTTAAGCCCCTCTTCAAATTAATATTCATTCATAATTAATGAAATTTGAAATAAAATATTTTATATGTTAATAGTGACAACATTTAAATAACAAAAAATTAAGTGTGCAGGAAAATATTTATCATGATATTTTCTAAAATGAAAAGAATAGGGAAGCTTGAAGAAAAGAGCTTACAAACAAATATATCCTTTTCCACCAGCCCCTTGTCAACCTTAATTACTTTTTAAGCCTTAGCATTACAAAATAATCAATTTAGAAAATAGACCTATCAATATTCTGCCCCAAGTAATTCTTCATACATTTTAGATAAAGGTAGAAGAGCAAAACTACAGAGAGAGGCAAATATATAGACTGATATGGTATGAGCTTCCTTCCCATCTTTTCCGGCCACCAGAACCTTCCCTTTCTGAACTTTTCATTTCCTCTGTAAATGTCGACCAACCTTAACAGTCTGATCATAAGACGGACCAACTCCCTCCCAGATTCCCCCACCACCGCCACCAGAAAATGCTGAAAAGGAGATTCAGTCTTACTGCCACTATTGGCCATACATTAGGAACAAGACCTGAATAAAAGCAGAAGCAATGGGATACCTACCAGTCAGCTCATCCCCTGTGCCACCATATCTAATCTGATGCTTATTTAACAAATGTTAAATTTAACCTTTCTTTGATTTAACCCTTTTTCCATCCTGGCAAAGTTAGTACAACATTGGAAAGAGATTAGCATTCATATGTTTTTTCAGAAAGTAGAAATAATAAATACCCAAAAGGAGTAAATGATTTTAGGAGCAGGAGAAGATTTACAAATTGTCCCTTTATCAAAAGAACACTACAATCTCCTTATTCACACACATACCTGTGTTGAGTTACTGATAGAATGACATAAAAATATGATTTAAAATAATAATAATAATAATCAGGGCTAGATACTGGCCCAGGATATTTGTCTCTATCTCAGTGTAAAGGTTCTTAGCACAATCATAAAACATAAGTTTTCTTGGTTTCTGTTTGGCTTGGTTTGGTTTCAGAATAATTCTTCTTGCCCATCTAATGTAAGGGAACTGGCAACAAATATTAATGTGAAAATTAAAAATTCAAACTTCATTTTAAAATTTATTTCTATTTTTAATATAACCAGAAGATCAAATTTTTCCAGCACCACCACTATCACTTTCTTTTAGAATGCCAAAGTCTAACCCCAATGTGGGGACTTAGGAACCAATCCATCCTTTTGCCAGTTAGGTGGCCTTGGGGGAGAAATTGTCCATTAGCTTTCTCTCCATTTCTTTCCCCCTTCCACTCTTCTCTGTAACAGCCTGAGCACATCAGCATTTCTCTATGGAAAAGAAGCAGTCATCATTGAAGATATTTGATGAGCAAAACTGAAAACTAACGAAATGAGAAAGATTAAGAGACTGTGAGTAACTCACCACCTAGGAACTAAACAGGAGTAAATGAGTACAAAATGGCTCTGAAATATGTGGAAATGAATGGTTGTACTCCTTGGGTATTCTAGATTACATTTTCAAGCACTAAAAGAAAATAATACTTCCAAACTCACTTCTTAAAACTAATTTCAGAATTTCCATTATACTGCAATCCGGATGTGTCTTGTAACATTTACATGTGTAAGGAAGGAAACATAAGTTGCTCTCATCACGCTCTGGGCAATGTTTAGTGCATTTCCAATGCCAGTCCCTTAGGGACAATGGTCAGCTCTCCTGCCTTTTCTTTTCCCTTAAAGACTAGTAAACACCACACTAGATTAGAAGCCCCACTAATTAAGAAATACAGAAGAAAGAACATTCATGCCTCTTGAACAATGAATGCCCTACCCTATAAACGGGTAGTCTGATTTATATTATTTGAGTTTAGTTAGCAAGAAGGGGATCAAATTTTTTTAATCCATAGTTTAAGATATTTGCTGTTGCTTAGAGATAGAGAAATGAGAAAATAAAATCCAACCCCCTCAACTTCATCAAGTCACAGAAAAACACCAAAGCAGACTAGGATAACAGCCAAGAATTGAAGTATAATTTACCAATGTGAATCATGAAATTTACAGATTCATTTTCTATATGGAGAGAATTTAAGAATGCATATGAGTATAATTGCAAAACAATACATAAAAGCTTGAGTCTAACAAAATGTTATTTTAAGGGTTCTATAATATGGTTGGATATGCTCTTAAGATCTAATTTGTATATAAAACAGATATGTTTATGAGTTTCTTTATAACTCTTCGCAATATGTTATATAATAATTTTACTTGGTCAACAAATATTTTAGAGATAGTTATTACTATTCAGAGGTGGTTCGTAGAAATATTGGGTATAATGGAATGCCTCAAACAAAGAGTAGCACTTAAAGAATTTTATGAGAAAGGAAAAGACAGAGATTAATAAAATGTATACACTTGAACAGCATTTTTAATGCACCGGAAAGATGCTGTGCTATGTACATGCAACATTTGAATTAATAAAACACTACATATACCCCAAACATCTTTATGTATACCAAAGCCTTTGATAACTAGCTCTGAAAACCTCTATGCATGTCTATGCCTATTTTATTATCATGCACGTGAAAATTAGTTACTCAAATCATTCTGTGTAGCACTGAGAATATCTGAGAGCCTGCTTTTTAGAAAGAAAGTGGACAGTCACACTCAACAAACAAATTAAAAATGACAATAGCATTCCTTTTGGTTATTCTTTCTCACTCAGTTCATTCTTGCTGGTTAAGGTATAGAAGGAAGGAAGATAAACAAGTCCTTCTCCAAAGATGTTTACTTGCTCTAGAAGCTACCATGAATTTAATTAAGTGCCACCCACCCCTTCTCTGCAGAAGCCTTAAAAAAAAATATTAAAAGGCTGTTTAGTTTTCATAGATAGAGTCTTCTAGATCAACTCTTGAGAAAGGCTAAGAATGTCTCCCATATTCCATTAGCTTGTCTCTAGTTTGATTTCAAAAGACTCTAATTCTCAAGGCAGCCAGGGGCCACAAAAAAAGGTAGGGAGCAGAGAATATCAGAAAAAAAGAAAACGTAAGCAAACTCAAGAAGAATTAAAAAGAATGAAAAGACTCAGAAATGTCTTTCTCTTTTCTTTTACTTTGAGATTATCATAATTTCATTCTTTAGAATCTTTCCTTTTTCTTTATCTAACTTCCATTATATTACTTCTTGGCCATGAGATAATACCTACTTAATCTGCCTAGCATTTATGTCTATGTCAGATCATTTAGTTACACCCTTCTGCCTCCACTCCCTGAAACAGGCCCTCCATAACCACAACCACACCCCAGGCATTAGGAAGTTGATTAGGAAGATTAGATTAGGAAACTGAGGCCCAGAGAGACTGAGCCTTGGCCATTGCCTTGAAATTTAATTGTCTTCTTATGATCAAATGTAAAGTTTTGATATTTTGCACATATATTGTCAACTAACCCCTAATGCAACACCAGGGAGCTAATAAGCTCTATCAAGACGCATACCCAAGTTTCTCTGGCAGTCACCTTATTAACTGCTTCTTTTTGAAAGAATTTACAGGGATATCTCAGTGTAAAGCCAAAAAAGAAACAGAGTTGAGGAAGACTGGCAACTCAAAAAGCCTTATCTAATTATTTCAGATAGAATAACCTCCCACTACTTATTTCTATATCTGATTGTTTTATTTCCTCTTTAAAATTCATCTTTAATGAAAAAAATATAGAATATTCAGAATTTTTACCTAGAGGAGATCCTATATGAATCCTTTTATTTTTCTCCCAGAAGTAGAATAATTCAAACCAAGAAAAGAACAAAACTGAAAAGATTAAAAAAAAATTATACCCACACATAATAGTTGACTCTTTTCCTCACCATTCTGCACCTTTATCTGCTGAATTTTTTTAAAAACCATCAATTTAAAAACATGTAACTTGCACTTTTATTCTCTAGTTCTTTTATGTCTGTATGTTTTCCAACACATTATGCACTGTTGTACATATTAATTGCATTTTTAATATAAATGTATTCTTTTGCATTAATAGTTTAAACCTGTAGACCATTCATTATGATTAGTTATTTGAAGTAAACAAATGAGTCCTTGAAATCAGTTTGTTATATACCACGAGGAGAGAGATTGTTCAGTAAATACAATTGATAAACTATGGGACTGAGGACCTCTGCTGGCAGTTTTAAGGCATTATTTTTTTTAAACCATAATACTGACAAGAGGAAAGGTGAAACTCTCTCTTTAATCTGAAGTATTCCTTTTTACTTAGAATCCTTTAATTGCCTTCCTAAAACTTTAATTATTGGTTCTACCGCACTTTCAGCAATTTGAGTCTTTCATTTCCACAACAGTTGCTTTACTTTTTAAAAAGAAAAACATTAAAAGTAAGACTATTGGATGAAAATATTAATTTTAATATTATTAATGTTTTAAAGCAAATTAAATTTGTTCATGAATAATAACTTCATTTTTATTTGACATAGTGGCTGCATACAGATATATTTAGATGAAGTGTGTATATATAGATATAGATACATCCTCATGACACAGAACATGGAATTTAGTATCAAATTAGAATAAAATTTTAATAACATAATTAAGAAATTTCTCATTTTTCCAGAAACTAGACTTGTTTCATACGTAATATATATCTAGACACCCTTGGAAGACAAGTTTTTATCTAAATGTTCAGAGCAATTTTTTAAAGCTTGAAAAAGCAATTGGACTGGTAACCCTTCACTCCACTTCACCCTAATGTCACTTACTTGTGCATTCTTTCTATTATTCATAAATTCATGTATTATTACGACTGAAAGAGACCTTAGAAGTCGTATAGTTCAGCCCTTTCATTTTACAAGGAAGACATCTGAGACCCATAGAGATGAACAACAGCCTCTACCTGTCCTTGCCAAGTCAGGGCGAGATGAACAGATAACTCCCAGAGACACTCATCTGCTAGGGACATATCTCCTCAAGCAAGAGAAGGGACATGGACAGCAGAGTTGCAGCTCTGGGCCACAAGAACCCAGTTCTGCTGTGGATACAGGAAGACCTAATCTGAGCTTGGTTCCAAGCATTCAAGCTGCTAGGAGGAAGTTTGGATTCAGGGGCAGGAGCAATAATAGTAATCATGACAAACGTTATTGAGCACCAAGTATGTGCTAGGCAGGCACAGTCCTAAGCACTTGACATGGGATAACTCACGTAATCATCACAGCTATCCTGCATAGGATAAAACTGCTAGTATAATTAAGGAAACTGAGGCACAGAGAGATTGAGCCACTTCCCCAAGGTCACTCAGTGAAGGTTCAAATCCATGCAGTATGGATCCACAGCTCATGCTCTTAATCTCACATTATGAGAAAACATAACAAGTCCAAAAATTGGTCCCAAAGGGTCCATCCTAGAATTATAGGTGCCCTGCATAACCTTGAATCAGATAGAGATCTCCCACAGCCCAATTCTATTAGATCTAGAATTCTAGAAATTTAAGAGCTGGAAAGGGCCTTGGCGAACATGTAATCTGGTGCTCTTTAATCTCTTTTGGTTTACAGACTTCTTTGAAAATCTGCTAAAAGGAATAAAACTTGTCCTCTGAAAAATGCATCAACACACATGATGGCACAGCAACAGACACACACAATTATGCATAAAATTTTGTGTTGCTTATGGAATCTCTGAATCCCATTTCTAGATCTTAGGGGACCACAGGACCCCAGATTTAAAATTTCTGACTTAGACCAACCTTCACAATTCACATTTTATATAAAATTGTCTGTCTCGTATCTCTGTACTCAAAGCAAAGAGGCTAGCTTTGTAAGTGACAGTGCTGTCTGACTGTTTTCATGTGATGGCACATATAGAAAATGATAATACTGCATGGCACCCAGGCATAAAGAAAGAAACCTTCTCAAGACCAGAGGTGACCGGCCCCAAGAACCCAGCATCCCCAGACCTCACCAAACCACCCAAGGACTGAGAAGAATCAATATCTCCAAATATCCACACCCAATCACAGCATAGCTGTTGGGAAGGCCTGCCTCAGAGTCCTCCACTAGATGACAAACTGCAAACTGGCTTAGGACACCAGGGCTTAAATTTCCTTCTCACTCCCGAATCCACTTAAAATTCTCACTCCCACACTAGCCCCAACTTAGTTTACATTTTAAACCTCACTTCCCAGATCTTCAAAATAATAGCTAGATGGGGCCAGCCCAGGGGCGTAGTAGTTAAGTTCGTGCACACTGCTTCAGCAGCCTGGGGTTCACAGATTCGGATCCCAGGTGTGGACCTGTGCACCGCTTATCAAGCCATGCTGTGGCAGGCGTCCCACATATAAAGTAGAGGAAGATGGGCACAGATGTTGGCCCAAGGCCAATCTTCCTCAGCAAAAAAAAAAAAAAAAAAGAGGAGGATTGGCAACAGATGTTAGCTCAGAGCTAGTCTTCCTCACCAAAAAAAAAAAAATCCTAACAAAATAATAGCTAGATGTATTAGTTATTGATTGCTGCTTAACAAATTAACCCAAACTTAGTGACTTAAAAGAGAAGTATTTATTATCTCACAGTTTGGGTGGGCAGCAGCTTAGCTCAGTGGTTCTGGCTCATCGTCTCTCCATCAGGCTGCAGTCGGAGTGTCAGGTGGGGCTGCAGTTATCCGAGGCTTGACTGGGTCAGGAGGATCTGCTTCCAAGCTCAAGCAGAGAGCTATCGGCAGGAAGCTTCAGTTCCTCGCCACCTAGGCCTCTCTGGGACTGCACACAACATGGCTTCCCCCATGGCAAGTAATACCAAGAGAGACAGAGAACCTCAAATGGAAACTGCAATCTTTTTATCACTTAATCTCAGAAGTGACGCTTCTGCTGTATTTGATTGTCACACAGACCAACACAGGCACAGTGTAGGAAGGAACTGCACCAGGGTGTGAATACCAGGAGGTGGGGTCATTGGGTGCCATCTCAGAGGCTGGCTACCACACTAGTGTTTATTGAGTGTCTACTCACTTACAAGCACATATTTATAAAGTATTATCTCATTTATTTTTTACAGTAGTACTCTGAGATAGATATCCCCATTTCACCATATTGGTCAAAGAGCCTAAGACCAAGGGATGTTAATTGCCCAAGGTCATACAGATAATAAGTGGCAGAAGAGAAAGTCAAAACAAGGCCTATCTGTCTATAAAGATTCACATTCTTTTCAACATGTTATTATATTTCCATGATGTGCTTTGCCTTCCTGAATCTCAATTTTTCTAGACCTCATTTCTCATCTATGAACCCCCTGTCATTTTCTTTTCAGTTCTGACCCATCATTCTATATTTTGCCCACTCGTGCTGCCAATTCCACACCCTCTGATTACTTAGGTCAACAGCACTTCCTCAGACCATATTTCACCCCATCTTCTCAATAATCATGTGAGATGTGCAAAGCATTATGTATCAAAATATAATTGTAACTTTAGTAATAGCTATTGTTTAAAAAGATGTAAAAAAGAAAAGTGTAAAGATGTTGAAGAACAAACCTGAAACATGTAATTGTTTCATTTGCAGAGATTAACAAGTGTATTCCACTGCCAGTAAAAACAGGCTGAAGTTTCAGTGCGGAAGGAGAATGAGGCAAAGTGCAGGTGCCACTGAGATGATTTCCACACGTTTCCTGAAGACTCTACTGATTAAAATGGATACACAACAAGCTACAGGATGAAAGTGGCCCTGTAGAATATCAGCTGGCCATTCAAGTTGTCACTTCAAAACAAACAGGAGTCAAATATGAGAAACTGCCTCACTTGCTGGCCTTTCTGTCTACCAGCTGCACTAAGTAGGTTTTACTGAATGGACTGGTGGGTGTATATTAATTAAAGGAATCCCATCCTAATACCCACCTATCCAGGTATTAACTTCCCTGGATATCAATTGGTCAACATGATATGAGCCAAGTAGATATGTCTAATCTAGTTTTCTTTCCACATATAAAAGAGCCTTAAAAATTGTGCTTCTTGAGATGCATCAAATCTGAAGTTACCCCTCTCTGGTCACTCTGAATAGGCAGTGGTAAAAATGTGTTGGAAAGATGGCGTATGCATATGTGTGCGTGCATTTGTGCATGTGTGTGAGTATGTGTATGTTTGCATGAACGTTGTTCTGTGATTAACAGTGAAAATCAGACTTCTTGTCCTATTTGTACATTGTTCTAAGTCACTCTCACTAAAGTCATGCATTTGTAGATATGACTTTCCCATTTTGGGGGAGCAGGGGATGTAGTCATAATCTTCCCCAACTTAGAAAAAACCCTGAAGCTTAGACAGAAGTTGTGGACCATATAGAAGAACCAAGACTTAAACTCATGTCTCCAAGCTCTAAATCTAATTCTCTGTCTACTACACCAAAGCAGAGAATCACAATCAGAGAAAAACTATTGGGAGACGAAGGGCTTATGATATCGAAGTAAGAAATAGTATCTCCTTTCTCCATCTGATTTTAAAATTAAACAAGAAAAGGAGGTCCTCAAATTCTTTGAAGGGATAGAGCAATCTTACAAACACTGAAAAAAGCTAAATGGTATAGCCCACCAGCCTTAAAATATTTTTACCACTGTCTAAAATGTTCTCTAATTAGTTTCATTGTATTCTTTCCAAGAGACCCTTTATAAGACAAATGTTAATTTCTCAATTAGGAGCACTATACATTAATTCATGTGATGAAATAACCATGTTAGTATAAGCTAGTGCAGAAATTTTCATCGTCCATGGAATCCTGCAGCCTCTGGAACAGGATCTTATAAACTTCCTGGAAGACGAGGTGCGTGGGTGAGTCTCTACCTCTCCCGTACGTCTTCTTTTACAGAGCTATCTCATGATTTTGTCAGTTTTATGTGTTGACATTTTGTTTGAATAAAGAGTTACATTGTTTTTAAAACTCTGAAAACCACTGTATTAATTCATATTATAAGTTCTCTTTTGGTATGAAGATGCTGGGTAAACATTACATCCCTAGGACAAGTAGAAGGAATCACAGGACAAGGCCATTGAAAAAAATCAAACCCAGGGAAAATGTGAAATTCATGAATTCTGTCAATAGAGGGAGTGCTAGGCAAGTATGGAACTCAGAAACAAAAATTTAAAATGAGGAGACAATTCCAATGAGATGAGGTGGTGAAGGGTTTTCCTCTCCCATCTGCAAGACTCAGGGTTTGTTGTATGCTGGGGCTGGCCCTGCAAAAACTGGTGTGCAGCCCTCCAAAAGAAGCTATGTTCAGTGTAAATCTTGAATGTTTTCAAGAACATCTTTGGCAGAGATCTTATGAAGCTAGGAAGGATACAACTGTGCCAGCAAGTTATATATAAAATGCATAAACCTGAGCACAGAGGATTTTTACAGGAGTGAAACTATTCAGTGTGATACTACAATGGTGGATGCATGTCATTATACATTTGCCAAAACCCACAGCATGTACAACACCAAGAGTGAACCCTAATGTAAACTATGGACTTTGCGTGATAATGATGTGTTGATATAGGTTCATCAATTGTAACAAATGCACCACTCTGGTAGAGGATGTTGATAATGGAAGAGGCTATGCATATGTCAGGACAAGGAATACATGGAAAATCTCTACACCTTCTCATCACTTTTACTGTGAACTCTTGCTCCAAAAAATACAGTCTATTTAAAAAATCTGTAAACTTGTCTTTTCCCACTATCAATTGTTATTAGTGAGAAAATTGGATATATAAAGGCCAATTTTGCCCAACTGCTCTGTACCACACACAGATTACAAATTTGTAGTTTTTTTCTAGAGACCTATAAACTATTCTCTCTTAACTATGTTTCTCCCATTAAGAATGAAGAAAGACCTTCATCAAGAGAGGTGGCAAAAGTAATCAATTATCTAGGAAATCAATTATCTAGGAAATGCAAATAAGAGTTTCCCCCTCATCTGAAGTGACAATGGTCATAATATTGCCCTTTATTTATATAGCTCTCAAAAGAGTTTTTACATCAAAAGACCACTCACGTGGTCATCAAAATTACCCTAAAACATGTGTAGAGTAATGAGAAATGAGAAAATCATGCCTCAGAGTATTAAGTGACTTTCCCAAAGTTGTGCCACCTGTATGTTGAACCAAACCTTTTGCTCTTAGACAGATGCCAGGATTCCTGTTAAGAGGGAGAAGAGGGAGAAGACATGAAAAAAATCCAAGTCTGGGCTGATTCTTCGCAAATTTGGTAACAGAAAGGGTAGGTGCCTTTCTCCCAAGGCAAATCCTTCATCTTTATTTTAGATCCTATCCAATCCTACTTCCCAGGAATTGTACTTAATCAATGATACCCTATTCTTATTTCTCTTCATATCTCCATTTCTACTGGATTTTTTCCTCTGATATATATATGTGACTATCCCAAGTCTCTCAAATACCAAACGAATAAACCAAACTTTTCTTGACCCTATGTCCTACTTAGATAGACACCATTCTATCTCTTCTCAGTTAACCTTCTCAAAGACAGTCTATAATAATTGTCTCCACTTTCTGACCTCTTATTTATCCTTCAGCCCACTCCCCTGTGCCTTCTACTTCTTCTATGCCATTGAAATAATTATTGCCCACTTAACCAGTGACATTTTTATCAATAATCCCAATGGGAATTTCTCAGTTTTGAATGACTGGACTTTTGAGCTGGTTTTGACAAAAAATTGATTGCTGTCGTCTTATTGATACTCTTTCCTTCCTTGGCTTTTGTGTTGGAGGAGGATGGAATGGAAAAGGAAAAGAAAGCTTTCAAGACAAAAACAACAACATATATAAAGACTCCAGGGCACAAGGGAAGTGAATCAAAGAATTAAAGGATAGCTATTGTGATTGGAATATAGATAGCAGGGGTGAGCATAGCAGAAGGTGAGCTGGAAAGGTAGGTAGAAACTAGGTAATGCAGACCATTTTTAAGACTTTAGATTTTACCCTAAGCAGAAAGGATGAAAACTGAGGAAGGACGTGATATAAATAGTTCACTAAAGACCACCCTGGCTACAGTCAGGAGAAAACATTGGTAGGTTGGATAGTGTGGACAGGCCACGTAGGAGGCTACTGTAATAGTTCAAGTAAAGACGATGATGGTTGAAAATAGGCCGGGGGTGATGGAGATGAAGAGAAATAGCTGGAGGCCACTTTATTCTGGTTTTGATCTGACTTTTCTGGCCACTTCTTTTTTTCCATGTGACTCCTAATTTACCATCCCTAAAATATCGATGTCACCCAAGATTAACTTTTTTCTACCTTTGAACCTTCTTCATTTCATTATTCACCATTGTATCTAAGTTAGACATATATATTAGTATCACTTGTATAACTTTCAAAATAAAAATATGTCCAGAACTTATTTCTTCTAGCATTTGGCATACGCGATGGCCATGAGAATGGGCCTCTCAGATCTCTGCCTGCAGGCAGTGTAACTGCGTCAGTTCACTCAGGGCCCCAGCAGCGCTCTGAAACCATCACAGTTTTATTGAGGCCATGCTGGAGGCCAGGCATTTCCCTAATTAATGAATTTCTTCTACATTTAACCCTATCTCGGTGTCTGTTTCCTGGATGACTCAAACTAAGCTCAGCTGTACCAAGAGTAAACCAAGATAAAGGCAGTAAGATCAAAATTTGGGTTGGTTACCCTGCTACCTGGCAGTTGAATAGGATGTCATCTGGTTAGTAGAGTGGGCACGGATTGTCCTTGACACAAGGTGGCAGCACAAATGTTAAAATTTCAACTGTAGAAACCTGGGGAAATGTCCCGGTGGAGGAGAATGCTATGCCATGTGCAATGATAGGCATTTGAAAAATGATCCTAGTCATTGCCAAGTTGTTTTGACACACTGCAGAAGGATAATGAGAGACTAAGGGATGTTAACAAGCCGTTAAGGGTTAAATGTGAAAGCACTATGTCCTCTCTAATAACCCACAGGATGTCCTTATCTCAAATAGAAGAAGGGCAGACAGACATAGCTGAGCGGTAAGCTAAAGACTTAATTGTTAGTCTTAGAGTCCCAGAGATGTAGGAATGCTCAGCCAAGGCAGGTGTGTTATGTAAAAGTCAGCTTCCTGGTAGGAAAACCTAAGGCCCTTAAACATCCCGAATGGATGCCCCTGAGGATGTTGACTCTGCAACCCCTGAGACCTACAGATTTACACAAGTGGTCCACACTTCCCTAATAAGAGCTATCACTTCTGCCTTGCTAGAACATGCTGCAGAGGCCTCTCCCTCACAAAGCATTATGTGCTCCTCTCAGGAACTTCCTATTTGATCTACCAGGCTGATAACTACCAGAGGTAAAACCCAGCAGAACCGGATGGGATACATAATGGATCAGATAAGAGAGGAAAGAGATGATATACCTAAAGAGTTGCAAGAATTAGTCAGCATTTGCCAGCAGGAGCTAAGGGAGAACTCCTAGCACAGGGTTTTGAAGGTATTTGATCAAGTGAAGGAAGACTATAAGACTGGAAAAGCAATAATTCAGTGATATGGGGGCATTTTCTTGGGACACAGGATTTAGCACCTTAGCAATGGCTCCAGGCCAATTCACTGCTGGGATGACTCTTAGAGGGCTGGAAAAAATGACAGCCACTGTCAACAAAGCGGAAATGCCTGATTTGTCCTAGCAGAAAATAGAGAAAGGAATAGAGACACTGGGAGAAGTGGAATAATATGTGAGGGCAGAAGAACTACCAGAGGATTATGTTCCATGGGAGGGCCCAGAGTCCACACTGTTCACCAAGGCCATCAGGAATGTGCTGGTGAGAGGGGCGCCCGCACCACTGAAAAGTTCAGTGGCAGCTCTCCTCGCAGACCAGGTATGGTGGCAGGAAAGACCTTCACGGAACTGGGCTAGTTTTATCTGAGGAGATGATGGGATCCTGAAGTAATTGAGATCAGGTGGTGTGATGCTCAACTGCTGGACCCACAAGGCTACAATTACTACGAGGACCAGCAAGGTCAGAGGGGTAGCCAAGGCCACTGGACATGCAAGGAGTTGAGACAGTTAATAGAGAATGGTTGAGGGCCAGCCCCGTGGCTTAGCGGTTAAGTGC
The DNA here is from genome assembly GCF_020826845.1 of Diceros bicornis minor. Taxonomy (NCBI): domain Eukaryota; kingdom Metazoa; phylum Chordata; class Mammalia; order Perissodactyla; family Rhinocerotidae; genus Diceros; species Diceros bicornis. The sequence continues at coordinate 176,685 of NW_026691037.1, read as the reverse complement.
GCACGCTCTGCTGCTGGTGGCCCGGGTTCGGATCCGAGCGCGCACCGACGCACCTCTTCTCCAGCCATGCTGAGGCCACGTCCCACATGCAGCAACTAGAAGGATGTGCAGCTATGACATACAAACTATCTACTGGGGCATTGGGGTGGGGGGGAAATAGAGAATGGTGAACCAAAAAGCAAAATAGACAGCCAGCCAACCAAGGTGTTGTTAACGTCTCTAATGTTAGGGAGAGGGGAGCAAGAATGGAGGAACAGCACATCACATTGAAGGTGATTGCTCCAATAAAAATTTACAATCTTTTGCTCATTTTCCAGACCTGAGCTGATTTTCAGGATCAGAATTGGAACCCATTGGCTGAAAAGATGGCCAGGCCCCTAGGAAGAAGACCCTGCATTATATACTGGTGATGATTTTCCCAGGCCTTTCCCCAAAGGGACATATAGCCATTTACTTGGGTGAATGAACACTGGGAAAAGAATAAACATTTGTTGATGATTTAAGAGAAGAAAGCAAGCTGGCAAGAAGGCCAGAAGAGTTAGGGAAGGTTTTAAGAAGAAAATAGGCTGAATCAATAGGATTAATTCCCATCTACTACTTATCATTTTAAAAAGCTGTGAATCAAGTTATAGAAAGTATATTCTATGACCACAGTGAAATTCAATTTGAATTCAATAACAGAAAGATATCTGGAAATCCCCAAATACTTGGAAACTAAATAGCACAGTTCTCAATATCTCACAGTTCTGAATACATCAAAAGAGAAATAACAAAATATTGTGAAATAATTAAAATAGAACATATCAAAATTTATAAGATACAGCTATTGCCTGTATAAAATACTCTCTGCCTCAGTCTGTAATAATTTTAATTAGTTTACTTTTATTCGGTTTAGTATCTAGAATATAAACTCTGAGAGCAACAATTTCCTCTTTTTCTACACTGTATCCCCAGTTCCTAGCATAATGCTCAGTCCCAATTAAAGAAATATATATGTAGATGAACTCCACCACTCAGAAGCAACCACTACAAAAATTTAAGTGCATATGCTTCCAGAATTTTCTAGGTATGTATAAAAATATTCATATTATTTTTTACAATAATGGAATAATATTATCCACATCCATTGTAGACATTTCCCCAATTAACAATATATTGAGAAGCAATTTAAGTGTGAATAAATAAAGATATACATCACTTTTTAGTGGTTGTATAATATTGTATTATATATATTTATCATATCATAAATTCTGGTTATTATTCAATCTCTAGCCATGGACATTTAGCCTTCTGGTTTTTTATACTAAAAAAATAATGCAATAACTCACACACACACATCATACTTATCTGACTATTTTTTTAAGGAAAAATTTCTACAGTTACAATGGCTCACTTAAAAGGTATACAGATGTAAATGTTTGATACAAAATGACAAATTCTAGAAATAATAATGTACAAATTTCACAACATATTAACCTAGATATTTTTTTTTAAAAGCGATTATCTTGATCTTGGAGTCAAGTGTACATCGATAATTCTATTTGCCCCTTTCACTCAAGTAATGGTTAAAATGACAATTTTTCTTTGCAGCTTCCTAGTAGTCCATTAATAAATATTGCTAACAATTGTGCATTTTAAGATTTTTTAAACAAGCTGTTTTTGTTGTTATTTACAAACTGTTGATGAATGAAACCACAGTACCAATAAGGCTAATTGTTGAGCAGAATGAACTTGATCAAGCACTTATTTTGCAAATGCCTTAAAATTCGAGCAGACTACTTGATGTAAAAAATATTTACTCGAGGATGAAGCTATTCTTTCTCTTCTCCTACAGATCTTTTGTAGCTACTTTGGAAAGTAAGTGCTCTAGGAACCAAATTCCAAGTTTAATACACTGTTATTCCAAAATAGTATTCATTTTAGCCTCAATTTCTCCATTGACAAGATACAGATTATTATCACTTGTTAGCACTTGTATAATAGCTGCCTGGCAGAAAAATGATGGGATGTATGTCAGATAACTACTAGATTCCCCCACATTAGTTCCAGGCACTTTACACTACTATAATTCTTGTAATCTCACCAGGAGATAAGTAGGAATATTATGAATGAAGGAACTGGAGCAACAAAAATTTAATAGTCAGGGGGCCAGCCTGGTGGTGAGTTAAGTTCCCGCATTCCGCTTCAGCAGCCCCGGGGTTCATGGGTTCAGATCCCGAGTGCGGACCTACTCACCACTTACCAAGCCAGGCTGTGGCGGCATCCCACATATAAAAGGGAAGAAGATGGGCACAGATGTTAGCTCAGGGCCAATCTTCCTCAGCAAAAATAGGAGGCTTGGCAACAGATGTTAGCTCAGGGCTGATCTTCCTCAGCAAAACAAAACAAAACAAACAAACAAACAAAATTTAATACTCAGTAGTCAAATAGGCAGAAAAAACCCGATCATAACTTAGATTTTCCCACATCACATTTCAGCTGTCAAATAACTGGCCCCTGAACAGGAAAATGCAGTGGATCATGTTCGTAACTAGTAAGTGATTCTTTGAATGTGACAGGATTTAAATAGCACTCGATAACTCAGATTTGGAGAATAGATGGCACCAGTCCTACATTCCAAAGGGAGGTTAAAGCAGGATCAAATCCTAAGCAGGATTTGGATATGCAAATAAGGCATCTGAGAAACTGTTTTGCTCCCCCATCCCAGGATCATGTGGGGTCACACAGACCCCTTAGCCAATCTGTCACCTCCAGCCAAAAAAAAAAATGAGATTGAAGAGAAAAGGGAAGGCAAAGATTAGAAGAGATTAGGAGGAGGAAGGAGGTTGCTGTGGCCCACTATGCATGCACTAACACCACCCTGAAGCCTGTGGAGAGGGGCATTGATGGCGTAGTCAGAAAGCTTGAGATATTTGCTCTGGAATTTGGAGATCACACCTGCCTGATATCAGACTCACGCCTGATAAATCTGCCTGGCCTGGTGGCTGACCATGGCTGGCCTATCTCTCTGAAGACTGAATCAAGAGAGATTGTTCCATTGTAGTCGATGTGTACCTGACACAAGAGACAATTGGCCTGGGTGTTGTCCTGCTCAAGAAGATTGCTTTCCTACATGAGATAATCCAGCAGGGAGTAAACCCTCTAAATTCGTAAGAATTAAAGGAGGAGCTATACACAGTCAGCCAGAAAATGTATTCCTCAGCATCAGGGAAAGGTAGGTGCAGTATCTCCAATGATGGAGGAGGGAAGGTGCAGTGCTCTCCAAAGGGCACACAGAACACTTTTGCCAGTAAAAGTTGACTTTACACATCTGCCATGGCCAGAGGAAACCAACACAAATCAGTGCCAGACAAGTAGTGTCCATAAATATATCTGCCTTCCCCACACCTCTTTCAACTCTAGAAAAAGAGTGAGAGGCAACCTCAAGAGTGGGGAAGGAGGAGAAGCACTCTGTGGAGAAATAAAGACGCTAACTAGGCCCCTCTTTCCACAGCTGGTGGCCAATCTAAAGAAGGGGAGAATCTTTAACTTCAATGAACTTAAAAATTCTATTTCATGCAAATAAATATTTGAATGACCTGAGATTGTCCGCAGGACCAAAAAGTAACCTGAAAAGTTATGAAACCAGCTTTAAGTTTATCCATGGAGCAAGAGGAGAATTGGCCCCACAGAAAAAGTAGTATAGAATAATGGGAGATGAAAATTAAGCTGCCTCGTGATTGCACACTCCCTCTGTGTCCCACTATTTCAATATAATGATTCTACACTAAACCAAAAGAAAAGTGTTATTTTTATTAGGCAAAATATAATAGCATCTGTAGACTACAATGCATCAAGTATGACAGTCACAGTCTGTCAAATAACAATTGGATATCCACAATAGGAAAAAGGCAAGTTCTTGTTATGGATCTTCAATTAAAGAGGCATTGTTAAGTAACAGACTTCAGCTTTATAATATGCATATCAATCAGTCTAAAGGTATTGATTAAGCTCCATCTATGTGTCCATTTCTCTTTCCCTCTCCCTCAAAGGAGTAAAGATTCTGATTAAAGAAGCATTAAAACACTTAAAAGGTGTGGTTAAATTAAATTAAAAGTTCAATACAGATTTTGAAATTAAAAAAAAAAGAATATTAGAAGAGGTTAAGAAAGCTTACTTTATGAAAAGTTGAGTTTTAAAAATGTGTGTTTTATTACTCACATAAGCTTGGGTTTGTTTGAATTTGACATGTGCTTATTCCTGAAAATAAATAGGATATTTGAGGGGCCAGCCCCGTGGCTTAGCAGTTAAGTGCACACACTCCGCTGCTGGCCGGGTTCGGATCCTGGGCGCACACCGACGCACCGCTTCTCCGGCCATGCTGAGGCCGCGTCCCACATACAGCAACTAGAAGGATGTGCAGCTGTGACATACAACTATCTACTGGGGCTTTGGGGGGGGAATAAATAAATAAAATTATTTTTTTAAAAAATAGGATATTTGATACTAGAAAATCCTGAAAAAGAGCTAGAAGTAAAGATACTATATCTAATTTATTCAAATCAGCAGGTGGCCCAAATCTATTTACACATCATAAATATTTCAATTATAGAAACAAAAGAAAACAGCAACACAAAAACCAAAGAAATCAACACCACAGAAACTGCTAACAGCATATGATGCTTTTAACCTCTTTAATATAAACATATTTTTCATATATTTTTATTTCTAAATATCTTTAGCAACCATGCATTTTTTTCTTACCTCAGGGTTCACTAACACACGATAAGAAATGGACTTTTTAAACAATTTACTTAAATGCATTTTTATAAAAATAATTTTAACAAAAACTAATTTATTAAATTTAATAATTAACAAATTAGTTAATTAATGTCATTAAATAATTAAATTATCAACTGCAATAAACCTTACAATCATATTTTATTGCTAAATTATTTTTATCTCCAAAAACAAGTAAAAAATGTTAAAAGAGAAACTTAAAAAACAACAAAAATTATACAGGTATACTGTCTGATTCTTTTTGAAATTAGGAGAATATTGAAAAAGAAGGGAAGGAAAAAAGAAGGAGGGGGATAGAGCAAAAGAGGAGAAGTTGAGACAAACCTTAAATAAACAAATAAGCTAATAATATATCAAGTGGTAAATAAACTAAAAATATACGAAATGGTTGCAGTTTCAGTAAGAGCAGGTAACATTTTGATTTACAGAGTCCCATTAAAATTGGATCAATGAAACTCACTAACTAGATTTTATTGACACTATAGGGGGAAAAATCTGTCTATGTCCTGGGGTTCCAAAATGGAAGAATAAATCCAGGAGCTACTAGAGGCCATCCTGCCCACAGAAGATGAGAGCCGGGCTGAGAATAAACACAAAAGAAAGCAGAGCTGCAAGATGGAGAGAAAAATTCCTGTCAACATCTTTGACCCCTTGGATACAACAGGGTCTATGGAACATAGCCCTGCGACTTTCATTTAGGGGAACCAATAAAGCCCCTTTTTTTGTCTAAGCCAAATTGAGTTTTTTTTAATAACACTTGCAAATGAAAGTGTCCTGATTAATGCAATTCAAAAGTGAAATTTATTATACACAAGTAGTTAGAAAGTTGAAACTGATTAGCTGAGTGTTGGTGTGGTAGTGGTTCCAAAGACGTTCATGTCCTAATTCCTGGAACTTGTGAATATGCCACCCTACGTGGTAAAAGGAACTTTGTGGGTGTGATTAAATTAAGAATTTTGAGATGAGGCGATTATCTGGGTAGGCCAACAAGGGTCCTAATAAGAGTGAAGCAGGAGGAGTCAGAGCAGAAAGAGAGCAAGCCAGACGCAGAGACTGGAAGAGGGAAGCAGAGATTAGAGGCATGAGCTTTGAAGACGGAGGAATGGGCCACGAGCCAAAGAATACAGGTGGCCTCTAGAAAAGGGAAACAGATTCTCCCCCCACAGCCTCCAGAAGGAATCAGCCCTGCCGACATCTTGACTTAGCCCAGTGATTTGTACTTCTGGATTCCATAACTGTAAGAGAATACATTTGCGTTATTTAAACCACCAAGTTTCTGGTAATTTGTTATAGCAGCCATTAGAAAATAATAGTAGTTGGGGCTGGCCCAGTGGTGTAGTGGTTAAGTTTGTACGCTCCGCTTCAACAGCCCAGGGTTCACAGGTTCGAATCCCAGGGGCGGACCTATGCACAGCTTATCAAGCCATGTTGTGGTGGCATCCCATATAAAGTAGAGGAAGATGGGCACAGATGTTAGCCCAGGGCCAATCTTCCTCAGCAAAAAGAAGAGTATTGGCAACAGATGTTAGCTCAGGACTAATCTTCCTCACCACAAAAAAAAAAAATGAAAATAATAGTTGGACATTTCATGGAAGCATTTTGTGTGTTATTCCAATATCCTCTACATGATTAAGAGAATTATCCTTCTAACAAAGCTAAAATTAGATTTGGGGTATGCTGAATTGAGAAACAAAATATTGGTTTGTACTTAAATATTTTCTCTACTCTGACTACTGAAAGATCCCAGGAACAGTGATACCCCAATAACAATGAGCACATCTAGCAATCAAATCTTGGTTTCTAAAACCATTCTCCATTAAAAGAAGCAGCACCCATTAGAGAAATGTCTGATTCTGGGGCTGGAGTTGGGAAAGTACAAGATGAGTCTGGAACATCTTTTTGAGCCAGAAAGTAATAAAGTACTCAGTGAATGAAAAGGACACGTCAAACTGACACAGAAGCCAATATAAAGGAACTTCCACTGACCAAATCAAGAACAGTGCGAGCATCAAAATAAATAATAACAAATTACAGCCCATTTTATAAAATAGGAGTTTGTGAATCCATATAAATAAATAGGGAGAAGAGAATCTTATACTATAATGGAAACTAGTAAATATAGAAGGAATGCTTAAATCAGAAAAATCAAATATTTAGCAACCATTATCATAATAATACCATTAATTCAGCCAAAATATATCAATGGATACTAAAATTAATGGGTGAAAGTTTGACAAAGAATAAGATATTTACATATTAAAAGAACCAGAGAAATTGCAAAAAGAAAAAGATAATTATGGCATTAAGCTAGTCCTGAAGTCTAATCTACCCTCTGCATAGAAACTCTCCCCAAATACTTATTAATTATAAAGAGAATCAAGTAACTTTTGAATGGACAAACCTTATAGAGACCACCTCAATCAAAGATTCAAACTGAATATCACCAATGATGGAACAAATTAAAATCATAGACCACCTGATAGGATGCAATAAAAAGAACACACCATCGCTTCTGTGTTTCTGTGATATTCCTGCCACATAACATAATCTGAATCTAAGGAAACATCAGACCTACCCAAATTGAGGAGTATTCTACCAAATAATTGGCCTGTAAAGGTCATGAAAGTCAAGGATGACTGAGATTCAAGATTGAAGGAGATTAAAAAGAAATGACAATTAAATGCAACATGTGGTCCTTGACTGGATCTTTTTGCTATAAAGCATATTATTGGGACAACTGCCAAAACATGAGGGGGTAGGCAACCATCTAGAAGTAATGTAGCAATGTTAATTTCCTGATTTTGATGATTATATGGTATTTAGGTGGGAGCATGTCCTTGCTTTTGCAATTACACATTAAGTATTGGAGCGTAATGGGCATTATGTCAGTAACTTGCTTTCAAATGGTTCAGAGAAAAAAAGTTCATTGTACTATTCTTGCAAATTTTCTACAAGTTTAAAATTATTTTAACATAAAAACACTCAAAACTGTGATTAAATTTTTTGAAAAAATAAACCCAGAAACTACAGTTAGATTTGTGTAGCTCTGATGCCAAAGTCAGCACCATGGACAGACAAGGTTAATTATGTTGTCTTGATTATGCCTGGTTCTTAATAACCAAATCCCAAAAAAGATGTGTATAAGTTAAAAGACCACTTGATGGAATTTGAAGATGCACTAGCCACAACTGTTTCCTCGTTTCAACATCTGTTACTGACACTGATGCATTTCTAATCTCCTCCTCTAGAGAACATAACCTGTGTAGTAGACACCATGGTTGTCTACACGGTATCTATTCCTCCTTCCTCTTTTCTAACACAATCCCACTCTTGCTTAGGCATCTACTCCTCGCACCATCACCAATGTTTTTAAATTTATTTATTTATTTATTTATTGTGTTTGTGTGTGTCTGAGGAAGGACGGCCCTGAGCTAACATCCATGCCAATCCTCCTCTTTTGCTGAGGAAGACCAGCCCTGAGCTAACATCTGTGCCCATCTTCCTCCTCTTTATATGGGATGCCGCCACAGCATGGCCTGACAAGCGGTGTGTCCGTGCTCGCCAGGGATCTGAATCCAGGCCGCCAGCAGCAGAGTGTGCGCACCTAACCACCAAGCCACAGGGCTGGCCCCAATTACCAATGTTTTTAAAAGAAATTTGATGGACCCCGGCACCAGAGTTGGGCCTTACTTATCTAAAAGTAATCCCATTCCCCATGCTAGAGATTGGTTCAGCTAATCCAATTAGTTTGTGGTAGTCCCCTAGCCTCAAAAATTGGTTCAGGAATTAGCTTGTAACCTAATAAGGACCAATGAGTCATGAAGGAGGGTTTTCTGGATGTTTCTGATAAGAAGCTTCTTAGCTTTTAGAAGCAAAATAGAATACTTGCATCTTCTCCATTATATGGAGCCTAGAACCTCTAAAAGGCATTTTACCACCAAGAGGCAAATCAGCCTAAGGAAATCCCATCACTCTAGAAGGAACAAAACCAAGGAAACTGCAAAGAAAAGGAGTTGTACTCATGGTGTTAAGCCAGCCCTGAAACCCATCCTGCCTTTCTATGTTACTTTGTGAGCCAATTTAAACTAGTGGGATTGAACTGAATTTTCTGTTACATACTTCCAAAGTATGCTGATACGATCTGTATTTTCAGGTTTGAAAAGGTGGCACACACAGGCCAATCTTTCCAGGTAATTTCTTATTTTATTCTCCTCTAAAGCCTAATATGAGAATAGTGGGAAGAAGAAGAGAAGGAAAAGAAGGTAAATAGTCTATTAGTTGAAAAGAAATTTGGAGTTAGAAAGGTATTTGCATATACATGTAAAATAGGGAAAAGTATTTTATTTATTTAACAAACATGCATATGGCACTTATGTGTCTGGCACTGTTTAGATGTTTTATAATGTTAACTCACTTAATTCCTATAAAAATTTATGAGAAATTGTTATTACTATCATCCCCATTTTTTTTTTTTTTGTGAGGAAGATCAGCCCTGAGCTAACATCCATGCTAATCCTCCTCTTTTTGCTGAGGAAGACCAGCTCTCAGCTAACATCTATTGCCAATCCTCCTCATTTTTTTCCCCAAAGCCCCAGTAGATAGTTGGATGTCATAGTTGCACATATCATCCCCATTTTTAATTGGAGAAATTGAGGCACGTGGATGTTAAGTAACTGGCCTAAGGTCACAGCTAGCAAGAGGCAGAGCCAGGATTCAAATCACTATGTTATATTAATCCCAGACAGAGAAAAGATCATCTAATGAGGACACTTCAGTATTACGTATGTACAAAAGGATACGGCATGTGGTCAATTCACATGCAAACCTAGGATTTGCATCAGAGAAAATCAACATTTCTCATATATCAGAAAACATAAATGGAACTATTAGTCATTTACCTAAAAAAAGATAATTACTGTATGTCTATGTTTATCTAAAACCAATACATGAATAGATAGTAGCACAAACTCAGTAATTATGAAGTAGGGTCTATTATAGTAGAAAAGCCTGTTAAAAATAGAAAAAGAAAAATTCCTCTTGTTAAAAATAGAGGGTGTTTGGAAGATATAGTGGAAAATGTGAATAATTTTAATTGTCAACTGGGAAACAGTACCAGACACAATTTTCTTTTTTGTCCAATACAATCAAGACTTTGCTTATTCAAGTCTGCCTAATTGACACCTGAACTTCATTTCCCATAACCTTTACCTAATTAGTCTAGTCTATGGTTTCCAGAGAAGGTAGGTCTAACAAATCTTCTCCAGGCTCAGGAGGGAAAGAAAAGCAGCAGGAAGACCTCTCAGCTATGCTAAAGAAAGTCCTGTGTTGTGCCACGGTTTGTATATGACTTAGAGGGGCTGCCTGTCTCCCCTTGAACAAATCCTCTTTGAATATTTCCCTTTCAAAGCTGTCCATCATGGTTGAAGTGAGTGTAGAGAAGAGGCCTAATGATAGAACAAAGAGAAGAAGAGTAAGATGGGAACTCTCTTCCACCCACCATGACTGAAGTGCTCAATGATGCCTTTAAGTGTTTAAATGCTGCACTGTCTAAATTTTAAATCGACAAACATAATATCAAGCATACAGTAAGGTTAACAGCATAATTTAAAATGTCTCTACTTGCTACAAGGAAATTGATCAGAAACAAGCCAGCAGTAAAACTTCACGGGACAGTTTTTAAGCTGCCTGCTCCATTCCAATCAGTCCCCAAAGCCCAGCTACATTCTAAGAAGGCGATCAACATTACTGGTAAACTGTTTTGTTGCTGTTGTAGTTAGCATCTTGATTCTATCTATATCAAATGTGTGTTAACTTTACTTTTTATGTTTTTTCCATTTCTGAATGTCAGAAAACATGTCTTTACATTGATATTCCCCACAGTATGTAGAATATAGCAGCTATTAAACAAATGCATTTGAATAAATGAATTACAAAGACCACGCAGCAGGAGTCGTGAGCAGCGGTCATAATTCATCGCCCTTAACCTGTCTTGCTCCTCTTCTGCGGCACCGCCTGTGGAAAGCAAATGAATGGTTGGTTCTGCTCATTCATAAGCTCAAGTTCATTTTCCTGCCACATTTCAGAAATCGCCTGGTTTCACTGATTGCACGATACGTGAGGCCCTGCTCTGGGGGTTCCTTCAGCCCAGAACGCTCTCTCTTCTCACAGTCTTACCCATTTTTTAAAGTGTATCTCTAAGTGTTCCCTTCCTGACATAGAAGGAACATTAGCTAAATTTAGAAGGACTGAATTTTAGTCCCAACTCTTACTCTGACTTGCTGTGTAATGTTCGACAAGTTATTTAACTTTGTTCAGTATCAGTTTGTTTTTTCAAGTCGAAGGTTGAACTGCAAGGAAAGTTACAAAATGACACCCAATAGGGTTGTATATATGTTTCCTTTGACCACTCTAGTGTGGTGTGTGTGTGTGTTTTAAATTTTAAATGACTTACCAACATTTTAAAGTTGAGTAGAATTTTTTGAGCAGAATCTCAAAAAATACAGAGAAGACATTTTTCTAATTTTATTGCACTTATAAAATAATTTGATTAATAAGTTTATTGTAGGCTTATCATTTTATCTTTGCTTTTATAATATGTTGCTAGTTACAATCTTGACTTATTTGATGGTGAGTAACTGAGCAGGAATGCAATTGCAATTTTAGGTTCCTGTGGGAAAAAGCAATGTGTTTATAATGCATTTTCCAGAAATGAATTGGAAAAAGTAACGGTTATCTTGTGATTTTTGTTATTTTATATGTTCACATGCCCACTAAACTAGATTTAACTCTTGTTATAATTAGTTGTGATTTCAGAGTTTATGAGGTTTGCTGATACAATCAAATTTAGATTGTGGCTAAGGTTGTTAATATTTTCTTAAAAGTAAGTTTAGTTGGTAGCTGTGGAGTATAAATAGTTGAAATTTGGTATCAGCACCAACCAAATTTGGTTCTGTTTTCTCTCAGCTGCTTGTCTTTCACATTAGAAAATAAAGGGGAAAAAGAGCCAAAACTCTTAGTCATGCTTACCAAGTACTTGACGTTAGTTTTCAATTGACATTCAAATAAATTGGAGAAAAGAAAAAATGGTCATAAAGGAGTAATACAGATACATGGAAAATTCTACAGGGGAATTTTACTTTAAAATTCACTGCAAGATTTAAATGAGTGTATACAAGTGTCTGTGTGTGGATTTCTGACACACATTAAATAACATCAATTAGATAGATGTACATGGGATAAAGTAAATAAGTTGCAAACCTATGATTAATGCAATGGTGTTTGTAGGCTTTGAATAGGCTGCCTCTTGGAATTAGGTTAGATAATGTCATCTTCTGAACTAGAATTGAATATGCTTTTATTAAATTAGTATTAGTTATCTGGATAAGTAACACACTGAAATAACATTTGTAATTGTAATGTTAGTGAATCTAGCATTTTAATAGCATTTTATCTAGCATTTTAATAGTCTATTAAAATCCTTTCAGGGAAACAAAAAAATAAATACAAAAAAAAAATAACCTGCAGTCTGTATGACATTTTTAAAAACTAGACCCAAAAGGTAAAAATTCCTTTGTCTCTAGTTCAGCCCTTTCAGGAAACAGAGTTCCTAGGTGTGATGGTTAACTTTATGTGTCAAATTGACTGGGCTACTGGGTGCCCAGATATTTGGTCAAACATTATTCTGGGAGTTTCTGTGAGTGTTCTGGGGTGAGATTAACATTTAAATTGGTCTGAGTAAAGCACATTGCCCTCCCCAATGTGAGTGGGCCAGGCTCATCCAATCTGTTGAAGGCCTGAGAACAAAAATGATGACCCTCCCCTGGGAAGAGACAATTCCTCTACCTGACTGCCTTCAAGCTGGGCTTCAACTTTTTCCCGCCTTCAGACTCGAACTGAAACATCGGCTCTTCCTGGGTCTAACGCCTGCCGGCCTCAGCCTCAGCCTGGAACTACAGCATCAGCTCTCCCGGGTCTCCAGCTTGCTGATCACCCTGCAGATCTTGGGACTTGTCAGCCTCTGTAATCACGTGAGCCAATTTCTCATCATTAATCTATTTTTTATATATATGACCCATTGGTTCTGTTTCTCTGGAGAACCCTAATATACCAGCCTTCCACAACATTAGTTCACTGGTCTGTTCATCACATATGTTCCTATTTTAGAGATGGGTCCATGACACTATCTTATCCTGAAGGCATTATGCTTTAGGAATATCCATCTCTTTTTTATTTTCTTTAAATATTTTTATTAACTTTCTGATATTAATTTTATTTCACATGAAGTCTCTGTTGCAGTAAAAGAATAGGTAGACCACTAAACATGTATTTTCCAGACTTCTCATCTAGCAATTTCGTTTTTAACCAAGTGATTTGTGAGATTAATAAATCAGTTTCTTTAGAATGTATCTGTCTCACAAAACCTGGTTGTTCTTGAATGGACTCACAATTCACAGGTGCTCACAACAAAGGCTAAAGAGCAAATTCCAGGTTCAAGGTGGGCTCCCATGGAGTACTTGCTCCATATGACCTCTCTGAATCTTCTCTCCTTCTCCCCCACCCTTCATCTTTCCACTCCACTCCACCCCATTGGCATCATAGTTACATTCCAGAATTTTCCACATTATACAATCTTTAGGGAACAGATGGTAAGCGTATTTGAATCTCAATTTCTGATTCAAATTCATTAGTACTGGCTGTCTTACCCATTATGTTGAGAATTAACAAGCAAGTGTAGACCATTGGTAGAAATGATTAATTAGCTATGTCAGCCATAGATGAGACAGAAAGCAGTGGCTGCAAAAGTCATGCATTCACCATCCCTGCTCCAGATTTTTAAGTTGACACCCTTCTAAAATATACATGAAGAACAATGTTACAGGAAAATTTATTGAGATAATAATTTCTGTCTTATTCCCACTCCTCTATGAGACTCTCACAGGAAATGCAACTTTAATTTCATTACAGTTACCCAGACCCTTAGAAATAGGGACTTCCAGCATTGTACTCCCATTTCCTTTAGTGTTCAGGCTTGTTCACAGCTTTGGGTTTCAGAGGCAGAAACGGAGATTGTCTGGCATCCAGGAGACAACTCCTTTTTAGGCTTTTGTTTGGGACTCAAAGCACCTGTGGTTACTAGGTTGAGTAATCCCAGTGGGGAGAGGGGAAGAAGGCTGTGCTTGGAGTAATTTTAGAAAATTGCTCATCCTAGAAAAGAAAGAATAGCTTCTGAGAGACTAGTGAAGGCACAGGAGGACTTTATGGTTTTCATATCTGGTGCACATTCACAAACCCTCGGTCCTAATGGCAGATACTAGGGAGGACTGAAAGCCTTTGGACATCTGTGGAAGCCTGGCCTCTAAGTCCTGAGATTCTTCATCACAGAGAAAAGAGTCTCTGTGACGAAGCCTGAAGTCAGTACAGAAAACCTGTGTGAAGGCATCTGAGTCCTTCTGGAGCAGCATGCCTGAATAATGGTAGAGAAGCAGCTCTTTCCAACAGCAGCACTTGATAGAAGGAATATTAAATGAAAACCAACACAATGGACTAAGGACCAGGGTCTTCTTCCGTTTTTCACGCACTCGAATATTTGCACAACCCTAAAGAGAGGTAGTTGTCTACCAATCCCCTACAAAAAAAAATATTAGACTAAAAGTAGGGGGCTCAAATCCACATTCAAGTTGTAAAAAAAAAAAAAAAAAAAGAATGTTGTCTATTGTTCCCCAAGAATTGCAGAGCAAAGTCATACCTAATACACAAGAATTACAAAATGACAGAAAATACATGATAATTTAAAATGAGTTCAAATTCATTGGTATCATCAGAAATTCCACAAAGCTGGGAGAAGGGGTCAGAGAATCTCATGGGTGAATGAGAGAAATAAAGAATGAGGATTGAGCACATATGTGTGGTGATGGATTATAATTAGTATTTGGGTGGTGAACATAATGTAATCTATGCAGAAATAGAAGTATAATGATATACACCTTAAATTTATACAATGTTATAAACCAATGTTACCACAATAAAAAAAAAAGAATTAAAAGAATGAAGATTGAGGCACTAACAGCTTAAGCCATTTGTCCAAGATCACATAGCGAGTATGAGAGAACTGAAATACTAACACAGGTTTTCTGATTCCTGTGAGACTAAAGGAGCCAGGGTGATTCAGTATTAGGAAGCATGATTCATGTTGTAGTTTTGGGAACCATGTAGGGGGCCAGAGATCAGGTGGCTGAAAGTGATCCATGGGGGCCCTATGCATGATAGGGAGGAGTGAACAGAGTATCATCAGGAACAGGGCGGTACAACCATGACACCCCACAACATGTGTGACAGGTGAGGCATCACAGCAGATTGAGAAACTATAAATGGGGTTTGGAGTTAGGCAGGTCTGAATTCTTCTCGCTTCTTTGGGAAATGTATGTAATATGCCCAGGACGTGGTAGGTAACAGATCAACGTACTTTGAATAGAGGTGCAGTGAGCTTGATTTAAAAACTTAGGAAAGAACCTGCCACAACAAATCAAAACATCACAGCAAGCTTCTTGAAGAAAATGATCCAGGAAAAGAATTATCTGTTGGTGCAGGTTTTTCACCATGGTTTGCTTTGAAAGCAGATGCTTTTTAACCTTTTATTATAATTTTTATATTTGTATGTATATTTTGTTATATTCTGCAACATTTATCAAATTTCTGTTGATTTCCAAATTTCTATAAGACCTTGATCTTACCAAATCCAGTTCTGTCGTGCCCATTAAAATTCAGGAACATAATTCTGAAAATTGGCAGGAAATTAACATGTACCAAATTTCACAATTCCCCTAGTCTTTTAGTAGACGCTGTTTTCTATATTTGCAGTCAATATTTTTGCTTTAAAAAAATTAAAGCAAAAGATAGTGGAAAAAACTTATTTTAATTTTGTGTGTGTGTGTGTGTGAGGAAGACTGGCCCTGAGCTAGCATCCAATGCCAATCCTCCTCTTTTTGCTGAGGAAGATTGGCCTTGGGCTAACATCCATGCCCATCTTCCTCTACTTTATATGGGATGCCGCCACAGCATGGCTTGACAAGCAACACTTCAGTGCACGCCCCGGATCTGAACCTGCAAACCCCGTGCCACCGAAGCGGAGAGTGCACACTTAACCACTGCGCCACCGGGCCAGCCTCTATTTTGATATGTTTTGCTTCTTTATGGCACTCAACCAATCCAAACTGCTGATTAAACTATTCTTGAATCTCTTAAATGAATCATTCCTTATAAATTTTAAAGTCTTTAACAACTATTCAGTGTGCTATTACATATATGAGATTTATAATTGTGCTCATATTTAGTTCTATTTATTTTTATTAATTATGGAAGTACATATATCACAAAACTAGACCAATAATGGATACACACACACACACACACACACACTCCTATACAGATGCTTTATACCCTCTTAGCCACTTATTCATATAAATACCATAATAGAACTGAGAAGAAAGGAGCTTCCCACTTAATCAATTTTTCTGTTTGACTAGTTTTATTCACATTATATAAAATAGATTAGGATGTGGCTGAACAGTCAGCTTGTTAATTGCTCTCTGAACAAGTTCTAAATGTGTCGTTATTATCTAAGTAATGAATAATTGTGGGTGTGATTTCAACATGGAATAGCCCGCCCTCCGCTTTTATTTCTTAAGAGGTGTAATGTAACTTCAGTTGCTTTCAGTCGGATGTGACATCTTCTGTACATTGATAGATGTGTTACTGACACGCGGGGTCTTGATGTGGCGAATTCGCTTTCGTCTTTGATTAAGATGAACTGTCCCGTCGCAACAGCCGCTCTCCCGTCGTCAGTCTCACAGCCAGCTTCCTGCCACTCCCCACACTGAGGCTTTAACAGCATGTTCAGCAAGTGTCTTTGTGTTTCTATATCTGCAGCCCCGTTTCCTGTTTCCTGATACGAGAGGCACGTAAACCTCTACTGCCCTGCAGTAGAGATCTATTGTTCTTGCCTGACTGCCTCTCCACTCCTGCTCACAGCAGCCCAACCTTCCTTTGGAGGATCTCCCCTAACCCCTTTCAGTCCTTGTGATAGGAGTGGGTCTCATCTTACCAGTCCCCCAACCACTTCACCTCTGAGAATAGGCATATGAATCAACTTGGCCAATGAGATTAGTCTGTCTTTGCTTACAGAAGCAATACAGGTAATAACTATTATTTGGGCATTACACTTAACAGAAAATTAAAAATTGGCCTATTTTTTATATATAAAAATAATATACCTATAGGATATAATATTAGCTTATTTCTGTAGTGTCACTGAAATTTCCATTTGATTGCAATTAAAATATCTAGAATATTCAGTCTCAAAGAAATTATAAATATTAATGGAACAACATTTTATTTATTTTGTTGCAATGGGTATAAAATTGAAATATGACATTGAAGGTCATAGGAGCTCTTGGGAAGGCTCTAATAGGATGAAAAAATGTGATAATTGCCATTATGGGCACAACCAATTTTGGGTTGGGTCATGTCAGCTGTTTAGTTCTAGTTCTTATATTAATTTGTTGTAATAATAAACCAGTTGCATATTAATACCTGTCTCACAAAAGATTAGATAGGTTAAAAAATGCTTTGAATTAAAAGAAAACTCACCATATAAATTCAAGGAATCCTTCTCAGTTTTCTCCTCCCGATTCTACAAGACTTCTCCTAAGTCCATTTATATTTGGACCTCAACCCATGGGTTGAGAATCTATTCAAGTTCAATATTAAACGAAGTAATTCAACTAATAATGCTACAGACACTTATTTAAAGAGATGTTCTGAATAAATTATTCATAAAAATCTGGGTTAATTGGCCAAAGAAATGCTTAAAATTTTTCAAAATTAAATAATCAATGCTTTATTACTTAAAGGGAAAATTGATGGCACAGAGTTTTAATGATTCAATTAATGGAAAATTATAATGAAATTTCTTTAAAATTATTTTCAACATCCTAGTGTACCACTAGATTCATTACCATTGTCTTTACATTCAAAGGTATTAATATCAATGGAATAATTGAAGACAATCAAAATGGAACTCATTTATATCCAATTCTCCTTTTCCCAAGGCTTTATATTGCAGGTTTATGTAGCCTTTGGATTGAAAACAGAAAAAAAATTTTTCTTGGCTAAAAAAATTAGCTTTTCTGGTTCTTTCAGAATAAACAGAAACAGAAGAGTGGTATGTCGAATGGCTAATTGTTTCATTAGAAACCCAACCACCAGAAGACAATAATAAAACCATACTCAACTAATCTAATTTTTATTTATTTATTTATTTTTCCCCCAAAGCCCCAGTAGATAGTTGTATGTCATAGTTGCACATCCTTCTAGTTGCTGTATGTGGGACGCGGCCTCAGCATGGCCGGAGAAGCGGTGCGTCGGTGCGCACCCGGGATCCGAACCCAGGCCGCCAGCAGCGGAGCGCGCGCACTTAACCGCTAAGCCATGGGGCTGGCCCAATACTCAACTAATCTAAACGGCCAAACTGAAATAAATTTCCATTTATTTCAGATGTCCAGAACAAAAACACCAGCACTTCAGTTAAAAGCAAACACACAGCACAATTATGTTGTTGATATGACTATAATAATTAATCCCATCAACTCTAATTAAACCTTAATGATCAAATCCCTGGGAATTTCTTCAGAGTTCATAACAGGCAAGAATTTCATCTATTATTAAATCATCCATAGAAAGCTTACAGTGACACTGTTAGTGATATGCTATATTAAGCTACACTAGACCGTACTTGCTTGACTTTTTTAAATAAAAGAAAATGTAAAACGTAGCCTCAAGTTTTATTGTATTTGTTGAGAATGATACAGAAGAAATGGTGAATATTAGTTAGCTATTGAAGTGTAACAAATTACCCCAAAATTGAGTGCCATATAACAGTATTATCTCACTATTTCTGCAAATCAGGAATCGAGGCACAGCTTAGCTGGATCCTTCAGCTCTGGATCTCTCACAAGTATCACCTTGGAAGGCAATCAAGCTGTCAACTGGGTCTGCAGTCACCTTAAAACATGACTGGTGGTGGAACTATTTCTAAGCTCGAGAGGGGCTGTTGGCAGAATTTAGTCCTCTCCAGCTCTCGGATTAAGGGCCTCAGTTGCTCACTGACTGTTGGCCAGATGCCGTCTTCAGCTCTTTATCATGCAGGCATCTCCATAGGGTAGCTCACCACATGACAGCTTGCTTTATCAGAGCAAGCGAGTAAGAAGAGCCAAAGGGAGAGTCTGCAAGAAAGATCGAAATCACAGACTTTTACAACCTAATCTCAAAGTGACACCTCTTTTGTCTGTTCTATTTGTTAGAAGAAAGCCACTAGATCCAGTTCACACAAAAGATGAGGGGATCATACAAGGGGTGAACAGCAGGAGGTGGGGATCATTGAGAGTTATTTCAGAAATGGTCTACCGTGTGGTGCCAGTACTACTAAACTATAGGGGTTGTCTGAGTAGAATAGTGTCCCCCTAATATTCATATCCTTCTCAGCACCTCAGAATGTGACCTTATTTGGAAACAAGGTTGTTGCAGGTGTAATTAAGTGAAACTTATGTCATACTGGAGTAGAGATCAGCCCTATAATCCAATATGACCAGTGTCCTTATAAGAAAAGAAGACACACAGAAACATACAGGGAGAATGCCAGGTGACAACAGAGGCAGAGATTGGAGTGATGCCCCTACAAGCCAAGGGATGCCAAGGATTTCCAGCAACCACCAAAATCTAGGAAAGATCCTACCCTAGAGCCTTCAGAGGGAGCATGGCCCTCGCTTTCAGATTTCTAGCCTCCAGAACTTTGAAAGAATAAATCTGTTGTTTTAAGCCACCAAGTTTGTTCATACTTTGTTACAGCAGCCCTAGAAAACTAATATTTTTATATAGGTGCTAATTTAAAGAATAACTATATAGATTATCCCAGTAACAGAACTTTTTCTTCTGAAGAAAACAGTGTTTCTTCAGGTTAGATTAAGTAATACACAGATCTCTCTTTAAAGAAGAAAAATTCTCATGTATTACCAGTGATAAAACTATCTTAGGGGCCCGCCCGGTGGCGCAAGCGGTTAAGTGCGCGCACTCCACTGCAGTGGCCCGGGGTTCGCCAGTTCGGATCCCGGGCACGCACAGACGCACCGCTTGGCAAGCCATGCTGTGGCGGCGTCCCATATAAAGTGGAGGAAGATGGGCACGGATGTTAGCCCAGGGCCAGTCTTCCTCAGCAAAAAAAGAGGAGGATTGGCAGATGTTAGCACAGGGCTGATCTTCATCACAAAAAAAAAAAACTTTATTAATTATATTAGTTTTATGAAAGATGATATTGCTTTGCTGAACATAAATGACACTTGTTGGGGTTAATAGATTATTTGCAAGTTTTACACTTCATTTATTGTGGGACGGACAGACTTGTAGGTGGCCTCAGATACCCGCCTCCTGGTATTACACCCTTGTATAATCCCCTTCCCTTGAGTGTGGGACCTGTGACTCTCTTCTAACCAAAAGAATACGGCAAAGGTGCTGGGACATCACTACCACAGTTACAGTATGTCATATAGGATTCCATCTTGCCAGAGACTCTCTCTCTCTACTGCTGGCTTTAAAGAAACAAGTTGCCGTGACTCTTACAACTGCAAGTAAATGAACTCTGTGAGCAACCTGAGCGAGCCTGGAAATGAACTCTTCCCCAGTCAAGCCTCCAGATGAGACGTAGTCAAGCAGAAGCATTGACTAAAGCCTTGTGAAACCCTAAGCAGAGGACACATCAAAGACCTGCTCAGACTCCTGACCCACAGAAACTGTTAGATAATAAATGTGGGTTGTTTAAAGCTGCTGTGGTTGTGGTAATTTGTTATGCAGCAATAGATAACTAATGCTCAACTTGATTCTTTTGATTTTAAGCATGATGATCCCTCATTTGAGTTATTATTGTCATTTTTTGCAGGGGGAAGTTTTAAATTTTTTAAAGACTTTATTTTTTTAGACCAGTTTTAGGTTTACAACAAAACTGAGAGGGAGGTACAGAGATTTCTCATATACCTCGTCCCCCACATATTCATAGCCTCCCCCATTATCAACCTCTCTCACCTGAATGGTACTTTGTTTTTTTTTGTGTGTGTGTGAGGAAGATTAGCCCTGAGCTAACATCTGTCGCCAATCCTCCTCTTTTTGCTGAGAGAGACTGGCCCTGGGCTAACATCTGTGCCCATCTTCCTCTACTTTATATGGGACGCTGCCATAGCACGGCTTGACAAGCAGTGCATCGGTGTGCGCCCGGGATCCAAACCCCAGGCCGCCACAGTGGAGCGTGCACACTTAACCACTACACCCCAGAATGGTACATTTTTTACTGAAAAGATGAACCTACATGACACATCATAATCACCCAAAGTCCATAGTTTACCTTAAGGTTCACTCTTGGTGTTGCACATTCTATGGGTTTAGACAGATGTATAATGACATATATCCATCATTGTGATATCATACAGATTATTTTCACTGCCCTAAAAATCCTCTGTGCTCTCTTATTTTTAAATAGTGTATTTCTTTCAAACTATCAATCATTTTTTGATGAATCAATCAATTACCTAGTGCTGACATTCAACACTAAAAAGTAAAAATCTCTATTTAATTAAAAAGTCTTTTGTATATTTATTATTACTCTTAGTACAAAGAGAATTCTCCAAGTGGTGGGTAAATAAATTAGAGATTTTTACAATACGATTTTTTGCAATGTTAATATGATACGATCACACACGTAAGAAGACAATTCTCCAGTCACTTTTCCCAATTTAAACTACTGTGAAAATTTCATCCATACAGCACATCGTGATGTCATTTGGCCGTTACTGGGTAAAACATAAGTCATAAAAATAAATGCACACTCCACAGAAATCACAGGGCCATTCCCAGATATAAATGATCAATCAGATGATCCAGAATATACTTATTTTTGCTTACATTAAAATTTTAAATTATTTTATAAACATAACTGCAAAATATAAAAGTTCCCATTAATTAACATTCAAAATTATTCCCAAAGACACTCAGATCTATACTCTTGTTATAAAAATAGTAGAACAAAAACAAGTAAAAGTGATATAAAGGATATAAAAGGATAACTTGAATAATATTAATATGTTAACTTTTCTAATATAAATAATTTGCTACATTTGTTTCATTTATCAGTACTAGTTATGTAACAGGCATAAATGCCCTTTGTGACTAGCTTGGGATACAAAGATAGGCTCCAGGGGCCAGCCTGGTGGCGCAAGCGGTTAGGTGCGTGCGCTCTGCTGCAGTGGCCCAGGGTTCACCGGTTCGGATCCTGGGTGTGCACCGACGTACCGCTTGTCATGCCATGCTGTGGCGGCATCCCACATAAAGTAGAGGAAGATGGGTGTGGATGTTAGGCCGGGGCCAGTCTTCCTCAGCAAAAAAAAAGAGGAGGATTGGCAGATGTTCGCTCAGGGCCAATCTTCCTCACCAAAAAAAAAAAAAAAAAAGATAGGCTCCAATTCTATCCCTAAATCATGGGTGACTGAGGCCCTCCCCCAGTCCCCTGAGTTCTCAGTTATTCCCTAGAGCTTTATCAGGGTCCCAGGAATATCCCCATGTGGTGTTTAGGGAAGATGCTGCACTCATACCCAGGTGGTGGGGTACCCTGACCTGGTCATCAGCCCTGGGCTGAGCTGCTAGGTGGGTCCAGTCTCTGCTCCTGGTAACTCACTTGAAACTCCCACAGTCAATGCCCAGATCTTAGAACGCTAAGACTTCTCTGCCCTTGTCAGAAGGATAGGTATGGAGGGGCAGGTAGGAAAAGGAATACATTCCAACCTTCACTGATGACTAGCCTATCACCCAAGGACAGACAAGAGGCTTCTTGATAAAGCATAAAAAAAGAAAAACAATCAATAAAGTTCCTTGGTGAGACCTTCTCTCTTCAATATTCAATTTCTAGCAGCACATCTCAAAGCTGACAACAAAACAATGATATGCTACGATAATGTAGTTTTTTTAAGAACGATTGCCCAATTATACATTCATATTTACTTGGTGGATTTCAAGAAAAAATTGAAATACAATACTTAAGTATAGTCATAATTATGCATTGCCAAAAAAAGGAACACTAAAAATCTTCATTAAGCAATTCCACTTCTAGGTATTTACCCAAGAGAACTAAAAACATGTCCATCAAAAGACTTGTAAAGGGCTCACGTTTTCCGGTGCAGCACGTAAAGAGCTTGGAAGTCATCACTCCAGCATCACAAGCAAGAAGCTGAAAAAACTGAACATCAGCAATTCTTCTTAGACGCATCAGAGAATTGAGGTCACAGGGCAGGCCTTCTTAAGAAGAACAGAATGCTCTGGTGTGTTTCAAAATGTTTCAAAATAGGATTTTTCTCCAATCTTCACTGTGAGAACCCGGTAGAGCTCCTGGAGGAAAAGCTCATGAAAAGGTGGGCGTGGCCCCTTAAGACTGGCCCCCGGGAGGTGGTACATTTCAGACTTGTCTGAGCCTCCAGCAATTCGTCAGTTACCATTTAGGTTTTCTCACCCCACACTGAGTCCCAAGGAGGTTTCTGCTCATAGGTTTCTGCTCCAGGGCGTTGTGGTTCTCTGTGTCTGCCTGTCTGTTTCTCCAGTTTTTGAAGACACAAGCACTAAGCAGTTTGTATGTATTATTCTCACTCAATCTTGACAATAATTCTTTGATTCAATTATTTTCTCCACATTACAATGATTAAATGGAAGGTTAGAAAGGTTGAACTGTACCTAAAGTCTGAAGCAAAGCCAGGCCTTGAGCCTAGACTGCCCAACTCCAAAACCTCTGCTTTGAACCACCCTACTGTATGGCCTATTCAGCCCCATTTCCTGTCACGCGACTTGGAAGCTAAGCAGGTTAGCTGTCTCCTGATGGGGTAGGGGAGAAAGCAGAAGATGAGAGAAGACATGGGTGGCGGCCTATTAAGGCAAGTGTTATTACTTGTAATCCTAGATCTACCACTATTTCTATACATCACCTTGGCTGGATAACTTGATGAATAAAATGAAGGAAAATGGACAGACCGGATCCAGATTTTTCCGTTAGATTGGAATATATTAATGGGTTTGAAGGGATCAAAGAACACTGAAATTCTGTGATGGTGATACATATGTGTGCACATGGTAGGGCATATACCTTTTTCTGGGAAGAAGATCCATGGCTTCAGATTCTGAAGCAAGTTTGTAATCCAAATATTTTAAGATGATCTTTAAGGTCCCTTTCAACTCCAACAGTCTGTGCATCTTCCACTGAGTCATAGTTCTTCTTTACCTTAATTTCTACCCATTATAGAGACAACTTGTTTTCCTTCCAAAATGTATAATGTTTGAGGGGAAAAGAAGAGAAATAATTTTTCATTTTGAAACATTGTGCTCTAAAGTTCTTTGGTGGATGTTTGTATTTTGCCTAACAATTGCATCTGCATCTTTGAACAAATACATTGGATATGGTCATTTCCACATCAATATCACCTATACAGGTAGACTAACTTGTATTCACTTTGTACAGTTAGAGAAGTTCTGGACAAAATCAAATAAGCATAACTCAACCATTCCCATTTTCACCTATATAGTCACTGTGCCAATTTGTTGAAGCTAGAAAGTCTGGATTTTTCAGTGATTTTAAGAATCTTATAAACTAAGGTGAAAAATAGAATTTTTTTCTTAAAGGAAAGGCTTCCTATGTTATGAGGAGAAATGTTTTATTAAGCATTTTTTAGTCAGGAAGTTATGACAAGAATCTTCACACATTCTCAGAGAAACCCTGAAATGGGTAAGTAATTCATAGGCTGGATTTGTGCAACATAATTATTCCTTGGAGATTCTAAGAAATACCTAGGGAGGATATTAGACTTTCATTAGTTATACATTTGGGACTTGACTGTGTTCACTGAATCTTAAAAAAAGAGGAATCTCCCATGAAGGACAGAAATATGAGAACAAGCAAGTAGTGATATGCTGGTAAATGTTTAACAACTGGGTTTCCAGAAAAAATAAAAAGCCCTGATTTGTAGTGTTTGCTGGTTTTTGAAAGACCTTCTGAGACAGTAAGAGTAAAAATCAACGTGGACTGAAAAACAAAAGTCAGCCCTGCTGTGAATCAGGCTGGAAGGACAAACATACAAAGTCAGCTGCAAAGTTAAGAGGACAAATGGCTTATCCCAAGGTTCGGTGGGTGTAAAATGTCATAACGCCCCCTTTATGAGTGATCACTACTTTCTCACCAATGACGCTCCCAGACGCCCTTTGCTATTCACAATTGGATTCCCAATTGCTAAACCTTCCTACCCTCATGGAGGCACACAACCCCTCGTTAATCCCCAGTTCTCTAATCCTGTCTCAGAAACAGCAACCAACCCAGAATGGATCTCCCCTCCCATAGGCCCTCCTTGGAATCCTCCAGCAGGCACCCAACATTTATAGACCCGTCCTCTCCTCCCCCTTGGTCAGGTGACCCAGCACAGTTCCTCCGACTGCACTCCCTTGCTGTGCGTCAGTCAATAAGTCAGATTTTGCCAGACTACAGGCTGGAAGTCTTTGGCTGATGAGATTTTAACATTTTCATGGTGTTAATACTCCCACCAACGCTGATTTTAAGCTGCCCAAATGATGCCCCTGAACATGATCTGGAAAAACATGAGCACGATCAGCAGAAGTTGGTACAAGCTGGCTCCACGGCCCAGGTTACACTCTCAACAGCCATGGAAGAGATATTTTTTAATCTCTATTTTATAGATACGGAAACCAAGGCTTAGAGTTTACATAAATTATTTAAGGTCACAAAGCTGGTGGCAGAGCCACCATTTAAATCTGTGTCATTCTGATTCAAAATACTATGATCTTTTAACTAACACCACCCTGTTCAATACATTATAATAGTATCATCTCATAGTAATTTCATAGGTGTAGACCTTTTTAAAGACTGCACATTCCATTGCTTGTACAGGCTGCATTTTATAATACTTTTGTGTATCTTCCACACACTGTATGGTAGCTGTGAAACTTTAGGTAAAATATTTATCATCAATGAGGTCTCATCTGTAACATGGGGACAAATACAGTGCTTATCCCATAGGGTTGTTGTATAGATTTTAAAAATTAATAAATATAAACTGATAAATATAAACTGCTTAGCGTAATGACTAACACATAGTCAGTACTTAATAAATGTTAGCTATTAAAATTACAATGCTATATATGTAAAGTGCAAAATAAATGTCATTTTTATGGGCATTCAACTTTATAAGTCTCTATAATTCTCATTCAAATCACTTTCAGATTTTCCTATACAAGTGAGATGGTTTAAAAAATCTTTCTATAATCCTGTTTCCATTAATTATTGCTGCTTTACAAACCAAAACTCATTGGTTTAAAACCACAATGATGTACTGTTTTTCACATTTCTGTGGGTTGTCTGGTGGTTCTATTCCATGTAGTGTCAGCTGACGTCTCCGTACGGCTATGTTCAACTGGAAACTAGGCTGGGGAACCCTGGTCTTCTTCCAACTGGCCTCTCTCTTCACATGTGTCTCATCCTCCAGGGCCATTCCACATGGTGTCTCTCTCTAGCAATATAGTCTGGACTTCCTTACGCTATGATATCTAGGTTCCAAAATGGAGTTTTCTAAGAGGACAACTTGAATGAGCAAGCCCTCAACAAACCCTACTGTGTCACATTTGCTAATGTCCGTTGACCACAGCCAGTTACACAGCCAAGCCCAGAGCCCTTGTGGAAGGGAGCTACACAAGGGCATTAGTACTGAGAGGCATAGTTTTTGGGGGGCCACCAATGCACCAGCCTGCCACAGATTCCTATGCATATTCATGTACAAACCTCTTTCAGAATCAATGAGAAGATGCCAAATAACTGATTTTATAGAGAGAGTCTTTAGTCCTGTGAATAATGAAAGCAGAATTGGAACTGACAAAGTTCCTGTCAGTCTGATTCTCTGCGCCATATATGCATGGCCCTATCACACGATGAGAACTGAGAAATAATGGCAAAGTCATTTTAATGAGCTAGGGAAGAGTGAATCAATTATGATCCTATAAGTACCAATTTCCATCTACCTCTTTATGGACTAAAAAAAGTGTCACAGATTATGCTAATCATTCATCTAACAACACACACACAACGTCATCATCATTAGGATTGTCATTATACCCGTTACATTTTTATTAACGTTTTCTCCCTGAAATTTCCATTTGAAAGCCAATGGTAATTTCATTTTGAAATCAATTCTGACTACGAATGGCTCCAATACATATTTTGTTTCTGAAGTCAGCCTCCCCTGATAAAAGCTGGCCTGTTTCACTTTTTTCTTGTTCCTTTCCTCTGTTCTTCTGAGGGTGAAAAATAATAGCTCTTTTCTTTGAAAAGAGCTATTATTATATGTCTACCGTAATTATAAGCAAGATTCAATTACACTGCTCTAAAATATTCATTGCAAATTTATGATTTAAAGATATTTCATTTCCTATTCATGTGTATTTCCCACACTCACAGTATAAATATTTACAGTTAATTATAGAAAATTTCACACATTAATCCCAGTAGCATGAAAATATATTAATAAATTTACATTAATAAGTGATTCTTTGAAAAATTATTTAGAAGTGGGAAAAGAGAAGAATGTCATATAACTATGGTAGTCAGAGGCTTAGGCTTTGGGGTCTCTTATTTACCCAGGGCCTTTCCAAGACCATGGTCACATAATCGTATGTTTTCGTAAAATCTATAAAATGAGGATATTTTATCTTATCTTAGGACCTTTGTCTCTTTCCACTTTGAATTCCCCTCCATCACACGTCCTCTCATGTAGGGTAGCATTGGAACGGCTGTGGCATTTTTAGACTCTGGTAAGGAAAAGTTAAGTGAGGAATACATTTAGTTTGGGTATTGTGGGACGTACTTAAATGGCTTATGGTCACATCGATGTATAATTGTTATGCCCGTGATCTCAGCATAGGAAAGACCTTCAGAAATACTTCTTTCCAATTAAGATTATGCACACTCACACATTGTGAAGGTGCAGGCCACATGAATGTATCTTACAGTGTCTAGCATGGAAATTTGTTGGAGTAGAAGAGAAACACAGTTTGAAATTTATGGACTAAATTGTCTTTTTATTCTGAAGTGAAACCAAAAATACACACCAAAAAACTATAAAGGGGAAAAAAGTAATGTACAGGTATATCGGGCAATTCATTAATAACAAGTACATGTTTTCTTTGTGGATTTGTTCTGTTTACAGTATTGGTCAGCTTTTAAACTTTTGTAAATTGTTATGATTCCTCTTCTCAACCTAAATAAATATTCACCTTCATACTTGATTAGGTAGTAGTACTTTTGTATTCTCTTCTTAAAGAATGCTCCCCAAACTATGCAAGCAAAACCTGGATCTGCTCCCAATGGTAACCAATCTCTAATACAGTAAAATCTTCTATTTGAGGGATTGAGCTATTGGACAATAATAAAACCATGTTAAGTAAATTCTTTTTGTTTCTGGATTTCCATTTTTCTTCTCTTTACTCATGAAGACTGATTCACTCATCTATAAAATGTGACTCTAGTCTCTTACTTTCACTTTACACTCTGACACGTAGGATTAGAGATGAATTTTGGCCAGAGTAGATCATTAATCCTGATTGACTGAATGTATTGGCCAGGGTTCTCCTGAGAAACAGAATAGAGAGAGCGAGAGAGAGAAATTTATTATAAGGAATTGGCTCACCCAATTGTAGAGGCTGGCAAGCATGAAATCTGCAAGATTTGTTTTTCTGCCAGTCTAGGCCTGCAGGCTGGAGGCCCAGGAAAGAGTTGATGTTGCAGCCGGAGTCTGAAGGCAGACTGCACGCAGAATTCTCTCTTCCTTGGGAAGTTGGTCTTTTCTCCCTTAAGGCCTTCAATAGTGACGGGTGAGGCCACTCACATTTTGGAGGGTAATCTGCTTTACTCTAAGTCTACTGATTTAAATGTTGCTCTCATCATAAAGTGCCTTCACAGCAACATCTAGACTAGTTTTTGATCAAATATCTGGGTACTGTGGCCTAGTCAAGTCGACACATCCAACTAACCATCACACTGATGAACACACAGCGAAGGTAGGAACCAGCATTGCTACATTTACTTAAGTCATGACATGAAAATATATATACCATATTCTATTCTTTTGTAGGATGATGGATTCTACGAAACTAAGTATCCAAATTAATAAAAAGGGACCAGATAAAGAAATCACTTTTTGCGTCACTATGTGAAACAAACAAGATGTCAGAAGAACACAAAAGGGTTTGACTGTAGAAATAGCAGAATGTTGAGATTTTGGCCAAAGTTATGAGACTGGCCCAGTCCCTACGAACCAGCTAGAAAAAACAGACTACTTTGAATTATAATTCCTCCAATCCCTTAGAGAATTCCAGAAAAACCAAGAGATCACAACTATGTGAACCTAGATCCCTTACAGTTCTAATATTCTGTAACTCAATTTGATGTTAAAAAATGAGATTCATAGAAGATGGGGGACGAAATATTGAAACAAGAAGATTTGATAATAGTTCTACACTAGATGTGTTAATGGCATATGCTACCTTTTGCCTCAAAGAGCCTATTAAATCATCATCTTAAATTATCATCAAAAAAGACAGCTTTGAGAGGCAAAGGGGGTTTAAAATCAAACATATTTATAGTTCACATCATAGTTCAGAATAGCTGATTCTCTAAACAGTGTCTCGAAGAACTGCTTGTAAAGTGACTTTTAACAGGTGCTGACAGAAGTTAAATACAAAATAAGCCCCCTTTGTCATCCATAACTTTAACATTTTGAAAATAGAGTTTGTGGGGTGGAAAAATCTTTAAATAAATTTTATTAGATGACATGTCATATTTAACATCTTAGCAAAATCCCATTGTTAAGTGGAAATTATCACTCCAAATGCCAATATTCTTATTAGGAGATTTATGAGCCTTTTAGTTTACATTTCTTCCAACAAATATCACGCTCTCATGCCACTGTGCAATTTAATACAAGACAGTAGGGCCATATAGCCTATCAGTTCTAGCCTCCAAACATTTTCTCCTGTTAGTCTCTCACTTGATCCTCCTCTACATTCTAGTAAAAGGTCTGTCTGACGTCATTCTCCTGCACTTTCTTCACTCTCCAGCTCTTATGTCCTACTTCTTTATTCTAATCCAATCTAATACCTCATCCAAAGATCAGACCAAGTCTTAACCCCTTAATGAATGTGAGTGCATAGAAGGGAAGCATCAAGATAATAAGGCATTCAAAATTTGTAGCAGTGGTTTTCAAACTAGCGTCTTATAAAACAACGGTTTCCCTCACGCTGATCTGAGATATTTTAACTACTAAAATCTTAATATTGGAAGTTTTTTCCCAATCTGCATATTAAAAAATGTAATTAGTAGATAAAATTTTCAATGCTAAAGAATTCTTTTGTACATTTAAAGTAAAATTTTATTGTCAGCTAGTACCCACCAGACGACAAAATGAATGTATCAATAAATGAATACTAATGAAAATTGAAAAAATATTCATTTTATCTTGTACTGGATATTAGCTGTTGCTAAATTTTACATGAACGTTCTCGTCGCTTGAAAGGAATATCCCCACTATACATTAATACATCAACATTCTGAGTACTTGTTAGCTTCTTTTGAAAGAATAAGTTGCTGATATCCCAGTTAGCTCAAAGTGCACTGACAAATTGAGTTTATCTGAAGTTGTAGCATTAACCGTGAGCTTGGACATCCCCACCAAGGTATCACCACCATATGAGACCACACAGAAACAGTCAGCCTTCCAACCCAGCATCATCTCTCATTTTAGAAACATGACACATATTTTTTTTTTATCCAGTTGTAAGTTCTTCAAATGCATGGACTAAATTTCACTTCAAATGCATGGACTAATGCTCCACACCACCTATCACGTTACTGGCATATCAGAGATGCTTAATTATGATATTGTTATTTCTACCATTAGATGGCACCCTCCGACGTTAGATCTACCAGTCTTCACCCCACTACCCGCACATATCTTCCCAACACCAATCCTAGCTGCGAATCTCTTGATCAGCATCAAAGAGTAACCGGAGACCAATGTTTTGTTTTGTCTTGTTTCCCGCCTCCGTCCCGTCCCGTCCCCACCCCCCCCCCCCACGTGTATCTAGTTTCTCTCCTCACTCTTAGTGACTGAAAAAGGAGCAAAAGAAAATGGTAACCTCACCCACCTCTTTTCTGGCAACTAGATCTACGGAAACCCAACATACATTGGCTGAGAACAAGAACAGCAGCATCAACATTAACAATAATAATTACCTTTATTAGGTGCTTAATTTGTTCAGGCATTGTGCTAAGCACTTGACATGGATCATCTTGTTAATTCCTCTTAATGCACCTACCTGCATTAAGAGGCATTTTGTAACTGGATAACCATTTTCCATAAATCCTAAAATGGGTCTGACGTGGAAGAGAGAAATAGGGTACCCAAAAAGGCCTTGCAGTTGGGATGAGGGAAAAACAGCAGCCTTGGTGACTAAACCCCAGCCCAGCGAGAGAATGTCCCAGCTGATGCCAGCAGGGATAGATGATGACACCCAGGATCATGTGCTCTCCCTGCCTTACCTTAGCACCACTTAGAGGAAAAAGAACATTTCAATATATAGGGGGAAGTTGAAGCCAGGTACCTGAGGGATACTGTACATGTTAAGCCAATTTGCTATTTTTTCCTGTTTAATTTGAGGGGTGATTCAGGGGTCTCGAGGATTTGTGAGCTTGTTTTCTAGAGGATTTATGAGCTTGTTTTGCAGAACAAAGAGAATGTCTTTGGGGAGGTTGTGATCACAAGATGGCTGGCCCTCAGCAGCTGGTGGAGCCCAGAAGTCAGATTGCCCCCGGGCGTATTGGGAGTGAGCCCTTCTTCCCTGAAGCTCCTCCTGCCCAGCCCTTTAGCTCTATAAAACCCCCTGCTTTCTGTTCTTGGGCAGGGGGATTTGAGCGAACCCAGGCTCCCACCTACTCGTTTCGGCCAATTCAAATAAATCTTTCTCCATCTCCAAGCACTGATGTCTCAGTATTTGGCTTGCTGGGCATCGGGCACACGAACTGGAGATTGAGAGGTTCAGTATCAAAGTGACTCCTGAAACGACTGAGATTGTTCCCACCAATAGATGGATTGGGCATTCATAATAGATATTAATTTCAGTTATGGAAAAATAAATGTGTATTTCTTGCACATCTGAGTTTGTAGACCTGGGTATTAATATCACCCTATGGTTCACGGGGAAAAAAACCCCTGAGATTCAGACATTTGTCCAAGATCATACAGATATTCAGTGATGGTGTCTGGGTTTGAAGCCATGATGTCTGAATCCAGAGTTCAGTCTTTTGAGTATTGGATATATAAAAATTTTACAAACATAATGGGAATGGTGTGACATTAAAAAGGTAACCTGCCTCAGTATCATTTCTTCCAGAAGTTGTGTCCTTTCTGTGTATCCCTGGGTCACCAAGAAAAGGCACAAACGTATCTGGATCGTAGCACTGTCCTATAGAACTATAATTCAAGCTAAATATATAATTTCAAATTTTCCAGCAGCCACAGTTTAAAAAGTAAAAAGAAACAGATAAAAATAAATTTTCATAAAATATTTCCTTTAAAAAATATCCAAAATATTATTATTTCACCATGTAATCAATATTTTAAAATTTCAAATAAACTATTTTACATTTTTTTACACTAAATCTCTAAAATCTGGTATGTATTTTTTTAATTGAGGTATAATTGACATATAACATTATATTAGTTTCAGGTGTACAACATAATGATTCGATATTTGTATATATTGCAAAATGATCACCACAAAAGTCAACATCTGTCACTACACACAGTTATAATTTTTTTTCCTTGTGATAAGGACTTTTAAGATCTATTCTCTTAGCAACCTTCAAATATGCAATACAGTGTTATTGACTATAGTATCTCATGTGTATTTTATCCTGACACCACATCTCAGTTCAGATTAGCCACATTTCAAGTGCTAAACGGCCACATGTGGCTAGTGGCTACCTTTTGGACAGTACTGGCCCAGATAAAACAGAGTAAGGGGGTGATTCCAATTCATCACAAAGGATTACTTTATGACCCCAATTCATGGCGTCCCCAGGCGCTCCTTCCTCCACAAAGAGCTGCGGGAAGCACAGCCCTCCTGTCTGTCTGTCCCAGAACTTTACCTTCCTTTGAAAAAAGTCTCAAAATTCTTAGGCGTCAAGCTAGCATTTTCTTTTAGTAAGACAATTTTCATTTAACTTTTTCTTCTCTCACTTTTATGAACAGCCTTATTGAGGAATAACTGGCATACAAAAACTTACTTTAGTGAGAAAACATTTATTTCGTTTTAGTAAGAACAAAAGTTTATCAAGCTTTTACTACCTGTCCTGTACTGTCCTAGCTTTTATTAATCTAAGTGAAATCTTGCAACCTATGAGTAGGTACTACCAGTATTATCTATCCCATTTCATATATAAGGAAATTGAGGCTTAGCGGACGAAGGCCACTTGTCAAGGTGATTCAGCTAGAAAGAGTGGACGCCTGAATTCAGAATCAGGCAGGCTGCCTCCACTGAGCAATACTGCCTTCAAGGTACCTAACTGTAAATATCAGAAGGAGGTAGGTTTGTATTATCACACCATAAAATGCTAGAGGCAGAGGTGAGGAGGTGCTAGGAGCATTTTAATATAATTACCAAGAGACATAGAAGAAACAAAAAAGTCTTTATGCAGATTTCTGGCTAGTCAAGCTAATCTCTCTTTAGATAACACCTATTTACTTATTATAGGCATGTGACTCTTCAGTCTTTTGCAACCTTAATATTTGTAAACAATGAGCTTTCCATAATAATTCTGCATAAGGTTTGCTGAGCACATTACACAGTAGAAATACTTAATGAAACAGAATAGTGTTAGAGCACCTAATTTTTAGTATTATGCTCTCATGGTACATTCAAGAATGTTTGAAACTATACTCAGAGTTTCCATGAGATGTATTCTCCCTTCAAGACCAACTGCTAGAATAGTTTAGAAGCATGAGGACTGCCAGCATTTTCCACCTAAAGATGTTCCTTTCCCTTAACCTGGCACCACCACCCACTATCACCTTTGGCACCACTAATGAATATGGAGAGAACCCCCCTTGAGCCTAAGTTGCATTCTTCCTAGACTCAGACATGTCTGAGCATTTCTGGCAAACAGATAAATCAGAGCCACAAGGAATCGAGGGGCGGGGCGGGGGGGGGTGGCGGGTGCCTTTAGGCAAAGAAAGAAAGAGAACTGAAGCTCATTGTTTCTTCTATTAAAAATGTCCTGGGTAAAGAGTGAGAGGAGTAACATTAGGCCAGTGTGGCTCGTCACAATCAGTGCCTAATATCAGGCGAGTGTGGCTCATCTTGTTCTATGACTTCCCCTTCCTCCTAGGGCCCCACCTTCCCTCCCTCCAGGGACCTGGGCCAGATCCTGAGGGGAGGAGCATTTACAGAAATGGAGGAGAGCTGCCTAGCTCAGAGGTCTGAGAAATATTGGGCGCCCAAATCAGCACTGCTTTGGAAACTCTGAGAGACAATAAAACAAAGGTAGGAATTTTCCCCACTTGGAGAAGAAGCCAGTGCAGACTTAAGAAATCAAAGTACAGAGTGAAGCCTTGGCATAACCTGAGCTCCAACACACCAGCAGTGTTGGGGACATTTCCAGCCACAGAGCAAAGCCCCAGTGACCTCAGCTCGCCTCAACGTGGCAGGGGCAACATCCTCACAGCCACACGTTCATCAGCAGCCTACACCCACGCTGACAGGCAGCACCAGGCAGCCTACATACCCCCAGAGTCTGGCATAAAGGAAGGAAAATGTTTGCCCGGCGGCTGAGTGAGCTGAATGGGAGCACTTATGGGAATTTATGGGAACTCCCAGAAATAGTTGGGATGGGGATACCTGGAGGCAGCTGGAGGTTCCACAGAGAAATAATCCATGTGTTGCTAGCCTAATTTTATTGCTAGCTTTGTGTAGTGTAGGCACGGGTTATACATGCACTGTGCTGTCCTGCTACCATTTCTCAGACTCCAGCTCATGGTAAGTGTTCAACGATCGCTCAATTATTTGTTCCTGACCTCAGGAAAGAAAATAACATGTCAGCAGAGAACAGGCAAGGGAGATCACTGTGTGGGGGATGCCAGGGAAGGAATGGGCACCAGGATGAATTACTGGATGGTGTCTGATGACCCATCCTACAGGAACACACTTCCTGGCAATGGCGGATCCGGATCCTGGACCTATAACAAATGCGGAATGGACGGCTCCCCTTTAGTCAATTTAGTCAATGGTATTTTGGCAATTAATTATTACCAATACAAGTGATCATGTATACATGTAACACAAGTGATCATACCAACATATGATGGTATCCAACAAATCGAAAGTTTAATAGGAATTTAATTGCTTTATTGAGAAGTTTTTTTTTTTAATGTCTTAACGTTTGCTTTAATAGGAATTTATCTCAGTTACTCAGTCCTATAACTGAGCAAGAAGTGAGTCACATTGTTTCAGGAATTCAAATCACGTTGCACAAATAAATGGAAAAATGATTCATCCTTTCAGATTTCCCTAAACAAACTATAGCCGAGCTGCCAGTAGGACTAACACCAGGAGCATTTCTCAGCAAGAGGGCGCCAGAGGCTGACATTCTTCATATAATCTGCCTAGAGCCAGTGAAGATTGCAGAGTCTGATGACAAAGTTAAAGGGGCAAAGGAGTCAAATATATAAAAGCGATAGGCAGATGTATCTGGTTCACAGGCTTGCTTTATGCTAATGATTAAATAGTACTGAAATCTCCATAGTTGGTTCAGGATGTTAAATATGTAAATAGCAACATCTGAGCAAGGGAGATAGTGGTATCTTTCTACTTGAAATTGCCTTGCTGAATACAATGGGGTTTTTGTTAATGAATTAATTTTAACAGGCTTTTCTCCACGTAAAAGAAAACTCGGGGTGGTATTTCAATTATCAAAATCATTGGTACATATCCTTTTATGCAACGGCCAAATTGTTACACAAAACAATAGAAAGCATAACGAGGTATCTACTGTGGCATCAGTCATTGTTAATTTGCTAAGCAAGGCCAATTTTAAGGATTTGGGTTTTGAAATGAAGCTGTAATGTAGGATACAGAGAGAGGGTTTTAGAATAGTCAAGTATCAAAAGAGAGAGCAGCCAAGTTGTTTTTAAAAGGGGGAGAAAGGCAAAAATATGATCCAAATTACAATAGAAATAGATTTTTAAAATAAATGTTTTTTAACAGAGAAAAGAAAAGGTCAATGGTCCTGAGGAACTAAGAGCCCAGAACTAAGAGCAGGAAAATGTCAAGCTGGTGACTCTTCTGACAGAGGCACACAGCACAGCTTTATTCAGATCACTCAGCCTCTCACACCTGTAGTGCTCTTACCCATAAACAGAAACTGTGTTAATGAGTTACATTCTTTCATTGTACCCTGTGTTTCTCTTTTCGGCACTTAAAATAGTAACCTGAGCATCACACCCTTTATTATGGAAGAGTGGGGTAGCAGAGTTCATAGTCCTAAAGTCTTGTTTTGAGCCAATCAAGCAGACACACAGAATTAAAAAGAACCAACAAATAGCTCAGGTTAGAGCAACAAGTTCCACTCAGAACCCATCGGGCAGTGGAAACTTGAAATGGACTCTGTCACATTCATCTCTCAGTATGTTAGTTATCTCTTGCCACATAATTAATTACCCTAATACACAGCGATTTAAAACAACATAGATTGATTACTCACAGTGTCATTGGGTCAGGAATTCAAGAGAAGCCCAGCTGGTGCTTCTTGCTCAGGGTCTCATGAGAGCCTGAGCAGTCACGATATCAGCGTGACCAGGCTGTAATCATTTGCAGGCTTGACTGAGGCTGGAAGCTCCACCTCCAAGATTGCTCGTTTGCGTGGTTATTGGAGGGGCCTCAGTTCCTCCCCCGTGGGCCTCTCCACAGAGCTGCTTGAGTCTTCACAACATGGCAGCCGGCTTCTCCCCGACAGAGTGAGCCAAGAGAGCCAGGCAGAAGCCACACATCTCTCATGACCCAGACTCAAGACACACTCGATCATTCCACGATATTCTCTTAGTTCCACAGGTCAGCCCTTTCCAGTGTGGGAGGAGACCACATAAGGACATGAATACCAGGGGGCTAGACTCACTGGGGACTATCTTGAAAGCAGGTTACCACACCCAGCTCCTCCAGTGTTCTAGATATTCATGGCATTCCCATATGGCCAACCTAGATGTAGGCAGAACAATATTTCTGCCAAGGGCCCTTTTCTACCTCCTTCCTCTCACAGCCTCTATGATTCTCTTTATAGCCTTTTTTCCTCACTCTCACCCTCTTCAACCAGACCCTCATAGTCTCTCACTGGGTCTCTTCTTTGTCAGCTTCTTTATGTTCCATTGCCAAATTGTTCCAGAGATTTTCATTGCTGAAGGCAGAAGAGAAGGGAAAAAAATCTTCACTGAGGTCAGTCTTTTAGATTCTCAATATAAAGCCATTAGCTTCTTCACACTAGCAAGATTCACACTTTTAGTATATCTCCTTCACTTTATTATGCCAAAGAATATTTGTCTCCTTCTTGATTCAAATTTCCAAAAACCCTGTTTTCTTGGTTTCAGTATGAGTCAGGCTCCAGGGAGCACGGGGGAGGGGGTATGGGATGAGGAGAGGGAAAGGAAACAAAAACCATATTACCATGCAACAATTGCAATCCATCAATTATTTGTAAATGATTCCTTTTGCATACACCTTATCCAATAAACTATAAGCTCCCCAAATGCAGACAGCATCTACTTGGTCACTGCTTTAGTCCTAGTACCCACAACAGTGTCTGGCACATAGCAGATACTCTAAGAATCATTTAGAATAAAATAGGCAGCCGCCTCAATGACGTTATTTGAGAGACTAAAATTGTCTCCTCTTGATATCCTAAGTGAAGATTCATAAATCTCTGTTAAAATATAATTATGTGATCTGGGACATAATATATTAAATAATGTTAATATATTGACCTCTTAATTAATTAGTATATCTGTTCATTTCTTGATATGTATTTGTAATGCATCATAACTTGAGAATAAATCTAAACTTTGTCATCCACAAAGTCATTTACCGAGCACCCACTCTATAAATGAAATCCTTCTATGGCCAGTCAATACACAAAGTTACACCTGTTAGCAGAATTCATTATCAGATCACTGATGAATTTAAATATTTCTTCTGTTAGGTATACCATAATGGAATGATTTACCAAGGGATGCTGCCTCAATTTAAAACCACAGCTCGATACAGAGGCATCATCTTCAGTGGGGTTGAGGCCCCCCGCACCCTGGGCATTTGGAGCCCTGGAATCTACAGTGTTGCACTCCATTTATCAGCCGGTATTCAGGAATAGAGGCCTCAGTGAGGCTAGTCTCAGTATACCTTTTGTGATGTTCCATCCAAGCCAAGGAGAGAGGAGATACACCACGAGAAATAGTTCAATGAGAAGGAGAGGCTATATCGCTCTGGGCCCCAACCAAAAGCAGATTACATTCACCAGATAATTCAAGGAGGAGGGCTTATTTGAAAAGGGGTGAGTTTTCAAGATATGATGGGATGCAGACAAGCCTTGAGACAAAGTGCAAGTCAGAGGAGCTGGTACTGGTAGAGTGGCTCAACAGGCTCGGAAGAGAGGTGGGCTGCTGACACCCAGGTGCAGACCACTGCTAACAGCCCCCTAGAGAGGAGCCAGCCTCGCTCTCCCATCCCTCCAACCTCCTACCGGAAGACAGAGAGGAGGGCACCCAGAACATCCAAGACAGGAGAGCTTTACTTTATTCCTCTCCGAATCCTTCACACAGGGCAGTGCCTGCCACAGACAATGAGGCCTTAGGAAACGTTTTGTGTGAACTGAGCCCAGCCTCCCCTACTCTCCCCCCACACTCATGCCGTGACACCTGGCAGGTCACTCTAGCTCCTGGATACCCAGCCTCCCACCTCTACCATAAGAATGATAATAACAAGAGGGATTCTTTCTGGGGAAAAAAAGGAGACAATGTGCTGTGAACTGTACATCTCTACACAAATACGAGTCATGGGAGATCCCTAAAGGAATGCTGCCTCTATGCTTATTACACTAAAATGTCATCCCCTAGGAACATTTTAGTAGTGAAAAGACAGTGCAGATTTTCTCCTTTAAATTATTCTGCTTGATAAAGTAGGTAATGTAAGGCAGAGGAATCTACATGTATTTCCATGTTACTCAATAATTCTATTTTTATTTTCCATGGGCAAAAATCAGTCTTACGAAAGAAAAAAAAAAAAGAGTTGTTTAATTGTTAGTTTAGACTTAACCAAATCTGTATAAAGATAGAACCGTGTTGTCCAATACAGAAGCCATGAGTCATATGTGTCTATTTAAATTTAAATTTTAACGAATTAAAATTAAATATAATTAAAAATTCAGTTCCTCGGTCACAATTGTGACAATTCAAGTGCTCAACAGTCACATGTGTTGGACAGTGCAGAACATTTCCATTTTCACAAAAAGTTCTATTGGACGGCACTGAGCCTAGACGGATGACCTCTCAATTTTCCTCTAGAATTATATTTTGAAACTCATATGACTAAAATTAAAAATGACCACACTCTGGTTAGTTTATTCTGACCATGGCTGAGGTATGATCACAACATTAGATTCAAACTATAAATAATGGCTATCAGCATGAAATATTTGATTTTTACAACGAAGACAAGCCTAACTATATTAGCTACTGTTAAGTTATATTTAACAAGAATGATGTATGTTTAAGTACATGGGATTAAGGGGATCTTTTTAAAGTTTATAATTTCCCTCTGCTCATATAGCAGAGGTTCTATAATAAAAAGAATCACATCTCGCCAAGTGAAATCACTTATTTACATCTGTGTAAATATAAACAACGCAAAAACAAATGTGGTTCCAGGCAGTTGGAGCACGGATATGTTAGAATTTAATTTGCCAC
This sequence comes from Diceros bicornis minor, assembly GCF_020826845.1. Classification (NCBI taxonomy): domain Eukaryota; kingdom Metazoa; phylum Chordata; class Mammalia; order Perissodactyla; family Rhinocerotidae; genus Diceros; species Diceros bicornis. Next base: position 136,717 of record NW_026691037.1, on the reverse strand, counting down.
ATCATTCAGCCTTTATAATAACAGAAGATGAGCTGGCCCTGTGGCGTAGCAGTTAGGTGCGCACGCTCTGCTGCTGGTGGCCTGGATTCGGACCCCGGGCCCGAACCGATGCACCACTTGTCAAGTCATGCTGTGGTGGTGTCCCATATAAAGTGGAGGAAGATGAGCACAGATGTTAGCCCAGGGCCAGTCTTCCTCAGCAAAAAGAGGAGGATTGGCATGGATGTTAGCACAGGGCTGATCTTCCTCACAAAAAAAAAATAATAATAATAATAGCAGAAAGTATGACGGAATCACTTACAGCAGGATGTGAAATAGGTTGCTCTTTGTTAGCTACAGCTGATAAAACCTGATGAACGTCCTACATTCTGAACACGTCCTCAGGGCAGAGCCAAAGAGATCTTGCCACCATCACACCCAGTGGCCCACTTAGGGAGAAGGATAGAGACTCACTGAAGAGGAGACTTTGAAATGAATTGAAGGAAGAGAGTGCCATGGTGTCCTGTGGGAAAGGGGAGTGGTGTGCTGCCCCTAAAAGCGACGCAAGTAACAGGAGCCCTAAGAGAATCACCCAGAGAGATTATGGTTTTCTGCAGGAGATATTTCACTGCTCTGGTGGAAGTTTGCTGAATGGCAAAAATGTGTAGGCACATTCTATGAGAGTATTTTACGAAGCTCTCACATCTGTCTCCAGGTGTTTGGAGGCATACATGAAGATACAGACTGGGGCCAGACTCAGGGCCCTCAAGGAATCTGTAGGCGAGAGGCAGCTGGGGCAGCCCGCAAGGCAGGGCCAAGAGAGAGACCAGCAAGAGGAATGGCCCGCACCAGCTGGGCCTGGGTGCATGAGGTTTCCCATGTTCAATCTTTGCTGCCTGCCCATGGAAGAAAACCTCCTGAGTCTAGCGCTAGGGCAGGAGCCGGAACAGGGATATTGGCAAGTGTCAGCCAGCAAGTGCATTGCAAGCATCAGGAAACTACAGTGCAGAGATGCCTGTGGAGGGAGAGGAGGGCAGAAAACCCACCAAATCATCCCACAAAAGAAAACTAACTACGGACACCTGCCAAGGTAGAGAGCAATTGCATCCGAAACACAGCCCCAGGAGAAAGACCAGTACCCAGTAATAACAAACCCAGTAGGAATATGCAGAACAACTAACAATGGTTGAGTAAATGCTTTACATAAATGACCTCATACAATCCTCACAACCGTAACTCATTATTGAAATAGTCATTAAAAAATCATTATTGGCACTTCATAGATGAGGAACCTGAGACACTACGGAATTATAACCAAGCTCACAAAGCCAGTGAGTGGCAGAGGCTCTAACCTCAGGTATCTAATTCCAGAGTCCGTGCTCTTAACCACTGTGCTTACTGCCTCCCTTTCTACCCCTTTACTGCTCATCACAGCCCCCACTTGAAAGCTGGAAGAGCCAGGCACAGCAGAGTGAGCGGAGAAGTGGAAGGGGATTTGAAGTAAGGATATTGAAAGAACAGTTAACACCTCCCCTCCCCGCCCACATCACTGATCTTAAAACAGGGTCAGGGCTGAAACTAAAGGGAAAAAACTTTACACTGGAAGCAAGATTAAACTGTTGCTTTAGAATGGACTTTTTAACATCTGTTAATGACTAACAAGCTACAAGATCTGTATAAAAGGCTATCAAATACTGGGGGCCAGCCTCGTGGCATAGTGGTTAAATTCATGCACTCTGCTTTGCGGCCCAGCGTTCGCAGGTTCGGATCCTGGGAACAGACCTATGCGTCGCTTATCAAGCCATGCTGTGGCAGGCGTCCCACATATAAAATAGAGGAAGATGGGCATGGATGTTAGCCCAGGGCCAGTCTTCCTCAGCAAAAAGAGAAGGATTGGCAACAGATGTTAGCTCAGGGCTCATCTTCCTCACCAAAAAAAAAAATGCTATCAAATACTAGAGAAGGGAAAGCCTAAAAATCAGGTGTGACATTGGTGATAGATGAAGCTATTTTCTGATCGGATGCCACTGAGTTCAATGCAGTCAATAAATGTTCCATTTTTATAAATATTGTTAATAGTTTGAATCTGACAAAGTTGTGCTTATAGCTCTGCTATGCAGATTAATAATTAAACTCACCAAGATGGGGCCAAGATTAATTTTAGTCATAGGTTTATCAAAATATAAGTCTAGAAGGACCTTGGGAAGTCATCTATCTTATCCCTTTAACAGACTGTGTTTAAGTCCAAACCAATAATGAAAAATGGTTGGGCACACAATGTAAATGAAATAGAAAAGAAAAAGGACTAATTGCTATATAATTTTTTAAAGAGCAATTGAAGCTTAATCATTACCTAATAACACAAAAGAATAAACTAATAGAATATTTATTTGCATGTCTTTTCAAAAATTCTCAAGTTCAAAAATTCGCAACTTCAAAAATTGTGTTTCCTTATCAATTGACCCATCCTTTCACTTTAATACCGGCAGTAAGATAAATGACTTAAGAGAGTCAAACTAATGAAAGCTGTAGGATAAATGGAAAAATATGCTAACTTCCAGAAAACTACAACTTAGAGAAGTTTGAAATAAGTTGGACTAAGAACGTTTCCTTTTCTTCCACTCCCCCAAATATAAATCATTCTTGAAAATTAAACAGATTTTCCAAACAAAACTTCCTTTCTAGCAGATTACACATTAAAACTCTTTCAGTAGTTATTGAGGGAAAAAATCTGTCAAAAACGTATTGATATTTTGGAACAGATTATTTTAACCGGAAAGCCTACTCATTATGGTGAGTCATGGAAAAAAAAATCTTTTATCAGTATTTTTTTGAGTAAATGATTTTCCTAAGATATTTCACATATAAAAGTTGTCTCAAGAAAGAAACCTCATTAGAAAACCTAAATTGTCTATAGAGTCTTTAAAGTTGACTAATCTTGGAGAGAATAATCTCTAGATGAGAAAAAGAGGCATAAACACATGAAATAATTTCAAGGAGCTGAAACCCTACACAGTGGCTCAGTCTGAGGTCTGTAATTGTGCTCACAGAGGGCACAAATATAACAGCCACCTCATTTTGCTTCCTTCCTGACCTATTGTAATTTTCAAATGTTATATGTTTTCCCGAAATTAATTTTATCACCAGCTTCCTATCTTTAACTGAAGACAAAATTAAAAGGAGCCAATTCTAGCTTTTTGACCTAACAGCAATAAATGCATGGACCATCCCTCCAAAAATTCTGATTTGTAATCGATCTTGTGTGAACCCTAGATATTAGTATTTTTAAATAGTCTCCCTGGGATGAGAACCACTGCTCTGGCTTATTTGTACATGCAGGAGTGGCTCATTATTCCTTTACTAAAAAGGCCTTCCCTCCAAACCAATGAGAGGAGTTAGATGTAAAGCTCTAGTTAAATCCACAAGCAGAGGGGCCTTGTATGTTCAACATTCCTGCAATTCTGCAACCAGGTTGCCTCCTGGCCATTCACTGTGGTTTTTCCAGCACAATATATATCTTAATTGTGAATCAAAATTTTCATAAATAAATGCTAAGTAGAATTTAAAAGCTGTTTTTCAAACCATTAAATATGTTAGGTGCCCAGACACCAGGCATTTGTTGAGCCTTTGTTAAAACTGAAATTATGACATTGTTTTTACTTCAAATGACCCTCATTACAAATTTACCTAATATTCATTGGAATGACACTTTTTGTAATGACATTTGTATTCACACGCATTCATATTTATTTCTATGGATGTTTCATTTTAATTTGCCATTGATTAAGAATCAGTTGATGATTCTTCGATTGCCTTATTTGGACAGGAGAGTAGTCCTCACTGTTTTTGGAGGAGCTCCAAGCCTGGTGTAATCAGGAGCTCTGGGTGTATAAGCCAAAGTCTTTTGTCTCATTTGTCACCTAAGCCAATCATCATTTCAACTGGATTTGCACTTGCTGAGAGAATCAGGGGAAAGTTTATTCTCCAATTATAGTGTGGCATATAAAACTGCACTATAATGGCCATGAGAGAAATGGAAACTGAGTATGAAAAATCATTTTCCATTTTCTAAATATAAAGGTGGTTTTTCAATCAGCAAGTCCATTCAGCCTTTTATTCAAATGCTGACGTTAAAATTAAATATCAGTGTTGATGCTTTTTATTCAAGAAGAAAAACACTTATTATTTAACCAGAATTTATATTACCACTCATGCATTTTCTCATTCCCATAGCAAATCTATGAGGCAGAACATCCCTCTTTTATAGACTGGTAAGGTGAGGCTCAGAAATATTTAATGATCTTTTTTTGCGACAAACAGCAAAATTATGGCAAGACCTAATTCTTAAATTCCCAATTCTTGCTTCATCCCTAATATAAATGTTAACATATATGAGTCAAATGCAGGATTACCTCTCTCAGTAATTGATCAAATAACAAGTATTTATTATTAGCCTAGCACTGTATCATCAGGCCCCATTAGGATGCAAAAGAGTAATAAAGCATGACCTCATGGAATTTACAATCTGGTTGAGTCTAGCTTAATTAACTATTTAATTTCAGTTAGTGTTAAATTTTAAATCCTGAGATTTTTTTAAGTTACATTTTCAATAATACTATGACAGCTGTAACCAGACAAACAAGAATGTGAGAAATACTATAGAACTAATGATCTGATTTCTTCAACAAATGAAAAGAATGAAAAAACAAAAAAAACAAGGAGAGAAGCCAATAGATTGAAGACTGTAAAGAAAAATGTCAACCAAATTTAATGTGTGGGTGTTGTTTTGATCCTAATTTGAATAAATCTATTGGGGAAATGCGAACACTGACTGGGCATTTAAGGATAGCAAGGAACCTTTCATTTCTTTGAGGAGTTATAACGGTATTTTAGTGGCTTTTGTTGTTGTTGAGGAACATTGGCCCTGAGCTAACATCTGTGCCAGTCTTCCTCTATTTTGTATGTGGGTCACTGCCACAGCTTGGCTTGATGAGTGGTGTAGGTCCATGCCCAGGATCCTAACCAGCAAACCTGGGACGCTGAAGCAGAGCATGCAGAAATTAACCACTAAGCCACCAGGCTGGCCCCAGTTGCATTTTTAAAATACCCCTCAACTTTTAGAAATAAAATTAAAAGGTTACCAACCAGTTAATAATGGTTGGTATTTTTACTGGGCATTTATATGTTCCAAGGGCTGTGCTAAATATATTACGTGTACTATCTTGTTTAAAATTTATAATACTAAACATTGAGTCCCTTTTTACAGATGAAAAACTGAGATTCAGATTCCTTAAAGGTAATATCTAAAATCTTAGAGCTAGCAAACATCTGAGCCAGTCTTTGAATCCAGGTCTGTCTGATTATAGAGCTCATGTAATCAGCACTCAACCTGTAGTTAATTGTGGGATTTTTTTGTTTTTTTTTTAATCTACTGCAGTACTCTAAACTATGTTTTTAAAGGTAGAAGAGATAAGGAAATTTTGTGATTTTTCTTTCTGAAACCTGAACAATCAAAACTTTTACTGCTGCTGAGTATGTAAGAAATGTCTCACTAAGAGCAACTCAGATTTTCTTTTGACTCTCACTGTAAGGAATTTAAGGAATTTTTCAGGGGAGGCACAAAGATTGTTCTTTTCCCAAATTGGTTCTATAAATTCAGCAAGTGAGTGAACACATTCAAGAACAAGGGCTATGGCAGAACAAGCATTTAAATCACTTCAACTTCAAAATGCTTTGTGCTCTCCAAATCCTTTTGATCATTAAGCCAGCAGTAAGTGGATGTCTAAGTTGGAGCATTTTGAGGAATATTTTCCAGAAAGTTCATAAGAAATACTGCTCCTTTGAATTGAATAAATTTTCTCCAGTAATTTATTTGAAAACAGATGAGCCACTGCTCCAAGGAGAAAGCCTATTGTCATTAATGTATTGAATCCTTTACAATGTCTTAGAAAATAATTGGACATGGTAAAACTTGAGGGGTAGAGAGATAGGATTGCAGGATGAAACACAGAAATACAGAACCAGCAATGTCTCTCAAAGGAACACATTTGTCCTAATGTCGCTCCCATGTGAGACAGTAGCGTGAACTAGCCTTAATGCATTTAAAAATTCTGGAAGGGAAAAAAGAACTATCGCCTGATCTCCAATCTGTCCTCTACTCCACATTTGTACCAGAGTCTGTACTATTCAGCACAGCAATGCTATGCATATGCAACACTTTGTGTTTGCAAAATATGTGTAAGAAAAGGCTAAATAAGGAAGGAGCTAGCAGAAGTGAATTACCGCCATTCTGTGGTCCCAGCTGCTGGCTCTTATCTCCATACAATCTAGCAAAAGATTGTTGCAGGTGAATTTGCAAATAAAAGGAAGTACTTCTCTTACTACTCTCTTCAGATAATAAAATTTTAAATCTGTTACCAAAGAGTCACAGAAATTTAGAATTGAAGATGATTTTAGAAATCATCTAACCAAACTCTCTTGGTTTTCACATACAGAAAGTAAACCCAAAGAGGTCAAATAATTTGCCTAAGGTAACACAATAAAGTTGGTTAAGAAAAGAGCTGGTAATGGAAATAAAACTTCTTTACCCCTAGGGTGATTTTGGAGCAAGCGACTGCCTGGATTGCTTGGGAAATTATCCTTAAAGCTTCAGAGTAACATTGCACCTTTTAGCTACATCTTGCTTTATGAAATAAACAATATTTTATGAGATGAATGATTTTAAAATCTCTATGTCATGAGAATAACCCAGTTCTGGAAAATATTTTTGTCCATTTCAAAGTGGAAACATTAATGACCCATATAGAAAATATTTAGAAAGAACTATAAATAAGTGATAGTTTCCTTAAGAAGTGATACATATCAGCCATTCTATTAAAAATGGCAAGCATTGAACATTGTATGCACTTTAAAGTATTCTTACACCAGGAAAAATCTTTAAGGAAGTCCTGTAATTTAACATTTCTGAACAATACTGGATTGTTCATCTGAAAGTCCCTATGGTATTTTGATTTTTTGAATCTCTGGCCAGATTCAGAATTCTGAAGGTATGTTAAATTCCAACTCATCTAATTTAAAAATCCATAAGAAATAATATCATAAGACAGTCAACACTAAGAAAGAGGTGTTGAGTAGAATGTTGCAGGTAAAGTTACACCAAGAAGCAAACATCAATTTAAGGTCCGTTATTCCCATCTCCAATATTAGTCTTCGAACTTAACAGGAAGAATTTTTCTTAAAAAGACATAATTTACCATGGAATATAAGAATATCAAATTTTATATATATATGTATTTTAAAATCTTGCCCTAAAGACATTGAACAAACCAAGTAATTATTTCAAATTACTAAATCATTCATATGTGTAGGAGATGCATGTGGGAGAAAGCAAAATAGTAGCAAACCTGAAGGTGAAATCTTCTAAGACATGAAATCAAGAGGAATTAAAATATAACAGATGAATATGATCATGTCAAAAGCATAAAGGAGATAGTCTTAAGGGGCTCCCTCTGCTCAAATTTGGGGCAATTTGACATCAAACTATTAATAGTGCTATTGAATTATTATGCATTGAAAAAAATTCGTAGTGTTAAAGAGGAGAGAGAGAAATTGAGAGAGGGAAAGGAGATAAAGCTAGTTTGGAAAACTATTAACAACTTACAAATCTAAGTAAGAGATACACAAGAATTCATTGTACTACTCTTTTAACTTTACTGTAATTTTGAAATATTTCAAAATAAAATGTTGAGGAAAACAGCATTCCCTGCTCTCTATATATATAGCAGGGGGAAAAAAGTAAAGGATAAGATTATACATCTTTTGGTAGAGAATTAAAATTCAAATAAAGTGACCTAGGTAAGAGCTCAGAGGTGATAGGATTAAGTGATTAGTTATGGTCATAACTGGGAAGCTTAAAACCAATCAATTTTATGGACATTAACTTTTTTTTTTTTTTTTTTTTGCTGAGGAAGATTCACCCTGAGCTAACATCCATGCCAGTCTTCCTCTATTTTGTATGTGGGTCACAACCACAGCATGTCCGTCTATGAGTGGTGTAGGTCTGTGCCCAGGAACCAAACCCAGGCTGCCAAAGCACGGCACACCAAACTCAACCACCAGGCCACGGGGCTGGCCCCAACATTAGCTATTTTTAAAAAAAGGAATATATAAACAAGAATGGAGGGCCGGCCCCGTGGCTTAGCGGTTAAGTGCGCGCGCTCCGCTACTGGCGGCCTGGGTTCGGATCCTGGGCGCACACCGACGCAATGCTTCTCTGGCCATGCTGAGGCCGTGTCCCACATACAGCAACTAGAAGGATGTGCAACTACGACATACAACTATCTACTGGGGCTTTGGGGAAAAAAAAAACGAGGAGGATTGGCAATAGATGTTAGCTCAGAGCCAGTCTTCCTCAGCAAAGAGAGAAGTATTAGCATGGATGTTAGCTCAGGGCTGATCTTCCTCACAAAAAAAAAAAAAACAAAAACAAAACAAGAATGGAATAGTCTGCTTGTTATGTATGAAAGGGGAATTTGAAGAGCCTAATTTGACTAGTGCTGGGCTTCTAGCACTCTGTAGAGGACAAAGGGGTCTGACAAGCATAAAGCTTTGTGATAATTTGGCAGTCAAACCACTATCATGGAAATGGATATATCAGGTACCAGGTATGGTGGCACATGCCATTAAAATCATCTAATTTCCTGCTCATGAAGCTCCTTCTGTAGATTTTGGTAGGGGAAAGGGAGGAGAGGAACCATGTGGACTAGTCAATAATGCTCTGTCCCACTGGCAGATATATTTCTGTTGACATTGTGATTGGTACTTCAGTCTCCTCTAGTTTTAGTGAGTATACATGGTTAAATATGTCTAGGTGATTAGGAAAAATTGAGTTTCTGAGTTTTTAGATATGTAATATGGGAAACAGAACCTGAGAAATGACAGATATCAGGATGTTTTCTTCGAGTAGTGCCTTTATTTTACTGCCGAGTATTTCTGAAGTGACCTTGAAATTTAGTAATAATATCAGTAAGAAACTGACATTGGAGGGTAAGAAATAGATCTTCTTTTAGTGTTGTAAACACCCACAGGAAAGGCAAAAGAACTTTGACACATTTTCCTATAGAAGAAAATACAGAATCTCAATGGAGAGAGATCAACAAGATTTTTCCAACTCTCATCTGTGCTGCTTTAGAGGATCTTTGATTTCCACAGAAATGAGCGAGTTGAAATTAATTCATTCAAAAAACATTTGTGGGGCGAGCCCAGTGGCACAAGCGGTTAAGTGCGCGTGCTCCACTGCGGCGGCCCTGGGTTCGCCGGTTCGGATCCCGGGCGCGCACCAACACACCGCTTGGCAGGCCACGCTGTGGCGGTGTCCCATATAAAGTGGAGGAACATTTGTTCAGTTTCCATTACGTGTGAGGCTTCACTCTGGGGATTCAGCACTGGTCCCTCCTCTCATTGAGGTTTTGTTCCATTGTCTGTAATTTATTTTAAAATTCTTCAACATGGAGAGCTAAGTAATTTTCTTTCACAGGGGCCTTTATCTCTCAAACCACACTCTACTTCATGTGTTACACTGGCCTAACTATTGTATCAAATTATTTCAGTGTTCAGCACAACACCAGAAGATGAACTAGTGGGATCCCATAATAACAAATCCAGGTATTGTCAAATCTAAGCCAGTCTTACAACCAACTAAAATTTTCAAGAGAGGATTTCCTGCCTGATGTACTACATCTTTGGTATTTATCCTTAAACAAATTTTGGCCATATGAATTGTTTCCGAGATCACATGCAAGAGAGTTCCATTCTCTGTTTAGATACCCAAGGAGAGTGTTAGTGATTGCAGAATGTGAGTAACATGATATTAGCATTGGAACATGACCAATTTGTGGGAATCAATTCAGCACCAAATATACATTATAAATGAAATAATCTGAACACAACAGAACTTGTGGAACACCATGGGAATACCCTGGCAGGAAAAGATTACAATAAATGAATCAAGTACATCCTTACAAGGAATACAATGAATAGAGTAAGAGCAGTGATTACTAAGGGAACTTTACATAACAACAAGAAACAAATAGGAAATGCAATACACCGTAATAATTGTTCCCAGATAGCCATTTTGGCACAAGCACAATGGGAATTATAAAAAAAATAAATTATAGGACATGCATTAGAAAGCAGCCACATTGTGCAGAATCAATTAGAATTCTGGAGACAGATATCTGCTCAGTAAATTACCTCCAAACTCTAGAGGCAAAGGAAAGAGCTAACGTTTTTTTCACTTTCCAGAAGAAACTGAGGCCTAGAGTAATTAAATAGCCCTAGTTGAAAAGAGAAAGTCTACTTGACAGAAGAAATTCAGCTAACAACTGTGAAATAAGGGATAGAATTATAAATATAACTACATTTCAAGCCCTAAGGAGATTATTGATTCTGCTAAGTCTTATCAATTCATGTTAACAGCATTAGGCAAATGGCTGCTGGGAACCTGGCAATTCACATAGTTCCAACCAAATAATTTTGGTCACAAGCAGAGAAACATAACTTTACAATGGAAGAATCAGACTTTAAAACCCCTTAATCCTATGGCCAAATTTAATATCACCACTGGTGGGACTACCAGACATTTGTGACCCCCAATCTGAGACAATGTAAAGTATTAAACATGACCTGTGATTTTAACTTTGACAAAAATGTTTAAATTGAATTTTACAAAGCTTTTAGATTTGACTCCTAGATTACACAGATTACTGGGTGTGAAGGAACAAGGAAAACACCACCACAAGAAAGGGACCAAGCAACATAAGACATTCTAAAGGACCACTAGGGGAACTTCAGCAAGTCAGAATGTCATCACAAAAGGTACTGCAACTCTGAAAGAGACTCAAGGGATTTAACACAGCATGTTGGGATTGGATCTTGAATCAAATAGACCACTTGGAAAGGGACAATAAAAGAAATTTAAATATGGCCTGAGTATTACATAATATTAATAAATTATTAAATATTGTTAGGTGTGATAATGTCATTTTGGTTATGTAAGATGTTTTTATTTTTAAAGAAACATATTGAAGTATTAGGATGGAATGTTATATTTATTTTACTTAAAATACATCACCATAGGCAGTGTGATACATATGTACACATTAGCTTTAATCTGCAAACTATAAGCAGAATACATACACCAGGGAGAGTGAGTTAGCATCTGGAAGACTATTCAAAAGCCCTTCAAAAGTAGCTGCTTCTAGTTTCAATGATCTCTATCTCCAGCCACCAAAGTATTTATTAACTGACAAAATGGATGTTAGAAATTATTATTTTTTAATTATTTTGCATTGGTGAAATGCCTGCTGTACAATGTACATGGATTGGCCAGAAATATTTTGCAGGCACACTGGTCCTGAATTCTGTTGCTATAATATTATTGCATTTTGCTTTGAGTAAACCTTCTATGCAAGTTGCTTGTCAGAGAACCCAAAAAGAAAGGGAACTGGACTTTACGGGGAATACAGACAGGTGGTATGACTGTGCTGGTGTTTGCATGCTAATAAATGCTTGCTGAGTTTCAAAATTCAGTCTGAGGCTTGCTTTATTTCTCACATTGTAATGTATATCATCTCATACCTAGGTTGAGGGAAAAGAGACCTATAAGCTTCACCTACATCTATGGGAAGTCATTAACTACCTAACTACCAAAGGAACTGAATTGTGAAGGAGCAATGCAGTCTTGACATTGTCAACCTGAAATAGGGTCTAATGGACCGCAATGGAGAGTAACTTCAGGGGCCCTTATGTGTAAACACTGTGTTGATTGCAAAAACGATGGTTGACCAGACCGGGAATTGTCCTCAAGTACCTTATTTTATGTAAAGACAAAACTCAAGGGCATAAAACTTTGTTTTTGTCTAATCTAAATTAAAGGAACTGTTAGAAAATGATTATTCTTTTATTTAGCTTATCATATAAAAGTAACATCTGGGTATCTATTTTCAATCCAAAATTTAGCACTCAGTTTAACTTCAACTAGTTTAATTTCCAATTCCTTGCCTTTTTATTTTATCTACAAAGTACATCACACTCCCTAAAATAGATTCTGAATAGAGGTATTTTATATTTAATAATACAAAGAGAAGGTACATGGTTGCAATGTATCTTTACACATAAATGTCTAGGTAAAACTTAACATGGCTGCCACGAGGAAGGAGCCAGCAACCTAGTACATATAGAACTAACACTTCTACTCATGCTGAGGAAAAAACACTCAGTATCTATTCAATCAGGGTACCCAGAACTAGGCCAGACTAGTTCAGGGACATCAATTATGGATGGGCTCCCCTGACACCAAACTCTCACCTCTCCTCACCTCAAAAAGAGATACAGTTTTGGGTCATTCCAGTGACCCAGCAAGTCCCAGGACCTGCTGTTGCCCAACCTGGAGAGGCTCCACAAAGCCCCTTGACTTAACATGCTGAATCTGGGGAAATGTTGGTGGGAAGGGGGGCACCATAATTCAGAGGAATGGGGTGAGGAAATGGGAGGATGGAGCTCAGAATGTTCTCTCAGGCAGAGGCTGTCCCAGAAGCTTTAATAAGGATGAGATGCTGGACTTCCTGTGGCTTCAAAGTCAGCACCTCCATGGCGCACATGGGGCTGCAGCAGAAGTGAATGAGGTGCCTCAGAAGTGGACTGAGATGAGCGCCAGAAGCTGGACACAGGACTGTGCCTCTGGACGTGGAACGTGGCTCCCAGCAGAGAGAGTTGTGGGGGGAGCAGCACGGTCTGAATGGGAGAAGGTGCTGGTGCCAGTGGTTGGCAGGAAACTAGAGTGGTGGGCTGGATGTAAGGAGGAGGTGGAGGGGGTCTTTGAGGCCTGGACACCACCAAGCTGTAGTTTGAATGGATCTGAGGACCTGATCCTGGTGTGGTAAGAGGAGAAGTGGGATCAGCCTTTGGAGGTTTTTGTTTGGGTGGTTGGGCCAAAGTCTCTCTGGATGGATTGGTGGATATTTCCTATCTCGATAAACACATATGAATCATATTTTAAATCTTTTCCTAAAGCCTCAACATTGTTATCATGGGTTATGATTCTATAATTAGATAAAAATAGTGAGAAATATTGAGATAGATCTATAAACCATAGATTTGACTTTGGGACATTTTCAAATAAATTCTCTCTCCTTTTAAAAATTGGTGTATGTATGATAAGAAAAAAGAAATCATGACATACAATAAAATTGCAATTGAAAATATAAGTGCATTATCTTTCAGAGGTAACTGTTTCCTACAGCTAACAATTTGTCACTTAACTGCAGTGGGGTTGACTCTTGGGTGTCTTTCTTTGTGTTTCTGAAAGAAAAGAGACCCAAATTTAACTACCATTGCAAGGAAAAAATACCTAAGTGCAATTTTAATTTGGCTTTCTCTAACTTCTTTTGGTGAATATGTAATTTTAAATGTATGCTACACTGACTTAATAAAAATCTTATGTAGTGCCTATAAAGAAATTGGTGTGTGTGTGTAAATTTGAGGCTGGCTCCTACCAAGGTGCAATATATATACAAAGCCTTGATTCAAAGATTAATGCCTACTAAAAAATAAAATAGTTATATAGAGGCACACGAAGATGTGGATTCTATCAAATGATAGCAAAGCTATCTCTGTGCATTTCTGGAAATGTGTAAACTCCCCTTGATGATTCCCATGAGCAGCTAGTGTCCTGGGGGACAGCCTGACTCTTGAGAGGGGCCAACAGGATTCACGGGCAGTGACTTCCTTGTTCCAAACATGGATCTGTCCTTTGATGATATTTTGCTGTAGCAAAGCATATTTTTTAAAAGTCCTCTGGAAGAGAAAACTCCCAAATGGTACAGTTACAAGATGGAAGCATCCCAGATACTTGAGACATCATTAGAGGAGAGCTATCAAGGAGAGACACCGAAGCGCATCCAACTTTGCATGAACAAGTCATAATCTTTGTTTTGGTGAGGTGCCTCTGGGTTTTTCTGTTAAAATAGCACTGCATTGCCAATTCTCATTAATATATTAAATAATAGAATTTCCAAAGGGAGAGAAGAGAGATAATTGACGAGAGTCAATATTCAAGGAAATAATGGTCATAGAATTTTCTAGAATTAATAATCAATGCATTCACAGATGCAAGTAGTACAGAATTCCAAGGAGGAAAAATAAAAATAAATCCACTACTAGAACACAATAATAATATTTAAGAATACCAAAGACAAAGAGATCTTAAAAGCAACCACAAAGAATTGGATTGTCTAAAATGGAATAACAAGAATACTGATAACCAACTCCTCAACAGAAACAGCTGAAGCCAGAAACACAAAGGACGATCTTCAAATGGTCCACCTCGAATTGTGTATAGCTGAACTTTCTTGAAGAGTGAGGGTAAAATAAAGACATATTGCTAATTAGAAAGTACCATTGACTGAATTTTGCTAACAGAACCAATATAAGTAGGAAGGAGATGGATTTAAGAAGCAATGGTAAGCAATGAAATAGATTTGGGTAAGTTTCTAAATAGCATAGACTGTAGAAAGTATAATCAAACAACAATAGTAACCAGGGTAGAAAAAAAATACTGAACAGTAACATCATATAAGACACTAGACTCAAATTGAAGCATTTTAAGAACTTTTATTGTTCTGGAGATAGCAAAAGTATTAAGGTTCTCAAAGTCAAATGTATTTGCTCAAAAATTAAGAATTATCACTTAAGGAATAACTTTAGCGAAGTCAAAGAATAATAAAGTTTGATGAAATAGAATAGCTTAAAATTTAAATTAATAGAGATTCACAATTTTTCTGAAAATTGAGTCCAAGCTTCTGCTGTTCAAAAGAGATACCCATAAAACAAACACACAGGACAAAAGTTTAAGGGATCGACAAAAATTCTATGAGGCAATACCAAACCAAAATTAGCAGGTGTATTCATATCATACAAAATATACTTTTGGGGAGAAAACTGGAGATCAAGAAGTTCCAAACTGATAAAACCAACCATCAATCTGTAAGTTAAACTCTAAACTTGAATGCACCTAATAACATAGTTTCAAAAATATATAAAGCAAAATCAACAGAATTTCCTGGAGAAACTGGTGCATTCACATTCATAATAAGAAATTTTAATATACATCTTTCAATAACCCCTAATCCACTGTTTTATATTTAGTAGATTTGAATGCTCAGGTGGACTTGTAGATTCAGGCGCTTGAAACATATGCTTTAATTTTTTTTTTTTTGTGAGGGAGATCAGCCCTGAGCTAACATCCGTGCTAATCCTCCTCTTTTTGCTGAGGAAGACCGGCTCTGAGCTAACATCTATTGCCAATCCTCCTCCTTTTTTTTTTTCCCCAAAGCCCCAGTAGATAGTTGTATGTCGTAGTTGCACATCCTTCTAGTTGCTGTATGTGGGACGCGGCCTCAGCGTGGCCGGAGAAGCGGTGCCTCGGTGCGCGCCCGGGATCCGAACCCCGGCGACCAGTAGCGTAGCACACGCACTTAACCGCCAAGCCACCGGGCCGGCCCTATGCTTTAATTTTAAAGGATGCTAGTGTATTAGTTTACCATGTTCCTATGGTATCTATTTTGATCTTACCCTAAGGAGAAAAGAAATATACTATATACTCACCAAGATGATCACAGAGACTGGACCTATGAAACTCCAGATAAACCCTCCTGTTAGGTTGAACCAGCAACTGAATAAAGAAGAATCAGTAAATATATATGAACTGTTCAGTACTGCCTCGGATAAATGTAAGATGCTTAAGGGATACTAAAATGTATGCAGTATGTTTCCCATCAAAATAATTCATAATTAGAGATGCATTAGGTGTTCAACTAAAGCGGCCACACGAGGTTCATGAGGGACAGGAATGTGGTTGGATGATGTCTGGTAGGTAGTCGCCTGGTGATTCAGTAAGGTAGAGTGAAAAATTCTGGGAATAAGTGGAGTGAGGCTGGGTTATGAAGGACCTGGAAAGATTGTAATAGGCAGTTTGACTTGATGTAAATTTGGTCTAGACCATTTGCTGGTTTTTGAATTTGAACAGCACAATGAAATTTTAAGAAAATTCTGAATGCAAAATATATTAGAATTGCAGCGAGAACTAATGTAGAGATTACCTAGAGAGCACAAGAATGGAGACAAGAAATCCCAAATATAATTAAAGGCTCTGAATAGAATAGAATAGAACGTTTATCAACATAGTTAGATAGAAATAGGAATCCACAGATTTTTGCTAATTCAGAGGAGAATCTCAGAGTGCGAAGAATGTTTAGAGTAATGATGAGGACTTCAAGTGCTTCTAAAGACTGTCACATAACACTATATATTTAACAGCGTACTTGGGATTAAAAACAACACAAAAATACTCGTTTATCAGAAAAAATAATTTTAAGTTTTAAAACATTTAGAAAGCACCATGTATTCAGAGTGCTGAGGCCATTATCGTGGGTGGATAGGATTTAAGAAGAGGCACCTTTCTTGATATCAGTGAATTGGCCTCCTAACACTGTAACTAATCCAGAGAAATTTATTTAATTTCTGTTTATATTGAGACAGGAGTTTTCTTTCTCCAAATTTCAATATGATTACATTTTCAACCACTACTCAGGCTGCTTTTTCGTGTATAAAATGTACGTGGGAGGTGGGGCTGAATGAGATTTTAGATAACCTCTAATACTCTATACACCCCAGAAATTAATGATTCCATCTATATGATAGTTTACACTTGAGTGGTAATTCAGGGAACTCACCTGCTTACACTTTAAATGATAAACCATTTCCTCCTAACTCTCTGATATTGATGAGAGGAGGAAAAGCCCAAGAAGATGAGTAATTTGCTTCGTGTTGTGAATACCATGATTTAGGGATGCAGCAAAATTTAGTTGAATGAGAACACCTTCCAGAAGTAGGCAAATCTGATACTGGCATAATTCACAGAACAAGAACTAATCACGACCTCTCTGAGTCTCTGTTTCCTCCCCTGTTAAGTGGGGACACAGGAATAAGCCCTACTTCAAATGCGGATACTGAGTATTAAATGGAATATTATATACAAAGCGTTTACCACGGAGCCTGGACATAGGAAACGGCAAGTGAGAACTGCTGGCACCACTGCTGTTAATATTATGGATGTCAATATTAATAATTATAATTGTCTTAAAAAGTTTCCTGTTGTTGTCCCTTGGTTTCCTGCGGAGAGAGGTGTACACACATTTCCCCATCAGCAGGAGTTCAGCACCCCACTCACTGTGTAGGTGTGCCGTATCCATGGGGGTTGAGCCCTGCAGACACAGCCACAATCACAGCTGGGATCCCATAGCCAAAAGGATACAGAAGCCTCTTCTTGAGTCTTTTTGTGCTGGTGTAGTTGGCCACTTTGAGGTTCCTAACGGTGAGGAGGAGCTGCTGTCCTTCAAGGAGCATCCAGGCAAAAGAGGCCAAGTAGAGCTAGTGCAACACCCTTGCGATGATGGAGCACAGCACCTGGAGGGGAGAGGAGAGTTAATGGAGTGCTTGATGGGCACAAAGAGCACACCACCTGCTATTCCTCAATGCTGTCTCAGGACACATTTAGTGGGAGAAGTTTGCTTAGCCTTCTTTGAATGTCCTTCTTTTGTTTAGTTTTGTTGACAAATAAATCTAGGATGTAATTTTATTCCCACTGTAGCATCACATTTGAACTACTGAAGAGAGATATAAACTTAGAAACATTAAATTTACAAGTAAATTTCACAATTTATCTTTTTAACTATAAAATATTGACACAGGACAAGGAAAGTATTCAATGTGTTAGAGGTTTAAGAACTAAAATAATCCCCGTTGTCTGCCTCCTTAGGTGGGCTGGCATTGAGTCTGAAGTCTTCTTTTAGAAAGACATGATTCCTTCCCCAACTACAAAGGTGTACAAAAACCAATTCTTCTAGAAAACTTGTGGCCTGCTAATCCCCCTGTGTATCTCATTCCTATCACACTTGATCATTGTTTGAAATGTTTCATTTATTATTTTCCATGCTCTTATTCCCACATGACTCCATGTTTCCTCAGCCCAGACCCAACCTCTTTGTGCTTCACTTCCCCCAAAACTGTTCCCCTGGCCCTGTGAATTTCCTGCCACATCTTTACTGAACTCTCCTCCATCTCCTTGATTTTCCTCAAATCTGATTCTCCTTTGGAGATGCTACTTCGCCTGCATCTGTCTTAAGTAGATTCCCTTCCATGTAGACTATGCGCCTTAAGGTCTGAAGGTGGGTCAGTATTCTTTTTACTCATTAACCCACTTTCCTGTCTATTATTCCTGCACAGAGAATCCTGCCATCCAGCTCCAGCTGTGTCATCCTTCACCCTTTCTTATCCTTGGCACTTGCTAATTACTGAGTGACTCCCGTTACGCTTTTACAATTTGAGTGCCTCCCCAGTTTCTGCCATTGTCCTGGATAACTTCAATATCCACTGCCTTGGCTTCTAAGTTTCTTGACCCCTTACCTTCAATAATCAACATTTCAATTTGAACACCTATTTCCACGGCCACACCATACTCCTTGCCATTAAATTCAGACATTCTTCTTTCTAAACTTGTCCTTCCAGGTTTTTAAAAGTGCAATCACTCCAAACATCCTTGTTCTTAAACTTTGCCAAGACACCAGGCTTGATCCTTGTGCTTTCTCCACACTAGTCTATTCCTTCTTTCATTCATCTCCTTCCCTGTCTATCCTCGACCTCAACTTATACTGCGTCATCCAGTCTATGCAATTATATTCAACTCCCTTGCTTTTTAATTCTTTTATGAAAATCAATTGGTAAAACTCTACTACCAGATAAGCCTAACTATCTGCCTCCATATTCCAATTAAGATACTGCCTAAGAACTAAAATAATGTATAGTTTTTTATGGTCTCTGACTAAAATGTGTTAACGTTGTGTAGAAATTCTTCTACATTTCCTTTATCTTTTCTGTTTTTTGTTTGTTTGTTTATTGTGGTAACATTGGTTTACAACATTGTATAAATTTCAGGTGTACCTCATTATACTTCTATTTCTGCACGGATTCCGTCATGTTCTCATGTTCACCACCCAAATACTAATTACAATCCATCACCAAATGTATGTGCCAAATTATCCCTTTCGCCCTCCTCTCTCCGCACTTCCCCTCTGGTAACCACCAATCCAATCCCTGTCTCTACGTGTTTGTTGTTATTATCTACTACTTAATGAGTGAGATCATACGGTATTTGACCTTCTGCCTCTGACTTATTTCACTTTGCATAATACCCTCAATGTCCATCCATGCTGTCATAAATGGCTGGATTTCTTTATTTCTTATGGCTGAGTAGCCTAAAGCTAATGTGATGAGATAATAGTCCATAGTATTAATAACTGAAATCTTTTACTTGAAACCCAGGATCTTCTTGCAGTCCCTAGGGAGGAATCATGTCCTTCTAAATCAGATCTACAAATATTGCCTACTGAATAACAGGAAGGAAGGGAGAGAGGGGAACTGATGGTCATGGCCTGTGACAGAAAGTTCAGAGGCATAACTTGCAGAGTTTTCCTGACCTAGGAAAGAAGATAAAAGTTGCCCATGATCTGATCACACAGAGGGAAGGACAAACCAAAGGGACAAGAGAGGATGAGGCTAAGAAACCAAGAGAGAACTCCAGAACAGGCTTACCATCCACAAGCCATGCTGGGAAGTTACAAGGAATTTGTTTATCCAGTCATTCAACAAATACTTATTGAGTACCTAGGATATGCCAGTTACTGTTGTAGGCACCTGGGGTGTATCTATGAACAAAATGGATAAAGATCTCTGCCCTGTGGAGTTTACATCCCAGCAGGGAAGACAGGAAGTAGACAAACAGAAATAAATAAAGTACATAGTCTCTTAGAGGGTAAAACATACCAAGAATAAAAGTAGAAAGAGGGGCCAGCCCCGTGGCTTAGCGGTTAAGTGCGCATGCTCCGCTACTGGAGGCCTGGGTTTGGATCCCGGGCGTGCACCGACGCACCGCTTCTCCGGCCATGCTGAGACGGCGTCCCACATACAGCAACTAGAAGGATGTGCAACTATGACATATAACTATCTACTGGGGCTTTGGGGAGAAAAAGGGGAAAAAAAGGAGGAGGATTGGCAATAGATGTTAGCTTGGGGCCGGTCTTCCTCGCAAAAAAAAAAAAAGTAGAAAGAATGAGGGATCCAAAGTGGGTTGAGGAGTTAAAATTTGGTGTGGTGATGGTGGACCCCCCTGAGCTAGATTGCAGCCAAGACATGAAGAGTTGAGGGAATGGGCCAGGTATGTGGTATGGTCCTTGTGGCCCATCATAGCGATCCAGTAAGCCCCTATTTCCAGGAGACAGCCGCGCATTGCCTACTTTGGAATAAAACTTCTCTGTGTCCTCCAGATTCTTGTCAGCCCTCCGTGACCCATTCTGTGAAAGCCACCACCTTTGGACAACCCGGCACACGTCTGGAGCGAAGGGAGAAGGTAGATTCTTTGAGAAGGTGGCATGACTTCTGAAAGCCTTGGCGATGATCAAAGCCGAACGGGACAGAAACACATGATAAACTTGCCCATTGAGCTAGCATAGCAGTGGCACCCTCAACCAAAGTGGAATCCTTCTACTTCAGAATATCACCTAAAACACAACCCCAAATGGGCTTTTAGATACTTGGCCGTTTTGTTTTTGTTGTTCCTTCTTGATTGGGTTTATATTTCACAACTGACTCTCTCCGGGACTCAGCCTACATCTTGTGATAACTTTTTACTTTTATTTTTATTTTTTCAGGCTTATTTCATTTTGACCATTGGGTCATTACACTTCCTATTAATTATACTTATTAATATTTTTTCTTGCAAAAGTTTTGTCAATTGCTATTCATGAAGTCACAAGTTCACTAGAAATAAAGCCAGGTATAAATGAACCCCCAAATGGATAGGATCTATGAAACCCTACATCCCCAATTTTCTGAGATTGCCTTGATTTTAAAATTCTGCTCCCAACATTATCACAACCTAGAAATTCAAGCATTATTTCCTACTCTGTCACTCACACTCAAACAGCCTGGAAATCGGTTGTTGACCAGGTATGACAAGGTGTTCTAATTTTTAGCTTAGAACATGTGGCCATGGGAGAAGTGGGTATTTACGTGTATGCATGTGTGTGTGTGTGTATGCGTGCACATGGGCATGTACATTCACACTCACGTGTCCATCCACTTTGCAATTTGTCCTCTTTATGAGTCCTCAAGATTATTTCAGCCTTTCTACTGCCCTTATTTGGAAACAATCCCAAAAGCTAACATCTCCAGGAGCTGAGATTTGGTCCCCGGAATCATGAATCCCAAGTTCCCACAAGCCCTCATCCTTTGCTGGTTGAATTTTTCCTTTGGGTATGAAGAGAAAATGTTCCTAGGTAATTTTACGACAATTCATTCTGTATCTATCCATATCTATACCCATATCTATGGATCCATTTTGTCCATATCTACCCAAAAGTCCAGTTCATTGGTCAAGGGTATGGGTTTGGATACTCAAGACCTCAGAGTTATATTTCTAAATGAGTTCCCACCCTATTTTTGCCTTCCCCCGTTTTTTATAATCATTGCCCTTGTGAGGTACTGAGAATATGGTAAAGAAAACAGAGACTAATCTGGATCTAATGATGCTATAATGCCTTCTAGTATGATGGAGCATGGACAGTTTGAGCCTAGCTCAAAGGGAATACATTTGTGAAGGTTTAAATGAATCAAAAGCCCTCTTGCCATTGCAAGTGCCACTGTCCCCACTCAAGTTTTCCCATCATCCTAACAATCTGCCTCCACAACAAGCAGTGGGAACACAGGTAGAAGAACTGGAAGATGCCTTAATTCTCTTTTGGCCTCCCTTCTTTTGTGCTCTGGGCATCATACTCTGTATACCACTACCCACAAACCCTTAGAGGGTTCCAAATGAATATTCGCTTTCTTCCACATCTTGGCACCAAAAGTACTTTTTTAGTCTTTTCTCATATCCAACACCAGTATGTCTGATCGTACCATAAAATTGACCAGTCAATAAAGGGAAAGGAAGACAAGCTGGCCTAAGGTGAAAGGAAGTGAAAATATTAACCAGAGTAAGTTTGACTGCAGACTCTTGCCACTAATGCAAGGAGTGGCTATCAGCCCCTCCCAGTTCTGGTCAAAGTCCCTCATGCTCTTCTTCTAGATGGGATGACAGGGCTTCCTTGCACCTCACCCCTCCCTCCTTACAACTTCCATTTCCTTGAGTGTAAATTTGGGAAAGCATAATCTACATTACACGACTATTGTCAGGACTAAACGAGAGAATATGTGTAAAATCGACACATTGACCACCACATAGTCAAATTTAATAAATGGTGGTGGTGATGATGATAATTAATGAGTGCAAGCCATTTTAATTATTTTTAATGTTATTGCTTAATTCAGTTAAATGAAGCACTAAGTGCCTCCCCAAAACATGCACAGGTGCACATGGGCAAGGCTGCACTAGTTAGGAAAACTCCAGTCTGAGCAAGAAGACGTGAGCCCCATGACAGGCATCTTCCAATGTTCTCCAACCTCTCGTGGTGGCGGGTTCTCCTGGAGCTTTCATTTCCCATCTGAAAATGAGATTGGTGCTATCTTCTTGAACCTACCTCATAAATCCTATATGAAGAGATGATAAAGTGAATTGAATGATCTTTTCTACTCTAAACAAAACACAGCAAAACCACAAAACACGCATCTACCTTTTTTGAGGGAATATGTGAAATAATATATGATAACACACTGAGAACTCTCTGGTAAACCATGTTTTCCTGACTCAATCTAAGCACATGACTATGAGGGGAACATCTCTTAACCCTGGAAATAGGCTTTTCCAGGCCTTCAAATTCAATTTCAACAAATATTTATTAAATCCTACTATGTACCATGCACAACGGGAATGTTCTATATCTGCACATTCTGATACAGGAGCCACTAGCCCATGTGATTGTTGAGCACATAAAATGTGGCTAGTGTGACTGAGGAACTGAATTTTTAATTTTATTTAATATTAATAAATTTTAAATTAAATTTAAATGCCCACATGTGACCAGTGACTACCATATTGGACAGTACAGGAACAGACACTGGAGATTCAGCAGTGGTCAAAACAGCTAAAAGTCCTTGCTTTCCTGAAGCGTATGTTCTAGTAAGTGGAGAGTGGGGACAGACAGAAAGCTAAATAAATAAAACACACAGTAAGCCAGATAGTGAAAAGTGCTGTAGAAAAAAAATAAAGCCAAAATGGAGGGAGGAAAGGTCAGAATTCTAAAAGGAGTAACACACTTAACTTTTTTCATGCCCAGTAAATGTCTTGTAAAGGCAAACCTCTCAGATTTTATTTTAGGTATCACCTTAAGCAAACTGCAGAGTCCAGAGCACATCATTTCTGAATACATTCATGAATCAGGTGTCTGATTTGGACGGTTGCTTTTATCCTTCTCAACTCTGTACTCAAAATACACCACTTCTCACTTGGTAAAATAATCAGGAATAATGTAGAGCTTAATGGAACTTCTCCATTAAAAGGTTTTGGAAATAATATATAAAATTAATGGTTTACAAGAATAGTTTTAGACACTTGAAAACATAGCTAACCTAAAGACCTTCAATGCACCATGAATACATTCATTCCCCGACCAAAAACGAATCCCAAAATTGGTTTTGATTTTTATTTAAAATTCAAATGTCTGATGTCCTTAAGTTGAACAAATGATATTTAAAAATATCTATATCAGCCTCCAACATCTGCAGATTGCAATTTGCATTTTGAAATTGGCTGCTTGAAATGAACGAGGATGAGCACGCTTGAAATGAACGAGGATGAGCACGGCCACTCTCCCTTTCCTCCCTCTGGTTAGTTAATGAAATGCGAGAGGTCAACCCTTTGTCCTTAAATTAGTTCCCATAAAAATCTTTTTGTACTTTGCAGCTTGTTATGATGTCTTGAGGCTGAAGGAAACGTTGCCATTAATTATGTCTTTGTTGAATACGGATATCTATTCAGAGTTAGTTGAACAGTTTCAAACAAAATTAGCATGGAGCGATACTCAGGGCCAGCTTTGGGTTGGTTATCAAAATATTTTTCTCTTTTTTTTTCCTTTTCTTTCTTTCTGTAAAAAAATTTTTTTTTAATCTCTAGGAGAATGCTCTTTGGCAAGTATGTATTATCTAATATATTCAGCTTTCAGTTGCTACTTTTTTCCAGATGAAGATGAGCTTAATTGAGGTTGTCCTTTTAAGATTGTAGAGCCCTTCAACATCTCACACAAAAGCATCTAGAGGCTTTTCATTTGCCTTGAGTATGTTTCAGATGTACAGATATTATTTACTTTAAACTCCAAATCAAAAGGTGCACAGTAACTGTTTTAAATAAAACATTTGTCAAGACTGAAATATATATAAATTCAAAGCGAGGCTTTTTTTTTTTTTTCCATTATCAAATCATTTATGGTGAGGGAGCTCAGTTAACAAATTTTAGGGTATGTATTGGAGGAACTGTTGAGCAACACACTTCAAGCAAGCACTTATTAAAGGAATTTATTTTCAGACCTCCAAAGATAAATGTTACAAACCCACTCTGCAGCTAAGCTATGGAGTAAGTTTTCCATTTCAGATGCTTCTAAATGTTTGCTTGAATAAGATGGGGTAAAGCTTGATTTTGGAGAAGTGAAGTTGATGGGTGAAATGTACCCAGTGTGCTCTTCTACGAGGGCATTTTGAAGAAGTGAAGAAAAACATTCAGCTACAGGCTCAGCACTATAAAACCAGGTTTGTAGTATGAGGGTCTTGAAGGCTGATGAATGGGACTCCAGCCCTGAGAGGGAAACCCTATTTTGTGAGCATTTAAATCGATACAGTGGAAAGTATAACACCTCCTAGGGAACATCGAAGAAATTGTGAAAAATAAAATAAGATCTCTTTTTTTTTTATGAAAGGAAAAAAAATAAAGCCCCAAGTACTACACTAACAAAGTAGATTAACTGGTTTAGCAATAAAATTCTCAAACAACCCAATGAAAGATAATTATTCCCTGTTGTAGGAAAGACAAAGGATATGAATCTTTCTTTTCCCTCAATGAGGGGCTTGTTAATATCTTAAAAAGATTTTGTAGTGCTTTCTATTTTCTTTCATTTTCCTCCAGCTCCTTTCCTGAATATGGAACCAGAGTGTCCCTTGTTGTGAAACATTCCCTGGGAAGAGGCGCTAACCTTGTATCGCTTTTAACTGTAATATACATTTTTCATTTTAAATGGGAGCTCATAATGACATTGTGTAGACGGGATTCCAGGCCCCCTGATTATCACCATGTCTCCTTGAGCTGCGCCTCTGGAAAAAAATGTGAAGGAGGTAGCCCTCTGGAATGAATAAATTCTGTAGCTGCCTGTAATTATTTATTAAAATAGGTTAAAGAAATAGGCTAAAAAGGAATCTGCCACCCATGTTAGAGATAGTGTAATAAGGGTACATAGAAAGGGAAAATTAACACCAGGGAGGAAAGAATGTTAAATATGTGTGTTCAAGAATACGGCCATCTCTGCATTGTTGGCTCACACGCAGACACACTCCCGGGTTTTTCATTTGGCCAGGTGGGCTGTGCTAATGAAAACGTGGGTTACTAATAAGGATGTGTATGTCTCTAATTAACATGAGAATTGAGTGGTAAACATAGCCAGGAGAGAATTCAAGAGATGGGCTAAAAGAGAAGCCAGTGCATCAGGAGGGGAGGGCGAGGAGGCGGGTTCCAGAGAAGAAATGGGTCAGCCCTTGTTCACATGGGTTTAATTTTGTCACTTGAGTCAAAATTGGAAACCCGTTTTCTAGTACAATTGCTTCTGTGTTTAGCAGGCACTGTATTTACAGGGTCCATTCATTGTGGGAGAATTTTATAAACTTAGCACTCCATCATCACACCATCTCGGGGGTCAACTTTCCACTTGTGCCTCTAGCTCTTACGCAAGGGCTTTTACAGTGTCTTCTAATATATAGGATTCATCCTCGGTTCTGAGAAGAGCTTTTAAACTTAATCCCTTGTTGGAGTACTAATTTGTTTCCTCATCCTTAAAAAGTACTTGTGATTAACTTTCATCAGATGCAATAGGTTTCTCTAGTATGGCCCCTCAAGAAATGTAGGTTTGTGAATTTTTTGTTTTGTTTTCTTGCTGTTGTTGTTTGTGACGGCTGGGGATGAGTACAGTGGAAGGGAGAGAAATTGATTATAGTTGCTGATATTATTATATTTCTTCTTTTTTTAAGTCTAAAAATTGTAACTAGAAATGATATTTGTGGACAGTTGCCTTAAAATATTTCAAATCATATTTGACTAAAGAAAACAAAAACTACCGCCTACTAAAAACAAAAAAAAGGAGCCTTTAAAGATATGCTTTGATATGTCACAACTTATTTTTGCTTTTTCATTCTGGTTTTAACCATGACGTTTGAGTGGAATATTATGCCATGATGTTTATGCATGAAAAACAGAATACACTTGCATGTGTTATAGAGAAGGAAGCTTTTTCTAGGAAAATGAACATTTTTCCTTTTCTTATGTTTTTGGGAATGATTTACCAAAGTAACAAAATGACTCACTGTGAAGGCAGTGTTATCTGTAAAAATAATCAGTGTTCTACTTCCTTTCATACTTATAAGACTAATATAACAAAGATGTTGCAGAGATTAAAAAATGTGTTAGAATCCTTTTAACCATATGAATACTTATGAATTTTATTGAAGCTCATACGTAACCACTCTATTTAACCAATTTAATAACATGTATATTTTTCTTAACATTTAATGCTAAGCCCCAAAAACTGTGTCCAATGAAGATTTACGTTTCCTGCATAATATCTGCATTTCCTTGCTAATTTGTTAGGGAAAAAACTATGAATCTATGCAGAGAAATGCTTCGGATTTATTCTTTGAAAAGTAGTACATGTTACATGTAGAGGGTAGTGGAACTACACTTACACATGAAGAGAAAGCAGAGACCTCCAGTGTCTCAGGTCGGAAAATGAAGAGAACTTATAAAAATGTACAGCTAGAAATGTCGTTCCAGTGGATCTCCTCACCACAAAGTTATTACCGTGTGAACAACGTTCATTAGCTTCACCAATATTGTGCTTCTGTTTATTTGCCCATTACCATCTTCACAAAGTAAATCATTCCTGTTCCGCCCAGATCGCATCCCTTCTCCTGCCCTCTGAAAACCGACATTTGCTACCTGTAAACAGGGGACGCCCGCTCAGCGATAAGTGTAATAGCTTAAATTGAATTTTCCTCTGAATGATTTAGTGAATACTGGAATACATTTTTACTTTGTTGTTTAGACTCAAGAAGGCATAAAATCTCCGGTTTAGACTCAAGAAGGCATAAAATCTCCGCCATCTATTTATCATGTAGTTATTTTAATGTAAACATGTGTCCATTTAGATGAAGTCTTTTCATTATTAAGCTAATTCTGAAGTGTCTCAGATAGACTATGAGAAGGGAGCACAACTCTTGCTGATGGGGAACCAAAATCTGCCTCCGCTCAGCCTGCTGTCAGATACGTCTTCATTAGTTTTTTTGTCATTCACCAGTGGCAAATGCTGTATAAATGGAATGATGATCAGGTCCGCCTTGATAACTTGTCTTATCTCATTAGTTTTCACATCAAAGTTAATCAGCAATGTGAATTGTAATTGCTAGAGGAGACAACGCGTAGATCACTGGTCGTTTTTTTTTTTCCTCCTGTATGGCGTCTTGAAACATCAGCAGGCTGGCTGGAGCAGATAGGCTCAGGAGGAAAATGATGTGCAAGGCATAATAAGCAAGCTGCTCAGAATCAATGAGCTAACCCAATAAGAAAAGAATAGCCAATCAATGTGAGTTGGGCAAATATAATTTAGAAATAATTGCTTGATTGGTTGCCTATAGTAGACTGATTTGCCACACACAAGGATTAAGAATTAAGATGTCAAGGCAAAAAATAATTTGGCAACTGAGGGCATGTAATTTTTTGTTTCCTTCCCTTTATGATTGAAAGAGATGGGCATTTGATATGCTATTGGCCAGAATGAAAACATTAGACACCCTCTCGTTCTCTTTCTCCTCCCCTCACAATGCAGGCCCATTCAGAACACATTTGTGATACTCCTGGACAGGACATGAAAAAGGTGCAGATTAAGAGAGGGAGAGAGTGTTCCCATTTATGGTAGTTATGCCCGAAGGATGAATGGGTTGGTACAAGGTGTTTGCATCCCCGCAAAGCTGCAGCATCATTTGGAGGCACTGGCAAAGTGATAGATGCAGATGTTTGCAAAATACACCAATTGTCTGTCCTAGGCCGGAAGAGTTCTGATCACATCCTACATGTTCCTAGTGCAATTTTCCCTACAGCTATTCGCCAATTAGTAAAGGACCCTTGCTATATTCTTCTGTCTAAACTATTGGGAAGTTTCAGCCAGAAGGTAAATTTGCTTTGATCTACATTACACCTAATTAAGTCACCAGCAATGTCTCTATCCCAACATCAAGAAACGTGAAAATGTTAGATTATTTCACTGGGGATTAAACCTAATTTTCGCGTGTTCTGTATTAACCTATTAGGCTGGCTAATCTGCATTGCTAATGTGGCTGAGGCAGCTGTCACAGCTAAAGAAAAACATGATCGTGCAATCCTTGAATGAATGATTCCTGGCCTGATTAGTCTTAGTGAAGTTAGCTGAGCCCTGGTGATAAGGAATGAAAATTCCCAGGTTGCCAATAGCTTTGAAAATTATCAGACTGTAAGCAAAAATATACCTCATGATTCACAGGTTTCGGTCCAAATGCCGAGTTGAGTGACATTATTTAAGACTGACTAAGGCTAACTTGAATTGTCACTCGCATAAATGTTTGTGTTTGTTTTAAGGAACTAATGTAATGGATGCAGATTTAAATGCTAATAGAAGCCAACCAGACACATAAAACCCCAGGTGTTGTTACTCTGTTGGTCTTTTATTAACACAGATTAAATTGTAATATTTTCTAGATAAATTGGCAAAATCAGACAGATGCATGGCCCCCCAGAACGGTGGATAAGAACGACTCTTGCAAGACTTCTAGTTTTCTCATAGATGCACAGAGCACGCTTACACTTTCACGACTCTCTGTCACTGTCAGGTTTTTTAAAAGAGAAAATTAGAAAAATGTGTGCAGTGTACGATGGTAATTAGTCTTCAGGTGGTGAGCATGATGTAGTCTATACAGAAATCGAAATATAATGATGTACACCTGAAATTTATGTTATAAACCAATGTTACCTCAATTAAAAAAGAAAAAATATATATTTATAAGGATGAAAATTGGTTTCTAGTCATTGGCTAGAAGGACTTTCTCAGTTTATCTGCTTTATTGCAAGGGTTGGGCATGTATTTTTCCTCATCCTGCACTTTGCTTGGAATCGGGCTTTGCTGCAATTTCAAGCCTTTGCTTGCTTCTCTCCATTTGATTTCAAAAGCAAGAGATCCACCATGATGGGTAATCTTCAGATGTGGAAAATGTTCAAGGGAGCTTGGTGGCTACAAATAGAGCTAGGAGTCCATTTAATCCGATTAGCAGTTCAGCACAATGGGCCTGCCCAACCCATTATGGGAAATGAAGCCTTTACTTTACTTGTTTCTATTAGCCAAGAATTAGTTTTCAGAAAAGTGGAATTTTGCCCCATCAGATTGCCCAGACAATCAACAGAAAATAAATGAGGAAATAGTCTTATGTGTCAATATTTATCTTTTGGCCCTAATTGTCCACAGAGAGGACTTGTTGAGCGTGTAGAGCTGGCAGCCACGGTTTATCTGTGTGCTCTTGATTGCTTCTCCCATTGTGTAGGCACAGGAGCTGCTACTCGCAGGGTAATGACATCTCAAAGGCAGAGCGCCCTGGCTGGAGAATAAAGGCATTGTAAAGCTCTAAGAACACTGGGTTGGAGAGCCAAGAAGAACCCTTGATGGCTGGGAAGGAAGGTAGACCCCAGCAAATTACAAGGCATTTGTGACTGGGTTTCAAATGTGGGGGCGGGGAGGGGTGTAGAATAAAAGGAGTGAAGAGATACACGCATCCTTTTTCACCCAGGTTCCTGGGCATCTTCCTCCGCCCGTTTTCCAGGAAGCTCAGCTGGCTCCATGACTGTGGGGGTGCAGTCCTCTTGCTTTTGTTGGCTCTTGTTGGTTGCAAAGTTTTAATGTCTAAAATACTCTCAAGTTTCCCTTAACGATAATGATAATCAAAGTCATTGTAACTAAAAATATTTGAGCACTCACTACATACCAGATATTTCTCTAAGCACCTGATATTTGACCTCCCCGAGGCCCCCTGAGACGGCTGCTATCATGAGGCCCATTTTTCACAAGTAGCTGGGGCCCCGAAAATAACTCGCCCAAGGTCACTCAGCCGGTGGCTATGGAGCCAGGCCTTGGGCGCAAGCAGTCTAACTCCACGCTGCTCATTACCCCTGGGCCCCAGAGTCCAGGCCCCGACCAGAGAGCCAGTGTCTCCTTAAATGTTGCGCCCCGCGCACCTCACTCGCCAAAGCGCTGACCAGAGGCCCCTTTCCCGGAGACCTTCTTTCTGGCGGATGGCTGATCGCTCTCTCCCCATCCCGAAAAGCCCAAGCCCACAACAGTGGCAGAAGTGGAATGTGAGTCTCTCGCTCGCGGTCCCATCGACCAAGTGTTTTCAAGAACACAATCCATTCAGTCCTCACACCGTCTTTTCCTGGAAGGAGGGCCAGAAATTTCAATTATCCAAGCCTCCCTTAGGCCTCTCAGACCACGGCTACGTAGACTTCCGAGTCAGCGAAGATCACTCCTGAGGGGTCATGCCTCCGCAACTTATCTGGACTGCGGACAATGCCTGTGAACTGACCCCCTTTCCCTCGCTCTGCTGAAAGACACCCTCCCTTCTGGTTCCACAAGATGAGCTGTGCCTACCGATTCATTCCAAGAAGATAGCAAATGGATCCAATCACGGAGCACAGCACACGTTGGATTGGCCATAGACACAGATCCGTAATCTCTTCCATAACTCCAGCCTAGCACAAAGTTAACAGGCTCTTTTCTTTCCGGCTGGATCTGATAGCATTCCGGGAAGTCTTTGTATCGCTTATATCACAGGATCACTGTACCTGTGTGGGAGTTAACAAACCTGCAGTTATGAATTTCTGATATTATCTTTTAGTAAATTATATCTGCCTTCCCTCTGAATAGCAGAGTTAAGAAAGCTGAGACAAGTTCTTAAAAAAATATTTCTTTGAATTCTATATTACTCACATATGGATTATTTTCTCTTTCTAGCAATTCTGCTGGGCTCATTCTTTTCTAATAATGTGATGCATCATCACAATGCCAAATATATTTTTGACCTCCAATAAGAGCATCTTAGAGAGACAGGACAGGCTCATTAACATTAGCATCAACGTCAACACTAGTTGCATGTCTGTGAGTTGCCCAGTTATATTTGACATGTGTATCAGTTTCCTGTTGCTGCTATAACTAATTACCACAAACTTAGTGGCTTAAAGTGATACAGATTTATTCTTTTACAGTTCTGGAGGTCAGAAGTCCAAAATGGGTCTTAAAGGGCTAAGATAAGGGATCAGTGGGGCTGGTTCCTTCTGAGGCTTCAGGGGAGAATCCATTCCCTGCCCCCTCCAGTTTGTTGTTTTTTTGTGTGTGTGTGAGGAAGACCAGCCCACAGCTAACATCCATGCCAATCTTCCTCTTTTTGCTGATGAAGACCGGCCCTGAGCTAACATCTATTGCCAATCCTCCTCGTTTTTTTTTTCCCCAAAGCCCCAGTAGATAGTTGTATGTCATAGTTGCACATCCTTCTGGTTGCTGTATGTGGGACGCCGCCTCAGCATGGCCGACAAGCGGTGCGTCGGTGAGCGCCCGGGATCCGAACCTGGGCTGCCAGTAGCGGAGCTCGAGCACTTGGAGCGCGAACACTCAACCGCTAAGCCACCGGGCCGGCCCCCCAGCTCCAGTTTTGAGATGCTGCAACATTCCTTGGCTCATGGCCGCCTCACTCCAACATCTGCTTCTACCCTCACATCCCCTTCTCTCCCTCTTATAAAGACACTTGTGAGTATTTCAGGCCCACCTAGGTAATCCAGGATAATCTCCCCATCTCAAGAGCCTTAACTTGATCCCATCTGAAAAGCCCTGTTAGCCATATAAAGTAACATTCACAGGTTCCAGGAATTAAGACTTAGGTCTCTCTAGGGGGACCATTATTCAGCCTACCACAACATGCAATTGATTCTGGAAGAAAGGCAAAGTGCTTGTCAGTCATTCACTTATTCATTCGTCGTCCATCTGCAAACATTGACTTGTGGGCACTGTGCTTGGCACAAGGGCTGCAGCAGGGAGCAAGACAGTGTTCTCGTTGTGGAGTGCCAGTTCCGGGGAGTGAGCTGGCCATCCGCTGGGCAATCACACTGGAAGTTAGTTCATTGCTGGGGAGGTGCAAGTGGGAAAGGAAGAGTTGAGAGAACAAATGAGGGGGAGCTAGAGCTAATCCTGCCTGGAGGGGCGCTAGTGTCCAGCAAGTCCTCCCTGAGAAAATGCCCATTAGGCCAGGAGCTGAGGGAAGTGTAGGGCTTCACCAGGGGAAGAGGTTCCCTAAAGGTGGACAAACCAAGAGGACAAAGTGACCAGCCAAGCCTCCAATCTCTGTCAATCTAGAAGAGAAGCGTTTAACTGCAGGGACAATGATTTTTACTTGGTCTGCTGTAGTCAAAGTCGGGGTCCCTGCTGAGTGAGCACCCATGTTTGTGTTATTTGCTAAAAGGGCAAGGGATCTCTGGAGGTGGGAAGAAGGCAGGGCAAGCTCTGTGTGTGCCCGGCGGCTAAGGAGGCAGAAAGCTTCCTCAGTCTTCCAGTTCTTAAGCCCAGCCCTTATCTGAGGAGAGGTGGCCTTTTGTTGTGTTTATTCCACTCTTTTGCAGGGTTAAATGTGGTGCAGAGCCCAATTGGCCCTGCTTCCTAGAAGGGCCAGGTGTAAAGAGTTTGTGACAGACCAGCTTTCCTCCCTTCTGATTGGACTAGGACGTCAAACAGCTTCCACAACCAAAATGCCATATACTAAGTTTATTTACACAGCCTCAGAATAGCTCCCCGTAAAATACTTAATCATTACAAAGGGAAAATAGTAAATTCACAGTGAAGAAGCCTGGTAGACAACTCCTTAACCCAGTGATCAGAATTAACACAACCAGTAATGGGACAACTTGACATCATGCACCTCTTACTAGGATGCACTGAAAAGGATGCGATAGCCCTTCTGGGGTCTTCCTGCCCAAAACGCATCCCCTCAATATAATCATGAGGAAATATCACACAAACTCAATTGAGAGATTTTCTACCAAATAGCTGACTTGTACTCTTCAAAGCTGTCATTATCACAAAAGATGTATCTACTTTTTGTCTTTATAGATTTGCCTATTCTGGTTATTGGATATAAATGGAATCATACAATGTCTAGTCCTTTGTGACTGGCTTCTTTCACTCAGCATGATGTTTTCAAGATTTGTAGCACGTATCAGTACGCATTTCTTTTTATTGCCAAATAATAGTTTGTTGTTTGGATATATTACATTCTGTTTAGCCATTCATCAGTTGATGGGAATTTGGATTGTTTCTGCTTTTTGTCTATTATGAATAATGCTTCTATGAACACTCATATACAAGTTTTTGTGTGGACAAAGTTGTCATTTCTCCTGGGTGTATACCTAGGGGTGGAACTGCTGGGTCATATGCTAACTCTATGTTTAACCTTTTGAGGTACTGTCAGACTGTTTTCTAAAGTGGCTGTGTTATTTCACATTCCCACCAACAGTGTATGAGGGTTCCAATTTCTCTACATTCTCACCAACACTTGTTATTTTCTTTCTTATTTTAGTCATCCTAGTACATTTGAAGTGGTATTTCATTGTGGTTTTGATTCTTTATACTATTCTTAAAACTTTCCTTTCCATCTAAAATTATGTCAAAATAGAAAATGAAAAGAAAAATGTCCTGAACCATAATTACTCTGTAATGAAAGGACTTTGAAGTGAAGTCCTATCTTTCTCTTAAGCTGAGCTGATGAGCAAACAAATAGATCCTGAGGACAAGAGCAAGCTAGTGACCTGAGTTCTAGAAATTTGGATACTTCTGGGGTTCAGTGTTTCCACTCATTTACCCAAAAAACATTTATCAAGCCCCAGTTAAAATAAGTTACTAATAAGATGACTATGGGGAAATGTGTATTGCTGTCCTTGTCATGTAAAAGTGAACTGCTTTCGAAGCTCTTTTTGGATGGAGATTGAAAAAACACATTCACAAATGCAATAAATGCATATCAAGTACCAAAGGCTATATTTATCTGTTCCGGTAAGATACCACATTAAGCATTGCAACTATGATTAGAGCTATCATTTGGTTAAGTTTATGGTAGTTCACTGTCATCTGCCGTAACCTATCTGGTTTTTGCTGAAACTCACACAGGTGAACTAGGTGAGGATATGATGGGGACCACCACTTTTGCATTCTTAAAGTCTTTGAGGGTGATGCAATTCCTCCTGGGATGTCATGATTCTATCTTGGCCAGGACCAGGGAGGAACAGTTTTAAGGGCTTCCACTTGGACCTTCCTTCAATACTATCTCTTAATCCACATTAACAGGGACTCAACATGAGGATTCTGCCAGCTGCTAAGGATCTCCATCCTGATTATGCATATGAGTACTCGGAAAATAACTTTAAGATAGGTGTGAGGACCCATTGGAAACACTGTCAGATGGACTTGGGCCAAAATTCAATTTGTCATCTGATCTGCATAAATCCCTAATAGAGGCCACAATGCTGTTTTAGATCCCTTGGTGTCCGTGTCAGCTCGGATCTGTATCAAATAGCTCTCTAAAGGTTAGGGTATTTCCTCTTCTCTAGTGCACTTACTATGGCAAATGGCCAATGGTGGTCTAACGACTGAAAACCAGATAGGACACAGGGTAAGTTTATAGAAGAACGTAGAGGAAACTCAAAAATCCCAGATTCATACAAAGAACATGGACTTTGGATCCATGAATATCTGGGTTGGATGCCTGCGCTACCACTCATCGGCCAAGCAAGGCTCTACATCATCTGTAAAGTGGTATTGTTAATGCCCACCTTGCAGGGACATTCCAAATAAATATATAGAGCAGAAGACACAGAGGAGGATCTCATTAAATAAGTAGCTGTTTCTGTTAATATTACCAATGGGATGTCCATTGGTCATGAGTCATGGTTCATGCAGCACACGAATGTTCATGTGGCACAGTCTTAGCCAGTTGAATTTTGAGACCTTTATGAGTACGGAACAGTTTCACCTGGAACTTGGAGGCAACAAAACAGTGAGCACCTGCACATAATAAAGAAAGTGTGTCTTTGGGGCAACTGGATTTTACCAAGGAGCAGGAAATTAGTCTGAAATGATATGGTAATGAATACAAGGAGACAGATTTATACACTGCCTTAGTTAGGATCCTGCAAAAGCGGAGTCTCAGTTAGGGACTTGGGTGCTGGCAGTTTATTTGGGAGGTGATTCCAAGGAAGGAATGGGGAGAGTCATATAGAAGAGAAAAATCCAGTAAAATGTGTGCTAAGATTGTTACTGCTGTAGGCAACTGAGGCTCAGTTCTGTTAGGAAATCACATAAAATGCACATCTGTATTGTTGCTTCAAAAGACTAGAAGATGAGAAATTTATCTTTTAACTCCTATCAGCAATTGTTTGAGGGTTACCCCTGGAGGCCTTGGTTCCAGCCTAGCTGGGGGCACCTGTGGCTGAGTATGGCTCCAAGAACCCTAACAAGGCAGGTGGAGCTCTGCGATGGGTCCTTGAAACGGTCACTAAAACGACTTAGGAGATACCTGCCACAGCTAAAGCCAGAGGCCAGCTTAGGGCGTGTTATACAGGACACAAAAGAGGCTCCTACATATATTCGACGTTTTCAGATTTCATTATTATTCCTTGGCTAAGCCACTGAGGTGTAGTGTTTTCAACTAGCCTCAGTTTACCCATCTGCAGTAGTTTCACAGAAGACCATAAGGATTTTGCATTTGTTATATGGCTTTCTGGCATTTACTTCTGAGGATGCCTACCATAAAGCAGGAAATTGCTTGAGAATATTTTAAACATTATGGCCTTTCCTGATGCACAGTCACTTTGCATAGGCAGGAAGCGGAGAGCGTGGGGTAACAGGTCCAGCATAAATATCGGAAGCAATACATAGTACTTGGATTTGGAAGGGTGTCTAAATGATTTGGGTTCTACAAACATAGCATTTTTGGCACCTTGGGGCAGCTATAATCCTGTGTCCATAAATTTCATTTTATTTTAAGAGGATCTGCGCCTATTTTCCTTTAGCTGATAAGAAGTGTCCTCGCAATATGAATATACTTCAAAGCTTTTGTAAAAATTCATTTGGCTCTACCTAAGAAATTTCCCAGTTTTCCATTTTGGGCCTGGGAGCAATGGAAATAGCTTTCTTTTAACTGATTCTGGAGAGAATTATGATCACTTTTTGGCGTGGGCCTCAGCTTTGGGGGGTGAAAGAGGTGCTGTGTTGATCGGCTCTCGAGCTTCTTGGTGACCCCACATGGACGTCCACAACGCCAGGGTCCACTCCACTTCCACCAAAGCCTGTGCCGGCGGATGACCACGGGGGACTGGCAGACAGAACGGAGGTCGAAGCCTCCGTGTCAGGCCAGTTTCCCTGTGATTCCCCTCCCCCCCTCAAAAAAAGACAAAAGAGATGGATTTTCTCTGGATGAAATTCTTATTGTCAAGTCCTCTGAATCAGCCTTTAATATTATGAGCCACAGTTTTGCATATGCTTTTGTAATTTCAAGAACGCTCTTTCTCTCAGGACAGAATGGGCCTCCGGTGTCACATGGTGAAATACGTCCTTCTTCCTCGGCATCGTTTTCCTCCTCTTTAAAACCTGGAGCCTATTTGTTCGGACTGTTTTGATTGCAAGTGACAGAAACCGATCTGGAACTAGCTTAAACACATAGGGGGCCCTATCACAGGGGTCCTCAGCTGTTTTATGGGGACAAGGGCAGCAATCCAGAGCTGTGAGAGGAATGTGTCTGGCCTCAGGAACAACTGGCTCTAAGGACACACTCAGTCCCCAGTGACTCTCTCTTCATCTCCCAGACGTGTCCCTTGCTATACATCTGCATAACTCCTCTCTCTCTATGTGGATTACTTCTTCTGTCTCTCTGGCCCATGAGGGAAAACTATGCAGCCCTGGACAATTTCCAAGTATAATGTCATAAAGCCCAGCTCCCAACAGGAGGACAGACATTTCAGCTCCATAATTCCCACAGAAAAACTCTAATTGGCTCACTTCGCACCAATCAACTGTAATCAGGGTTCCATTCAAGGAATAACATGGCAGATGCCTCTATAACCACAGTGAGAAGTCCCCAGAGAAAAGGAGATCATAGATTGCCAAACCATAATTCTCTCTTACCAAGGGGTTGGACCCAATGATTACTAAGGGTCCTTCTAGCTTTAACAGCCCACCTTGCATTCTCTGCTTGACTTAAGCTGACTCAGTTCAAAGGAGCTAATGATTGTGTGTTTCTTAAACAGAGGTATAAGTTTGCTCTAGCCAGAGGCTGAGCCTATGATAGTGGAACCAGAAGCATCCCCAGTTACTAATGCTGCCAAGTCCCCTCTATCCTTGGGCTTTTCATTCCAGGAGCCGTCACACATCTAAGCTTACAAACAGCTCCCTGGGCACACCATAATACCCTGCTGAATATCCTGCCAGCTGAGGTGGCCTTTGTTCTGAGTTAGACCAGGAATCCTGCACAACTGAGCTGACGACTTCCAGGTTGGGGCTGTGGCCTCCACTGAGGCTGGACCAGGGTGAGATGTGCTGTCAAGCTTACTCCTGTGGGCTCGGTCAGGATCAGCTTCACTGAGAGCCTGGCTCCTTTCTGTCTGTTGGCCAGGGCACTCCCTTGGTTTTCTTCTGCGTGGGCCTCTGCATAGGGGAGCTCAGGACGTCCATGTATGTCCCCAGGTCCAGGGGTTAGACAGACTGAGAGAGGGGAGCAAGGGGAGAGGGAAGAGGGAACACAAGAGAGTGAGTGAGAGAGAATGACAGCCTCGGTGATGAAATCTGGGAAGGGTCGTCCTGTCACTTGTGCTGGGTCTGCTGGTCAGAAGCCAGTCCCTAAGCAGTCAGTGGTCCACAGGGACGTATAGAACAGGCAGGGAGCTCATCCCTGCAGGGGCACGCTGACCTTGACTCGAGTGTCCTGGTGGCGAAAGGCTCCCTTCCTACCTGGGCTGATCCTGCGTTGAGCTCAGATCCTCCTCCTTGGGAGTGTTGCTCATCGCGGCCCGGGTGTGCTCTCCCGGGTTCCCTGGGCTCCTGTCCCCTCCAGGAGGGAGATGTACACTGAGGGGGCTGAGGCCAGAGCAGGCAGGGACCACTCCACCCTCCCAGCTCATTTGCTTCCTTCCCCAGGAGGGCCGACTCCTCAGGAGCCTCTCCTCACTGCTCACCATCTTCTCTGCTCTGAGAGCACCTCGTTTCAGCCTCTGAAGAAGACCTGGGGAGAAGTTTCCAGGTGGGAAGGCCTCTCTCCATGGGAGCCCCAGAGTGGACAGGGACCTTCGACAGGGCTGGGCATTGTCCCCTCAGTCAACTTGGACTTCCTGGGAGGCAGCAACCCCTGGGGGCAGGGCCTAGGCTGGTGGCAGGTCTCTAAGCATCCCCACAATGCCCATCTTCCTGGTCTCACCTGATTGGGCACAGGCCTGCACAAGCACACAACCTTTCAGACCCCCTGGGGTTATGTGCAGCCCATCAAGGCCGCTGTGTCTGTCTCACTGTGTGGTTGTCCGTCTCACCTTCCTGGCTGATTCACTGCTCTGTTCTCGATCCAACCTCAGGCGGCTGCAAAGTTGACCTTCCACGTCCGCTTGCCACTGAGATGGCTACTGTTTCCAGGAATGCTTAGGGGCCGGGCTTTGCCCACGCGTGGCGACATCAAGTGGGCAACCTCTGACAGTGAAGCCACCCCCATTCAGGCTTGCGCCGCTCACAGGGCCGTCACACTGAGGGGGTGGGGACGGGACCTGCCCTGGGCAAAAACACCACGACTCTCACTGTTCTTCCCTCAGCTTCACATGCTCCTCAGTTGGTTGTATGTCTTCGGTCTCTTCCCAGAGCTTGTTTTCTGACAGCACGTCCGGTGTGATCATGGCTTTCCGGGAAGAGGATTGGCTGAACTCCTCACTCAACCATTCGGTGCGTCCTGCCGACCCACGCCGATCACTTTCTGAAGGCGCATCCTTTCAGCAATCTGAGGACCCAAGATTGTGAGTCTGTGTCCTGGAGGGATTTTGAGAAGAGCTGGTGGGATGGCAGTATTGCAAAGCATCAAGTCTTGCTTCCAGAAAGCTCTCTGGGATCCTCATCATCTTGCTGTTTTGGAGTCAAAGCCCTGAGATCTTTAAAAAGCCAGCAATGTTAGAACATGGGCAGGACAAACAAAAGTCTCTGGGCTCCAACACCAACTAAAATATTCTGAATTTCTAGTAACCTGAGACGAGTGGAAAGGAGTTGGGAGTGTGGAGTGGAGGGGCGGTTTGGGGCAACTACGCGTCTGGGGGGAGAAATGCCATGCAGAGCAGCCTTTCTGGGGGCATACGTGTGGGACATGTGTGCAGACCCCCGCTGCAGACATTGCTGCTGCTGCCCTTCAGTTCCCTCAGCCCACTTGAGTCCCTGCAGTCCCCGGGAGCCAGTCCCCGGCAGGCCCACAGTGTCCCCCTGGAGCACCTGCATCCACTCTCTGCCTGAGGGCTCTCTCCTGCAGCGGGAGCTTCCTCTCCTGCGAGCCTGTGCCAGCCTGCAGCACAGAAGCCTTCACGACCCGGGGTAAACCCTCCACCCACGGGCACACAGCCAGTCCGGGTGGGATCTCGTCTCCCAGCAGGACTAGGATGGATGCTCACCTCAGTGCTCCCTCGTCAGGCCCCGCCCTGGCGCTCCTCCTCCAGGCTCCCTTCCCCATGGCCTCCCTCGGGCCTCCTCCCTCACCTGCAGACAAACCACTCGCCCTACGTCCTGGTCTGCTCTGGGCCCAGACTCTGCGGAGGCTGCACGCTAGCTGTGACGTGGAGCAGGCCGTCCAGCCTTCTGGACTTGAGCTTCCTCACCTGTGAGATGGGGACACAGGCCTGCCTCCCGGAGTCGTCAGAGGAGACGCAGCGTGGGGAGACGCACACCGCTGCAAAGAAGGACGCCCGCTGATCACCCAGGGAAAACCCCAACCTTGCCAAAGCAACAGGAGCTCGCGAGGCTGCGGGAGGAACGCGGGCAGCCTGTCCACACAACGTGGAGAGTCGCTGACGAGTGTGGCCGTGCAGGGTAGGCCCCCGGACAGTGGAAGAGCCATTCGACAAGGAGGGGGACAGGACAGACGCTTCCAAGGAGAAAGATTTAAGTGTTGGAGGATCACAGAGGCCTTAGGAAAATCATGAGGCCCTGGAACATGTTTACTGAAATGCTATTATTGGCCGGAAGAATGTGTTACAATACCCAGTCCACTCTGGATTACTTCTCATTGGCTGTCGGAATGAGTGCACACTTGTGATTAGAACCCACATTTTGTTAAATGTAGGATATCTTTATTTTTCTTAACTTTTAATTATTTTTTTTGGTCGATGAAGTGCCAAGCATGGGTTTTCTCCGTTCTTTTCTTTGCATGGGTGGCCTCTATTTTCAGAAGTGGATTCCTGGTGCTCATCACCCCTGCTAACCCGAGGGACAGCCCTCTTTCAGGTCACACAGTGGATGTGAGCTCCAGGTGGGCAGGGACCACGTGGGGTCATACTCACTGGTGAAGTTACAGTGCTCAGCCCACGGCAGGGACCAGAACGTATTGGCTGAATGAGTGAGTGAAACAATGAACGAATGCATGAATGAGTACATGAGTGCAGGAGTGAGTGAGTGAAGGAATGAGTGAAGGAATGACTGGGTGAATGAAGCAATAAGTGAGTAAACCACAGAAGCTGGATCCACACAGGAGGAGCCTTTATCTGTGGGGGGCTCACAGGGGGTCACAGCACAAGCCCTGGACGGTGGCATGGAGCATGTCCAGCTGTCCTCCCAGCGCTGAGCCTCCGTCACCTGCAACACAGTGTGGTCCTGGATCTTCTTCAGCTCCTCTTCAAACAATGCTGAATGTTCCCGGGAGCAGAGCAGCAGGAAGGGAACCTGAGGAGGGACTTCCCAGACCCTGCGCCCTGGAGGACCACTGTGACTGCCTGGCAGGGGGCTCTTAACACGCTCCGGGCACCAGGCTAGAGATGCTCAAGCAATTCCTCAGGGAAGTCTCCCAACAGCCCATCAGGAGGCCAAGTTATTTCCTCATTGTACAGATGGGGAAACTGAGGCTGAGAGCCTCACCTGCATCACCAGCTAGAAAGAGGCTGAGCAGGGACTAGGACCCCTGTTTCTCTGACTTTGGATCATTCCAAACCACTGTCCTGCACTGTGGCCTCCTCGGGCTCAGGGGTCCTGGCCTCCCTGGGGCCTGCACCCTTCTGGCCTCCAGCCATCACTGAACTAAAGGGACAGGGCCACTCCGTCTGCCTGGGGCTGGGTATGGTGGCCGGGGAATGGCCAGCTGTGGGCGCTGTGGGCTCTCCCAGTAGCAAGGACCAGCCTATCCCCCCGCAGAGTGAGGTCTCTCTGGGCATCAGGACCAAAAGTTCTCAGAACTTTAGGGAAAAGAGGTCCCTCTCTCAGCATGGGGGAGCCCTTCTCAGGCAGGCCCAAGGGGTCTAAGAGGCACTGGGTTCAAATCCCGGCTCTGCCACTCTGCAGGGCACAGAGGGGGCAAGTCTCTTTGAGCCTCAGTTTCCTCATCAGTGAAATGAAGACAATAATTGCTCCTCCCCCAAGGAGTTGTGGGGAGGATTCAAGGAGATAGCTCAAGAGGAGAACAGAGGCCCCGGTAAGTGCTCATCACCGCGAGCTGTTCCTGCTGATGTCACCCCACTCAGAGCCCCCTGGGGCCCTTTGCCTCTGCCCACTCTGATCTCCCACCAGGCATGCCCTACTCGCTCTGACTCCGCTGTTCCTCTGGAATGCCTTTCTCCACCCCATCTTGTCCCACGGCAGTCAGCCAGCCAGGTGGGGATCCGGGACCCAGCCCCATCTCTCCTCTCTTGATTCCTCTTCATTAGAGCTAGCAGCTGTTGAGATCTGAGAAGGTGCAGGGCGCTCCAGGTGCAGCCTCAGCGAACTTGTCTGACACCACCATGAAAGGTCGGCTGTCACCCCACTTCACAGGGGAGGAAACCGAGGCTCCAATGGCAGTGCCTCTCCGAGGTCACCAGGGCTCTCTCCCTCATCCCCACTGAGCAGGGCCCCTCCATCGCAGAGGCTGAATGTGCTGGATATGTGGGCTGGGGCTGGCACAGTGCCTGAGGCAGCCATCACTCCTGGAAAACCCTGAGGTGTGCTTTGGGCACGATGACCTTCTCCAAAGCCTCTAGCCCCGTGCTCTGACCTTCTGGCACCTTCTATGACACCTCCACTCTGTCTTGTAAAAGTCACTTCTGCTCACACAAGCTCAAGTGGGTCCTGCTGTTGCAACTGAGAACTCCCCCTGGAGGGAGCATGTTCAAGGAGGTCCCTGTGACTCACTGCACTGACCTAGATGTACTTTCCTGACTGAGGATGGGGCTCTCTGCTTGGAGGGAGAGGGAGCAGGCAGGAGTGTCCAGACCCTCATCATCATCTGTCCTGGATGGCAGGCCAGGCTGCTCAGCTCAGGTGAGTTAGGGAGCAGGAGGGGCATGGGCAAGGCCAAAGCGGGGTCAGGTGTGTTAGGGGCGGGGCCAGGGGTGAGGGGAGTGGGAGGGACAGAAGCAACAGGAGCGAGGCCTTCCAGCTGGGCAGGTCACCCCAGGTACCTTCATCCCCTGCATCCTAGCTGCTCCTCCTTCTCCCTCCCTCCCTCAGGTCTCTGTTTCAGGGTCTCTGGACTCCCTGTTCCCAAACAAGATCACAGGGTAGAAGGAGACCTTGGGTGTCAGAGACTGTGACCAACACCTTAACATCACGTTTACAGTATGAGCCAGAATCTCCGCCTCTAGGGATCGGTCCTAAAGAAGTAGAGATTTATGGATGCAGGTGTTCCTTTCAGCACGATGACGGGAGTGAAAAATCAGAAATGATCCGTGTTGCCCAGCAGAGGCTCTTAGGCAATTCTGAGGCCGACGCAGAGGAGGAAGAGGATTGACTGGCCAGGGTCCAGCCCTGGGGAAATCAGGTTCCAGAAGAGCACACTCCCTGCAGTCCTTCCCACACGATAGCCGCAAGTGCACACCCACACACACTTGCACATAGACATACCCATGTGCATACAGATGCACACAGCTGAATGGGCACATGCACACACGTGCACACACACGTGCATACAAAGGCAAAGGACTGAAACGGTGAACACTGCCTGTTAAGGGCACTCCTCAGTTTCCACTTAATTCTTAATTCCCTTAGAATTCATTCTTTTCCTGTAATTAACGTACATTGTCTTTGTAATAAAAACCTTTACAAAGAAAAACGAAATAATGTACTTCAGTCCAAAGATGAGTGATAAATGGATAACATTAACATGTGATTTTAATCTTGTTAGAATTATAAGAGGAATAGAGGCACATTCTATCAAGTTGAAACATCACGCAGGCCTCTAAAGGAGAAGAGAAGCGAGTGGCAATTCCCATCCCCAGAGGTGAGCCCCATGGATGATTTGGTGCGTATCTCTCTGGCTCTGTCTCTCTCTTTCTCTGTCTGTCTCTGTCGCTCTCTCACACACAGATTCATGTTCCTAGATGCATGTCTTCTGGCTGATATCACATATTAGTGGTCTTACAGATGGGACGGATGGATCCCATCGCCTCGCCATGGACAGTAGCGTTCCTTCCAATTGCTTGCTATTGCAACCAGTGCTGTGATGAATAGTCTGGAAAATACATCTTTGAAAAGTTGGGCAGGAATTTCTGTGGGATGAAGTCCTGGGATCAGTACCGCCAGCACAGGCGTGCCCCTGGGGACTGCGATGGGTCCTGCAGGTTGGTCTCCAGAGAGGAGTGTCCTTTCACACTTGTCTCTAGGGGTCTACTGGGGCCTCTGCTTCCTCACATTGTCACCAGGTCTGGTCGTCACCACACTGGAACCCAGCCCGTCTGATGGGGCCCAGTGCCCTCTCCACAGTGTCTCCATGTGCGCGTCTCCTCCTCGGGGAGCTCGCGCATCTCTGACACATGCTGCCCCTGTGTATCACCTCTCGTTGGCGTTGAATGTGTTTGCTCTTTATCTCTTTTTAAAACTCTGACTTTCGAGTGTTTTTTTGGACCACAAGGATGCGTAACATTTCCCTGGCCTTGTGTCATGAGGAATACATTCCGGTTTGTGGTTTGTCTTTCCAGCTTTCTACCCTTTCTTGTTTTTGTTTTGGCCGCAGGAAGAGCAACGCGTTTCGTGTGTGGCTTCTGGCTCTGGTGTCCCACGTAGAACAGCAGTCTGTACCCCAAGATTATGCACATATTTACCAGAAGG
Organism: Diceros bicornis minor; assembly: GCF_020826845.1. NCBI lineage: Eukaryota > Metazoa > Chordata > Mammalia > Perissodactyla > Rhinocerotidae > Diceros > Diceros bicornis. The sequence continues at coordinate 92,021 of NW_026691037.1, read as the reverse complement.
GCTTTCTTTGATACATCAAATCTAGACTCCATCTGGGATTTTCCTATCAAATTAGAGAAATTCTATTTCAAATAAAAACAGAAAAGGAAAACCTATCAGGCCGTGCGAAAATAAATGGGCAGACACACATGGCCACCTACGGCATGATTTCACTTATAAGAAACATGCAGAACAGATTAAAAAAAAAACAAAACAGTGACAGAAAACAGATTAGGGGTTGCCAGGGCCTGAGGGAGAAAGTGGGAGTGAGTGCTTTTAGAACAGGGTGTTCTTTTGGAGAATGAAATATTGTAAACGCATACAGCGGTGATGGCTGCACAGCATTGTGAATGTACTTAATGCTCAGGAAGTGTACAATTTAAAATGAAAAACAGTAAACTGTTAAAAGATGAAAGTGAAATTTATTTTAAATAATCAAGATATAAACAATAAAAAAAGCAATGAAAGGAACCATGAAATAGAGAAACACAATTAGGAGGATGGGGAAGGAAATTGGTGGTAAGGGAGCAGGTGGAACAGGTGGGACTGGAGGTGCTAATGAGGGAGGTTCCCGAGCCAGCTCTCCCAGGCCTCAGAATTTGGCCTCAGCTGCCTCTCTGTCTCATGCAGGCGCCTGTGCAGAGCTTGACTCTCCTTACACAGAGGCTGGGCCCTCAGCCGCCTCCTGATCTCCTGCAGGAGCCTGTGCAGGGGATGGCTCTCCCTGCACAGAGGCTGTAGCCTCAGCTGCCTCCCTGTCTCCTGCAGGAGACTGTGCAAGGGATGGCTCTCCCTGCACGGAGGCTGGGCCCTCTGCTGACTCTCGTTCTCCTGCAGGAGCCTGTGCAGGGCATGGCTCTCCCTGCACAGAGGTTGGGGCCTCAGCTGCCTCCTGTTCTCCTGCAGGAGCCAGTGCAGGGGATGGCTCTCCCTGCTTGGAGGCTGATGCCTCAGCTGCCTCTTGGTTTGTCTTTCCAGCTTTCTACCCTTTCTTGTTTTTGTTTAGGCTGCAGGAAGAGCAACGCATTTCGTGTGTGGCTTCTGGCTTTGGTGTCGCACTTAGAACAGCAGTCTGTACCCCAAGATTATGCACATATTTACCAAAAGGGCTTTCTTTGATACATCAAATCTAGACTCCATCTGGGATTTTCCTATCAAATTAGAGAAATTCTATTTCAAATAAAAACAGAAAAGGAAAACCTATCAGGCCGTGCGAAAATAAATGGGCAGAAAACACATGGCCACCTATGGCATGATTTCACTTATAGGAAACATCCTGAACAGATTAAAAAAAAAAAAGGAAACAGTGACAGAAAACAGATTAGGGGTTGCCAGGGCCTGAGGGAGAAAGTGGGAGTGAGTGCTTTTAGAACAGGGTGTTCTTTTGGAGAATGAAATACTCTAAACGCATACAGAGGTGATGGCTGCACAGCATTGTGAATGTACTTAATGCTCATGAAGTGTACAATTTAAAATGAAAAACAGTAAACTGTTAAAAGATGAAAGTGAAATTTATTTTAAATAATCAAGATATAAACAATAAAAAAAAATCAATGAAAGAAACCAAGAAATAGAGAAACACAATTAGGAGGATGGGGAAGGAAATTGGTGGTAAGGGAGTAGGTGGAACAGGTGGGACTGGAGGTGCTAATGAGGGAGGGTCCTGAGCCAGCTCTCCCAGGCCGCAGAGATTGGCCTCAGCTGCCTCCCTGTGTCCTGCAGGCGCCTGTGCAAGGGATGGCTCTCCCTGCACAGAGGCTGGGGCCTCAGCTGCCTCTCGTTCTCCTCCCTGAGCCTGTGCAGGGCTTGGCTCTCCCTGCACAGAGGCTGGGCCCTCAGCTGCCTCCTGTTCTCCTGCTGGAGGCTGTGCAGGGGATGGCTCTCCCTGCACAGAGGCTGGGGCCTCAGCTGCCTCCTGTTCTCCTGCAGGAGGCTGTGCAGGGGATGGCTCTCCCTGCACAGAGGCTGGGCCCTCAGCTGCCTCCTGGTCTCCTGCAGGAGACTGTGCAGGGGATGGCTCTCCCTGCACAGAGGCTGGGCCCTCAGCTGCCTCCTGTTCTCCTGCAGGAGACTGTGCAGGGGATGGCTCTCCCTGCACAGAGGCTGGGCCCTCAGCTGCCTCCTGTTCTCCTGCTGGAGGCTGTGCAGGGGATGGCTCTCCCTGCACAGAGGCTGGGGCCTCAGCTGCCTCCTGTTCTCCTGCAGGAGACTGTGCAGGGTATAGCTCTCCCTGCACAGAGGCTGGGCCCTCAGCTGCCTCCTGTTCTCCTGCAGGAGACTGTGCAGGGGATGGCTCTCCCTGCACAGAGGCTGGGCCCTCAGCTGCCTCCTGTTCTCCTGCAGGAGACTGTGCAGGGGATGGTTCTCCCTGCACAGAGGCTGGGCCCTCAGCTGCCTCCTGTTCTCCTGCTGGAGGCTGTGCAGGGGATGGCTCTCCCTGCACAGAGGCTGGGGCCTCAGCTGCCTCCCTGTCTCCTGCAGGAGATTGTGCAGGGGATGGCTCTCCCTGCACAGAGGCTGGGCCCTCAGCTGCCTCCTGGTCTCCTGCAGGAGCCTGTGCAGGGGATGGCTCTCCCTGCACAGAGGCTGGGGCCTCAGCTGCCTCCTGTTCTCCTGCAGGAGGCTGTGCAGGGGATGGCTCTCCCTGCACAGAGGCTGGGGCCTCAGCTGCCTCCTGGTCTCCTGCAGGAGACTGTGCAGGGTATAGCTCTCCCTGCACAGAGGCTGGGGCCTCAGCTGCCTCCTGGTCTCCTGCCAGAGAGAGTGCAGGGGATGGCTCTCCCTGCACAGAGGCTGGGGCCTCAGCTGCCTCCTGTTCTCCTGCAGGAGACTGTGCAGGGGATGGCTCTCCCTGCACAGAGGCTGGGGCCTCAGCTGCCTCCTGTTCTCCTGCAGGAGCCTGTGCAGGGGATGGCTCTCCCTGCACAGAGGCTGAGGCCTCAGCTGCCTCTTGGAGTCCTGCGGGAGTCTGTGCAGGAGATGTCTGTCCCAGCACGGAGGCAGGGGTCTCAGCTGCCTCCTCGTCTCCTGCAGGAGGCTGTGCAGGGGATGGCCCTCCCTGCACAGAGGTTTGGGCCTCTTCTGCCTCCTGGTATGCTACAGGAGACTCTGCAGGGGATGGCGCTCCCTGCACGGAGGCTGTGGCCTCAGCTGCCTCCTGCGCTGCTGCAGGACATGGTGGGTATGATGGTTCTCCCGGGATTGAAGCTGGGTCTTCTGGTGGCTCTGAGGGTTTTATCACTGTCACTGCAGACCGTCTCCCGGTAGCTGCTGGTCCAGGCCTGTGGGACACCGGCGCCTCCATCGGGGAGATGGATGGAATATCCCCTTCCGCCAGCTCCACGCTGATCTTCTTCGTGGAGCTCTGCAAAGACAGTGACTGGCTCCGTCCCAGAGGCATCAGAGCCCTGCCCAGCTGTCCTTGCTGCTGCTTCTGCCCTCTGGACCTAATTCTCCCAGATCAGGCACACACCTGTGTCTGCACATTATTCCACCCCTGAGGAAAGACCTACACCTCAGGGGCTTGGGATAAACCTCAGGCAGAAGGGCACCACCCCGCACTCCACATCCCACCCAGCCGGCCTTGACCTGGGCTTTGAACCTGACCGACCCCCCAAGGCTTCTAACACCTCACCGACTGCTCCTGCTCATGGTGGTCTACCCACATGAACCCGCCCTTCCAGGCACACATGGGGAGGGGATGTAGGGCTGCCCAGATGGGACCACAGTGGTAGCCTGGTTTGGAATGGCCTTCCCTGGGCCTCCCGGTGTTACCTTTCCGTCCCTCCGGGTAAACGACCAGAGCCGTCGGCCGCGAGAGGGGCACCAGCATCTGCATCGGTCTTTGGGGGCTTTCCTGGGGCTCCGGCCCCTGGTCATTGGGAAGCAGCAACTAAACATGTTGCTCGTGCTAGAGAAGTGAGCTCGCTTGGGGGCTGTGTTTAGGATGTGGGTGCCTAGTTACCAGGGTTCCAAGTTCTATTGGGCTCTGTGAGGTCACTTCCTGGGATCCCCTTACCTAAGCTTCCTCCTCACACAAGACCTTCTTAAGGGTCCCCCGGGCTGCTGACTACTCACTCTCCATCTCCATACCCTGTCCAGACACAGTCGCACCGACACAGTCCACCCCACAGCCTCTGGGGAGGTCTGGACGCAACCAGGGCCCCAGCTTTGAGGACACAGAGTTGAATTCAGTCCCGCTCCTGCTTCTTGCCAGTGATGTCACCCTGGACAACCCTGCGCCTCTCAGGGCCTCCCCTCTCAGGGTCTCTCCTGTGTTCATGTCCCTCTCTGTGTAGTGGGGGTCATTCTAGCATCTACTTCCTAGGGATGTCATCAGGTGTATAGACCTAGAGATCCCTTCAGAGGCTGTGAATCCCGTGGGCTGCTCCCACACGTAGCTCCTGCACAGACTTGGCAGTGCAAGGATTACAGAAAGGGCTGGCTGTGGCAGAGAATACAACGCAAAGAGGCTTGGGTCTGCTGGGCGTCTGGGAGAGGCACTTCCCCTCTTGCCTGTTTCCCAGTGTTCCTAGGGAGGGTTGAAATGAAATGATGTTCAGACATCATCTCCTTCTGGCTCGCAACCCTCCAGGGCTTCCTGTTATGTTTAGACTCAGGTCCAAGTGCCTGAGTGGTGGTCATCTCAGCCTATGTGGTGGGCAGCCCCCACAACGGCTCCCAGCGTTCCCACTTCCTAGGCACACATCCTATGTAATCCCCGCTCCTCTATGAGAATGGACTTTGCGGCTGGCTTCTAACCAATAGAATAGGGCCGAGTGATGAGATGTCACTTCCACGGTCAGCTTAATGAAAAGTCTGTGACTTCTGTGTGGTTCTGTCTCTCCTGTGTTCATTCTATCTCTCTGTCTCTGTCTCTCTCTCTCTGTCTTTGTCTCTCTCTGTCTCTGTGTCTCTGGCTGTCTGTATCTCTCTTGGTCTCTCCCTGTCTCTCTGTCTCTCTCTTTGTCTCCCTGTCTCTGTCTGTGTCTACTCTCTTTGTCTCTCCTCCCCATCTTTCTATCTCTGTGTGTCACTGTCTCTCTTTCTCTCCCTCTTTCTGTCTCTCTGATCCACTATTCAGGAGAAGCCATATCAGATATTATGAGCTTCCTTCCCTATGACACCCACTAATGCAAAGAACTGGCAGAGGGTCCCGGCCCACAGACAGAAAAGTCCTGAAACCCCCCATCCAAACTGAATCCTACCACTGCCCCGATACTTGCGAATGATCTCCGAGATGGCTCCTGCCTCTATCGAGCTTCAGTTGAGAACACAGCCCCAGCCTCCTGCTAGACCTTGACGGGGAGCCTCCCAGCTGACCTGAGCCTGGACCCTGGTAGAGACACTGTCAGATGCTCAATGATAGGTCTCGTAAGTGCTAAGTGAGGCTAATGCTGTCACCCAGCATAGACAGCTAGTACCTCCTTCCAGGCCTGGGTCTGGCCCTGCCATCCTCTCTCCCTCACTTCTCTCCTCCCCAGCTCACTCTAGCCACACTGGCTCTTTTCTCACCTCCTCTCTCGTCAAATCCTCTTCTGCCTCCAAGTCTCTGTGCCTTTGAGCTTCCCCCCAGCACGCTGTTTGCAGACAGATGCAGGGCTGGCTCCTCTTGTCCTTCTGCTCAGGGCACAAATGTCCCCAGGGGGGCCCTTTACACCCACCTAGGGGCTCCAGGCCCTCCCTCCTCCAGCACCCTGCTTCGTTGCTCTGTAGCACCTTCTCTCCTTTTTCACATGGATTTGTTCATGATTTTGTCCTTTCCACCTCCAGGCTGTGAGCTCCTGGAGGACAGAGACCATGTGGGTGCTTTCAGCACTGCCCTCAGGACTAACATGGGCCCTGCTCAGGGTGAGTGCTGGGGCCACAGTAGCTGAAAGAATCATGAAAGGATCTCAGGGTCCCCTCCCGCCTCTGAGCAGCTCCCATTGTGGACGTGGATGCCAGTAATCAAAGGTGCCTGTTGCTTTGGACAGGGGAACACCCAGAACGAGCCCTGGGCGTCCCTTCCCTGCTCCACTTGCTGCATTGAGCATGAGTGGACACAGGACACCCCTGGTGGTCAGCCCCAGCCTTGCAGCCCCAGGCAGGAAAGCAGAAAGCAAAACACACACCTTTCTTTGTTTGGGGTCCTCAAGGCAGTGGTTCCACCAGGGCCCAGGACGCAAAGGAGCAGGACCTGTGGGCTCCAGAAGGGACGTGAGGGACCTCAGAAGCCTCTCTTGCTCCCCGCTTTCCCTCCACTGGCCGTGGCGTGTCCCGTTGACTCACAAGGCCTCCTCGCCCCAGCCAGGGCAATGACTCCACCTCACTTCCAAAGGAGGCCCCCGAGGCTCCGACAAGGATGGCCTTGTCCCTGGTCCCCAGACAAGTCGACCAGTGCTCTGCCATGTTCTGCACTGCCCGGGGCCCCAGTCCCCAAGCTCTCAGGCTGCCTTCTGCTCAGCAAGACCTCGAGGGAATGGAATGCATTTTACAAGGACTCAGAGAACAGTGGGTCATGGATGGAGAACGAAGGTCAATAGACTCTTCTACAAGCCTGTGGGACCCTTAGAGTCACCCCATCTATGCACCCCAATTTACAGAGGCGTAAGATCTAGCCTTCTCTGCTGTATCCCCTCCCCCCTAGGGGGTCACATCCTAGTTCCCGGTGCCCAGAGTGGTGGCCACAGGACGCCAGACCTGGTTCTCTACAGGCTGCTCTAGGGATGGCCCCAACCCCTGCATCCCCCTGTGTACCTTGGGGACCCCCTGCCCACCAGTCTGGCATCTCTCCCCTTCATGCTATGGGCCTGGGCATGTTGTTAGGGGACCGGATGCCCATGCCCCATGGCAGAGCTGCCTCCAACCTCTTTCTTCCTTCCTCCTGTCACCTCCCCAGTGAGCACTTCCCTTCTGAGACCGGGCTGGGCATTCAGAGTGTGTGTGTATGCTTGTGTGTGTGAGTGTGTCCACGTGGGGATGCGTATAGCAAAGGGCCCTACATGGGAGGGCGTTGGCAGGGGTCCCCCAGGGTATTAGGGGCTCTCATTCCCAAAGCAAACCCCTTGGAAGTGCTGAGGCTGGCCTAAGAGCTTGGAATGCTCTCTTCCCCTCTGGACTCTGCCCACCTTGTGACCCCAGGGCCTGTCCCTGCTTCTCCTGGCCTCAGTTTCCCAACTGTCCTGTGAGGGTTGGACATGGAGCAACATCAGCCCCGATGAGCATGGACATGGCCTGGGATCTCCGCCCACATGAGTGTGGCAGGGATCCCCTCACGGTCTCACAGGCCTCTCTCCTGTGCGGCAACCAGGCCTCCTGTCCGTGGTCAGGCACACAGAGGGGCCCTGCAGACAGCACTTCTGGGTGACACAGCTCGCAGCACACACGTGTAACACAACGGTCCCTTGACATGGCTGCTTTCGTCTGTCCCCTCCCCAGCCAACTGCTCGGTGACCCTCACATCCCCTACGTCGCAGGAACACGCCACAGAAGCCAGGTGGGCCACACGGTGCACAGTTGGGTAGGTTGGACATCTGGGGACATGAGGGTCACTGAATATACACCGACCTCACTGTCCTGGTCCACAGACTCCATCCCAGGGTCCAGCTCCATGCATGGCTGGTCCTGCGGACACGAAGACAGTGGTGGACACAGACCCTGGGCAGGGAGAAGGCCAGGCTGCCCTTTTCCCTCCTCCTCTACACCCCCTCCCTACCACATGAGGTCCAGCCAGTCCCTGCCTGCAGCCCTGGTGGGTGTAGGAGGAGCTGAAGGGAGCCCAGCTGGGCAACTATTGGAGGGAGTTGCTGTTATTAGGGAGCCCACTGGGTGCTGAGTGATTGCACCCCATTTTACAGATGACCAGTGGTCCCAGCATTCAAGGTCACTCTGCTCTAAGTGACCAAGTCCAGACGTGAACAGGGGACTAGAAATCCTTGATTTTCACCAGTGTTGAGCCCAGCATTGACCATCGAGGCCTTGTCCTGCATTGGGGCTCCCCCAGCCAGGCGACCTCCTGAGTCCAAGCACTTTGGGCAGCTTCGTCTCCCTGCTTGAATCCCAACACACTCTCCTGAGGTCAGAGTCACTGACCCCATTTTTCATGGAGGAAACTGAGGCTCCGAGAAGACACCACATGACCTTGCCTGTCACAGGGCTGTGAGGTGACCCAGCTATGGGTTTGACCCCAGGTCAATCTGACCCTAAAGGCTCTGCTAGCACAGGAGCCTGAGGAGGTGGCCTGTGAGCCCAGCACAGAGGTGAGTCCATCCTGGATGGGGGCTCGGGGGAGGGGCACTGCAGGCTAGGAGCTCTGAAGGGGGCAGGGGCTTGGCAGGGTCCTTGGGGAGGAAGGCTTTAGGGAGGGTGGGGTGCGGTGAGGGGTGCACTCTGGGGACGGTGTCTGGACCAGATCACACAGGGCCGTGACTCAGGCAAGGAGTCGGGCTTCACTACAGGTTGGTTGGACTTGAACGAGCAGTCTCATCAGAGCCTCAGGCGGTTAGATCCTAGATTTGGAGGGAGCTCGGTGGACATCTTATCCACCTCCACTCAAGCCCAGATCCCCAAGAACCAACAGGATGAGAAGGCTGCCTCCATTTCCTCCCATGTACAGTGGGCACTGTGGCGGTCGCCTACTCCCTGCCTGGGCTGGGCATGCTGCCTGGAGGGCCCAGAGAGGGCTTCTTGTCAAAGTAGCCATTCAGGACAGGTCTGTGCTCAGAGAGCTCTGAGTGATGGGACCAAGGGCACGTCCCACCAGTGGGCTAAACAAGACGCTCCTGTCCACGTTGCTGTTGTTTACTCCAGGTGGACAGGGATGATGCAGCATCGCCCACCGTGTGGATGGAGAGGGCCAGCGAGGAGCTGTGGTTGAAGAGCCTGAGACACGACGCTTGTGTGTGACCAAAGCTGCCATGGGTGTGGTGGAGGCTGATGAGGAAGAAGTGCTGCTGGAGGCCAAGATGAAACCAGAGACCATCGGGGCCCAGGGGGCGGTTGATTTCCATAACTGTGGGGGTGGCATGATCAGCAGAGTCTCTGGACTCGGCAGGACACCCCAGGCCGGCATCCAGCTCCTGGGGTTCTTGGCCCCTTTGTAGGTGTCGCTGGGGAACACTGGTCCCGGGCAAGAAGGGACTGGGAGTGGGCTGTCAGGGAGAATGGGGAGGGCAGCCACCTTCTTTTCCTTGCCATCAGGGGCCTCTGGGTCAAAACTCATGTTGCTCTCCTCCACCTTGGAGCTGGAGGAACCAGCCAAGTGCTCGCTGAGCATTGGACAATGTCCCTGCCACTGAGGTCCTGGCCCCACCTGAGGTGTCCCAGCACTTGGAGTGGGAGCCGTGCCTGGTCCTGAAGCCTGTGTTGGGGCCTGTTGGCTTGGAGGCTGGATGGAAGGGCTGCATTTGCAGAGGTCACGCCCCCTGGGTGAGTGGAGACTCTGGGACACCTGAAGTCACAGATGCAAGTGACCCGCACCTGGGAAGGTGTGAGGGAGGTGCACAGAGGGCAGTGCCTCAGTGGCAGGCAGGGCTTCATGCCCATGGGCAGCACTCCTTGGCAAAGGTCAGCTAGTCCTTTGGACCCTAGAGGGCAGAAGGCACCTAAGGCTCCCAGTGGTCCACGGGAGGCCAGGACAGCCTGCTGACTGGCAGGCATCAGGCCTGCAGCACGAGAGGTTCAGGGTGAAACTGCTCCTGGGTAGCCTGGGCCAGCTGGTTGGACAGAAAAGATGGCCACCTGGTTTTTGTCACTCTAGTCTGTACGTGCTCATCTCCCCAGCTAGCCAGACCCTGGGGAGGGTGGCCCTGTGGCTAAACAACACTAGGGACTGAGGAGAAGGTGCCCTTGGCAATATCGAGTCCCTCTTCTTCATGTGAAGCAGGGTTGAGCTGGCTCCATGCCTGACTTCACCCCCTTGGTGACGGCGGGCTTCCTCAGGTCAAAGTCATACTAGGCATCGGGTTCATGGCACTGAACACATTGGCATCCTCAGGGGTCTTCAGCATGGGGGGGAGGGGCCAAAGGAGGGTTGGCTGTGCTCAGGACAGCCACACCAGGGACAGGGAAATGCACAGAGACAGGAAGCAGATCAGTGCTTGTCAGGGGGTGGGGGAGTGGATATGGGGGCATGGCTGCTTCATGGGTACAGGGGTTCTGGTGGGCTGAAGCAATGATCTGGAACTAGATAACGGTGACGGTACACAGCATAGAGGATGTAGTTAATGGCCGGCCCTGAACTGTACAACTTGAAGTGATGAAAACATTAAACTTTATTGAATCTAAATTGGAACACATAAAACATAAGAAATCATAAAACATAGAAAAGGGAAAGACATCTCTGGGTGGGGGCTGGTCTGGCCGGGCCTTAGTTGCTGGCGATGTGGGTGGTGCTGCAGCTGCCCTAGTGCCGGAGCCACTGCTGTGGCTGATGCTGGAGATCCCCCCAGCTCTGGCTGTGCAACTGGCTCAGGAGCTGGACCTGAGCTGGGGCTAGAGCTGGGTCTGTCTCAGGCGGTGGTGCCTGACCTGCTTCTAGAATTGGCTCCGGTCCTGAGACTGACTCTAGCTCTGCCTTATTGACAGATGTGGTGCGGGAGCGAGTGATGGGAATGGCTGCGGCTCTGGAGCTGGTCGAGTGTGGGAGCTGGGGGAGCTCTAGTTCTGGAGCTGGCTGCACCTGAGCTCTGGAGCTGCTGCCAGAGCTCTCACTAGTCCACAGCTGGAGCAGGATCTGCTTCTATGTGGCTCTAACTTTGTAGGTCGAGGTAACTCTGGCTCTGCTGCTGGTGACCGAGCCTTCTCTAGCTCCACAGCTGGTAAACAACGTGTCCTGACCTTTAGATGGTGTCAGTGACATCACCAACCCATCACGAGCTGTCCATCAGATGGTGGGAGCACTCCAGCAAATAGCATCTATTACGTTAGTGTTATTTCATCTCAGTTCCAGTTACATATTTATTTTAAATATACTTAGAAGGAGAATAGGATAACAGAAACCATTTACTCTTTGCTGAGATTTAACAGAGCACACCTTATTGATGTCGTTTTTTAAGAACTATTACACAGTGGAAGACACCATTCTCCTTCCTCTCTCTTTCCTCCCCAAAGGTAACTACTGTCTTGAAGTTAATATATGTATTCCATACACATTTTCTCTTGCAAAAAACAGTTGTCCCCAATTTGCTGAGATTTTTTTATGTGTCTATCAAAGATATGCTTCTGAGCAGATGCTGTTAAAAACTCTGTCCTTTCAAAGTAAAGATGACAAGTCAACCATTAGTTGAGAAACTGCCTGCTTTTTAGACATCATTTTTAAAAGAGAGGTTTGAAAATATCTCCATCATGTTACCATTGATCCTCCCTATTTGGAAGAGTTACATTCTATTAATTTTTAGCAAACACTGCATGAGCCAGACTGAACCAGTGCTCCTAGGGGAAGGACAAGGTTAGGTTTCTGCAGTCTTTGGTCGTGACATGTTTGGGAACCTGTCAACGCATAGCCTTGTTTTACGTTTGTCTCTTTTGAAAAGACCTTATTTAGTATAGACTGTAGACACATTATTTGAACTCCCAGCCAATATCACTATCCATAACCCATGCCTGGAGGAAGGTCATCTAACGCAAGTGTTTTCTACATATGGCCCATCACAGGCTTCCTGTGCTTAGGAACACTACACAGCACTTCAGCACTATGTTTGCGGATCATTACAAAGAGGAAAAACAGCAGCAAGAAGCAAAAAAGGTGAAAAACGTACCATTTAATAGACCAGGAAAAGGACACTTGTTGACCTGAGAGCTGAAACAAGAGCGTCACCTTGTTCTACCTCAGCTGGGAACGTGCGCCTCAGGCAACTCCCACTTTCTGCCACTCTGCACCCGTCCAGGAATTACCAGGGAAAACACAGTGTGTGTTGGGGTTGGATTCACCTGTAAATGTTAGTGACTAGGTGAATTCACGAATATCAAATTACTGAATAAGGAGGATTGACTCTGTTCTGTTGCCAAAAACAATGAGTGTGTGAAACTCATACTTCAGAACTTCAACATGGAAGGCTTTCTCATCTGCTTTAAAATCTACATGAAGAGTTTCATGGTTTTGAACCATTTGTTAAAAATGTCAAAAACATCTTCTGATTGGTTTAAAAGAACAACTGATTGACCTCAGGAATGGCTGTGTGTACTCACCATCTCTGATTTCTCTCATTCTCTCTTGAACCCATTCCAATGAACCCCCACCACCCCACTACAACTCTTTTTTCCATGGTCACAAGTGACCACCACATTGCTAAGTCCTACAGTCGTTTGTCAGTCTGTGATTTACTTGATCTACCAGCACTTGACATAACTATTCACTATGTATGTTCATAAAGTCTGGTAATAGCCAATACATTATTTTGGGACAATCAGATATTCATTTGACAAAATATTAATAAATATTCTATTTGGTCTCACACCACTCCTTAAAAATCAACTCCAAATCTGAATATAATAAACAATAAAAGTTGAATGAATATTAAAAGTATTAGATTGTTTTAAAAAGATTATAGAACATCTTTATATCTTGGATAATAGACAGTCTTGCTAAACGAGACTCAGAAAGCAGAACTCTAGTCGACAAGATTCATAAAACTAACTACAGCAAAATACAACTTTGTAAGACCAAAGGCACCGTAAATTAAGTAAAAAAACAGAAGAAAACACTCCAACACGTAATCAAGGGTTTCTCTGCAGACTATATGAAGAACTCCTGTAAACTAATGAGAGACAAACCATCCAGTGGAAGTGTGGCAAAGGACACGAACAGCCAAACAATTCTCAGTGGAGGAAATATGGAATGCCAGTAACCAAGAAGTGTTCAACCTGCCCAGAGATGACAGAAATACAAAATAAATCAACAAAGAGACATGCCTTAGATATCAGATTGACAAACACTTACAAAGTTTGTTTCAGGTGTTGGTTACATGGAAAAATGAATCCACTCATACAGTACTGAAGCACAACTTTTGGAGAACAAATTGAAAATACCTGTTGAATTTCTCAAATGAGCATTTTCTATGACTCAGCAGTTCTGTTTATTAGTATCTGCCCAGGAGATACCTTCAGACAGATGCAAAAAGAAACATGTATAAGAATATTCTTCATAATATTGTAATAGCAAAAAATGGGGACAACCCAAACGTGCACCAAAAGAAGAATGGTTCAACAAGACGTAGTTTATTCGTAGTAACATGTCAGAGTGACAAAGAATGGAGTAGATCCAAGCAAATTGTTACAGAAGTATCTCCCGTACAGTTTTGGGTGAAAAGAGGAGGCTGCAGAATGAGGTGCATATTATACCATTTTCTTTAAACACACAAAACAAAAAGAAAAGAATATTTTTTCTACAGTGACAGATATATGTGGGGCTGTGGTTAAAGGAGCCTTTAGCTTGATCCATATATAACTTTTAATTAATTAATGTTTTACAAAGGTACTGCTTCATATATTATTTGTATAATGAAAAATTAAAATACATAAGACTAATTAAGTTCATTCTTTCCTACTAGAGAATTTCAGCTACCCCAAAGTAACTAAGAAATCAGAACGTCCACAGGAAAATGTCAGCATAGGTGGGGGACAATTGAGCTTGGCTAACATGAGCAGACATTTTTCATACATTAGGGGAGCTGATATTTTGCTGTAGGACCATCTTTGCCATGCAAACCTTGGGACAAAAGTGCAAGTATTTGCCAGGATACAGCCAAGATATAAAACCAACCAGGTCTTGAAAATAAAACGGAAAAGCCCAGTTGTCACTCTAAATCTACCTCTTCATTGGCCAAAACCAGCTTTGAAGCTGTTTTAGCCTGTTTCTCCACGAACAAGAGCCACAAAATTGACGGGCCAGCATCACCACCTCATGGCTCTGCTTCTCATCGCAGGGTCCATCACCATACCCTTTGGCCCCCAAATCTCAAACCAAGAGTTCTGTCTTTTGGATATCCCTTCAAAGTTAAATGTTTTAGAAATACAAGAGACCCAAGTAGGGTTATGGATTTTTTAATTTTGACAAGTCAAGATTTTTTAAGAGATTACTATCTATCATCATTGCCAGTTTGTAAAAGAACAGCTATTTAAAACCAAGAAATCAGAAAGGCCATAAACTCATATCAGAAGACAGTCCTGCTTATCAAAGAACAGTTGAAAGCGGTATACACATTTCATAAATACATAAATATCCCATAACTATATTAATAATTGTGATCATTAGTTAGGCTGTTAAATAGGTCAACTTGACCAGGTCATGAGGTGCCCAGATCGCTGGCTAAACGTTATTTCTGAGGGTGTCTGTAAAAGTGTTTCTGGAAGAGATGAGCAGTTGAACTAGTGGGCTGAGTAAAGCAGATTGCCCTCCCTGTTGTGTGTGGGCCTCATCCAACCCACTGAGGGCCTGAATAGAACAAAAATGCTGAGGAAAGTTGAATTCTCTGTCTCTCTCTCTCTCTCTGCCTGAAGGTTTGAGCTGGGACATCAGTCTTCTCCCGCCCTTGAACTGGAACTTATACCATTGTTGTTCCTGATTCTCAGGCCTGTGGACTCAGACTGGAACTACACCGCCAGCCTTCCTGAGTCTCCAGCTTGCAGATGGAAGATCATGGCACTCCTATGTCTCCTAGTGGTTCTGTTTCTCTGGAGAACGCTGATTAACACAATCATATTTACATACTTGTCCTTTATCAATCTGTGTCTCAGCTTTATCAATAAAGGCAGAGCTGGAGACAAGGTCTTGTACATAGATACTTAATTTGGGAGGTACCAGGAGTGAGAGAGCAGGGAGAGGTCATGAGTAATACTGTCCTTCTCATGGAGAGGCAGCCTTCCTTTGATCCTCATTGATCAGACTGGCCAGACGGCTCTGTCAGGTTCCAGGCACCCCCAGGAAACCACTGCTTGTCTGTCCTCACTCCTCCTTGTACATGGCCTGAAAATTGGCTCAGAGAACTTATGCAATTCACCACAGATAGACTCAAGTTGGCCTGGCAGAAGAGGCATTGAAAAACAGGCTGACACATGTTCTGGTTCCTTTCACATCAGATTTTATTCTTCCCTTTACTCACTTATTCTTTCAATAAAAAATGTATCAATATCTACCATGTCTTAATAATGATAGCAACATTTATTGAGCGCTTACTATATGCCTGGTACTGTTACTGCTTTATAGGTATTATTTCATTTAATCCTCACAACAGTGTTATGAGGTAAGTGCTTTTAGTATCCCCCATTTTACAGATGAAGAACAAAACACAGAGAAGTTAAATAATGTGCTTGAGGCCACACAGTCAAGAAATGGTGGCGCTCAAATATGACTCGGGAGTTTGGGCTCCTTCCTAACTGCCAGATGTCAACTGTGTTTCAGCTGCTCTGCTTCCAGGTTTCAGGCTCGTGATGGGGCATAGAGAGAAAGAGAATGCACACCGGGAGACAGGTGGGTGCCATCCCAACCCAACACAGTAAGTCGGATGGAAGTGGGCACCCAGGTGCCACCGGAGCATGGAGGGGTACTCTCACCCCAGAAGTTGGGGCCACTGAGCTGACTCTTGAATGACAGAAAGTGGAGATGGGGCGATGTAAGTTGGGGAGAAGTCCAGGCAGCAGAAATAACAGAAGAATACCACTGGGAACACCACAGAAGTGTAATGGTTTCAAATTTCAGTGCACACGCTCAGGTGGCAAACCATGCCATTGCCTTTTTCCTTTGGGACCTTAAAATCTATTAGGATCCCCCATTCTCTAGGTGTCAGAAATAATCTCCTTCAATTCAGAGGCTGAGTCCACCCTGGCCCTGGGACCGTGTCCTCAACTGGGGGCTTCTGTGGAGCCATGGTATGTATCTGCATGGAGGACAAAGGTGGAGAAACCATCGTTACTCATCATCAGTCCACATGTTTCTGCTGACACTGCCCACAAGGGGTCCTTGACACAGAATACCGACTTGCTTAGTAAGCCTGTCTTATCTCCTGCTTCCTTGACCTTCTGGCTTCCTTCAGTGATGGCTCTCTCTCTGCTCTCCTTCACTGACAAGCTTCTCCAAAGACTCTCATCACCATGTCTACACTTCTTCCCCTCCCAGTCTTCATGCACTATTCAACACACAGTGATGTGTATTCTGTTCCTACAACACACCCAAAATCTTCTGCTAAGATCGCCACTGGGCTCCACGTTGCTAAATCCAATAGATGCTCTTCTCTTCATCTTAGCTGATTTCCTGGCTATATTCAACTTTCATGACCCGACACTTTCCTACTTTTCTTTCTACAACGTTGACCACCTCCAAAAGTCATCCCTGATTTTTCTCTCATCTCCTTGATTTTACCTCTCCCCAAACATTTAATCTATCAACAACTTCTATCACTTGTATTGTCAAAAATTACACATCAAGTCTATCAACTTCTCTGCAGTTCCGCTGCTAACACAGTGGCATATGCTACAATTCTCTCTCCCCTGGATGAGTGAAACAGCCTCTTCACTCATCTCTCTGCTTCCACACTTGCCTCCAACAATCCAGTCTCTGCACAGTAGACGTGGCATCCTCAGTTCTGTGCAACATCTCATCATGTCTGGCTCCAGGAAAATTCAGTTCTGTTTTTCTTATGAAAATCTTTGGTTTTGTAAGATATCCTTGATGTTTTCTGGCATATAGTTTTATTTATCTTCATTTTTACTGTCAAAAGACACATATAATCACACACACACAGAAACTCTCATTAAGGGCCTATTACTTGTAAATCATTAGCTTGATATAGTGAGACATAAAAAGTAACCTCATTCTTTTAAAAAGTAACTTGATAACAGGGACTCTGGCTTAAGGAGCTCATGAATTGGTTGGAGAAAAAACTAAAACAATGAAAATGTAAGCAAAGAGAAAAAGGTGTAAACAACAGTCCACCATAAAATATCATCACAAGATGGCACAAGATTAGTTGCCAAATTAAATATGAACAAATTATTTGCTACAGAAATTCACAGGAAGGAAAATACTGGAAGCTGGACTGGAAAGAAAAAACTTCAGGGAAGACAGAAAATAAATTTGAATTGGCCCCTGAAGAATGAGGAGGATTTATAAAAGCACAAAGAATTAAAAAGTCATAAAAGCTCAAGTAAACTAGTTTTGCTAAAGAAGAAAGTATGGTTTACTGAGTCATCAGAAAGAAGGCTCACAACAGAATGAGGTCACTCAGCGAGGACCACGAATGCCAGGGTGAGAAGTCTGACTGATTTTATAGGCAATGAGAGCCACTTAAGCATTCGATGTAGGGCTTCCCATGATCAATGTGGTACTTTAGGAAGATTATTCTGGCATGGTGTGAGACTGAAGGATGAGAGGAAGCTGTCACTAATCCACTCAGCCTCCCTATAGGGAGCTCTCATTTTTTTTTACATAAGCTTTGTGAACAGTTATCCTCCAACAACAGTTTCTGGATGAGCATCTCCAGGATGGTCATGGCTGCACATATCTTGTTTAATTGGGAGAGACCACAGATAACTAAATCACAGGCTGACACATTTATGATGAGACTGAAGAAGACAAGTCTTTACTCAGCCTGTGTCCACTGGGAAAGCAGGAGGTGCCCTCCACTCTGCTCCCTCCTCCCTTACATCCAGACAAAACACCAGCATCTCCAGGCCACCTCCCTTTGTTCCAGTCAGGTTCATCTGATGCTGTTCCTTACCTTCTCCTTATATCTGACGTCACTGCTCATGCTATTAGGTCCTAAGACTTTGGGACTTCAGCTCCTTTGGCCTTGCCTTTCTTTGGCTATGACAGCAATGGTCACCTCTTTACAGCTGAGACAAAGACCGATTATTTGCATCTTGGTCTCTCCTCTTTACCTTTTAGGGCTTCATCCTCTGGGGCAGATGCTACAGAAAGAAGAACGCCAAAATGCTTTTGCTATGTGATGACAATAAGTTATTTCTACTCTTCAAAACCCTGTAGATCTATGGGCAGGTCTGTGCATTCCGTAGAACAATATCTTGAGAATGAAGCTCAAAATGCACTCACTCCCATTCTGTGCCAGGCATAAAATATACCCGCCAGCAGAAAACTAGGGGATTGCAACTCCAACACTTCAGTCTCAGACTTACCTTTAGTTTATTAAACACTTTAAAGGATAGAACAGTTAATGATGTATCTTCCTGCTCAAATATTATCAATATCTCCTAAGATTTCCAAATAAAATCCTTTGGGAGGAAAGAAACTAATACTTTGGGGGATGTCTTAAGTACCAGGCCCTCTTCTAAGCAGTTTTCATACATTATTTATTTCATCTTCTAAACAACACTTTTAGGTGGGTACTATCCCCGTTTTACTGAGGAGGAAACTAATGTTGAAGAAGGTTAAGTAATTTGGCCAAGGTAACACAGAATGTAAGGATTGGATTCAACCTAGCCCCATCTTCACTGTACCACCCGGCCCACTCTGCCTTCACATGGCATTCAGGCTCCGAAGAGTGTGGCCCCAAACTGCCTCTCCAATCTAGTACACATTTTCCCATCTTTTATTTTGTTATATATAAATCACAGTTGTTTGTCCAATCTAATTTCGTGATTTCAAAAACATAACATCATAGAAAACCAACCAGCAGCAGTTGCTAAGCTGAAATACACATACTTTACAACCTAGCAATTCTACTCCTAGGTAAATACCAAGAGAAACATGCACATATGTTCATCAAAGACAGGTACAGTACTCAGAGCAGCACTACTCACACGAGTCAAAAACAAAAACATGGGCATAACCCAAATATCTATCTACAACAGAAGGGACAGATATTTCTACAAGGAAAATACAAATAGCAATGAGAACAAACCGTAGCCATACACACGTATGAATCTCACAAACATAATGTTGTGTGAAAGAAGCCGGGCACGAAAAAGTATATGCTCTATGATTCCATTTATATGAAGTTCAGAAACAGGTAAAACTTATCTGTCCCACTGGAAGCTGGGACAGAGGTCATCTGCCCCCAGGTGGAGGGGAGCAGATATGACTGAAGAGAGATGACGCCTCAGCACAAATCAAGGTGGTTGCACCAAACTATATTAGAGTCATCATAGTCTTCACAGGCATGACCTCACGCTGGAAAAAAAAAAAAAAAGCCAGTTTTACTAAAGAACATTCTTTTTTGTTGGAGGAAGATCAGCCCCGGGCTAACATCCGTGCCCATCTTCCTCTGCTTTATATGGGATGCTGCCACAGCATGGCTCGACAAGCAGTGCGTCGGTGCGTGCCAGGATCCAAACTGGCGAACCCCAGGCCGCCGCAGCGGAGCGCGCTCACTTAACCGCTTGCGCCCGGGGCCGGCCCCTAAACAACGTTCTTGATGGAGCAGTAATATTATTTTTTTTTAAATTTTATTTATTTTTCCCCCAAAGCCCCAGTAGATAGTTGTATGTCATAGTTGCACATCCTTCTAGTTGCTGTATGTGGGACGCGGCCTCAGCATGGCCGGAGAAGCGGTGCCTCAGTGCGCGCCCGGGATCTGAACCCGGGCCGCCAGCAGCGGAGCACGCGCACTTAACCGCTATGCTACGGGGCCGGCCCGTATGTTATTAACTTTATTAAATCTTGACCTTGAATATACCTCTTTTTAATATTTTGATATAATACGTAGTATGTGATGAAATGGGAAGTAGGCGGGAAGCACTTCTGTTACGCACTGAAGGACAATGGCTGTCTTGAGGAGAAGCACTTGTGTGACAATCTGAGCTGACCTAGCCACTCTTGATAGAACGTCATTTTTACTTAAAAGAACGACTGACAAACTGAGGTTATTCAGTTTTGGGTATTTGGCACACATTTTCTCAAAAATTACCTCCAAGAGCCTATCACTTCAAGGAAAACAACTGACAGTATTTGTTGACAATGACAAAATTCAAGCTCTCAGCCAAAATTATGGAAAACTTACACTTGATACAAAGAGCTTGACAGCTTTCCACTATGTAAGACTTTTCTGATAGGTCGGGGGTAGTGTTAAGCACTGTATGCTATTTTGTTTTGTTTTGTTTTCGTATAATGAAATGTGTCAACATTTGGAAGATCTGCAGAACTCAATGAGCAGAGGTCTAGAATAGTAAATCCTTAGAGACGGAACAGTGGTTGCTTGGGGCTGGGTCAAGTGATGGAGCAGGAATGGGGAGAGATGCTAATGTGCTCGGGGTTTCATTTTGCGGTGTTGAAAATGTTCTAAAATTAGACTGTAGTGATGGTTATAAAACTGTAAATATACTAAAAACTACTGCACTGTGTACTTTAAGTGGGTGAATCGTATGGTATGTGACAGATATCTCAAAAAAGTTATAAAATAAAAACTCTACCACCGTAATAACATTGTAACATCTGGAGTTTATTTAAAAAAAAAACAGGTTGTCAACCCAATGGCCATGGTTTGCTGACCCCTGTTTTATTGTACAATGTACCATCATCTTTGAGTTTATCATTCTAGAACATCTCTGGTGTCCAGTATTTCAAAGTCTATCTTTACTCTACTATTTTTTTATTCTCCCAACATGCCCTCCTTTTATCTGTGCATCAAAAAAATGTTCTTTAAAGTGAGAATTGCCTCTATTAGTAAAACAAGCTTACTTCTAACCAACACTCCACAATCAACACACACAACAACAACAATAAAAGATATCAGCTGAGGCTACAGTCATCTGAAGACTTGATTGAGGCTGAAGGATCTGCTTCTAAAATCACTCATGTGGCTGTTGGCACGAGGCCTCGGTTCTTCACCTCAAGGATTTCTCCATCTGTTGCCTGAGTTTCCTCATGACATGTCAGCTGACTTCTTCCTGAGCAAGAAATCCAAGAGAGAGCAAGGAAGACACCTCAGTGCCTTTTCTGACCCAGTTTCTGAAATGTACAACATCACTTGTACTTTCTTCTATTTGTTAGGAGTGAGTAGTCAAGTTTTGCCCACACTCAAGGAGAGGGGAATTAGGCTCCACCTTTTGAAGGGAAGAATATCAAAGAATTTGTGGACATATCTTAAAACCACCATAGCCACCTTGGCAGTATACAAACAGGCTCTCATCTCCTCTGTGGGAAGGCAGAGAAACTGGGGACCAGGCCCAAGACTCAATGGTCAGAACAGCCAAACTCCAAAGAAGGACAAATTCCCAACAAAGGTAGGTCTGCTGTACCAAGGTCAGGGCCCGGTTGGGAAAAAGATGGATGGAGTTATCTAGATTGATGTCCCTGAAGATCCTGAATCCCCAGATTCCCCTGAACCCTCTGAGCCTCCAAAGGTAGCCCACTCCTTTCCATTATGCACTAACCTCCTGTCTCCCACTTGCTTGGAGATGATGCAGAGGCTGCTTCCCCACAAGACAATGTTCACCCACCCACCTCCATCTCAGTGGGGTGTGGATATTCAGGATCTGCCCTTCCTGGCCACCAGGACTTTAATCCCTACCACTGTGATTTAATCTCAAAATTAGGATTAAGTCACAACATAACCCAGCTGCTGACACATTGAGGCTGACAAGGGAGCAAAGGGACTATGCCCCAGGGAGCTACAAAACCTACCCAGCATGGACCAGCATAAGTCAGGAGAGCGTGTGTGAGACTGGAGTCTAGGGTGCTTGATCAAGAGGACTGGAACATAAGTTGAATAAGGGAGAGTCGATCTATTTGCAAGCTCTTTCCTAGGATCCAGGATTCAACACTTACTCATCAAGAAAATGAATAGGCAAGCTACAGATTGGGGAAAATATTCTCAACACATGTATCTGACAAAAGACTTGTGTCATGAATATATAAAGAACTTCTACAACTCAATAATAAACAGACAATCCAACTTTTTTAAAAGGACAAAAAACTTGAGTAGACAGTGAACAAAGAAGAAATGGCCAGTGAACACATGAAAAAGTTCTCAACATCATAAGTCATCAGTAAAATGCAAATTAACCCCATGAGATACTTCCACACACCCATTAGGATGGTTAAAATGAAAAAGACCGACAACACCAAGTGTTGGTGAAGATGAGAAACAACTGGAACTCTCATATTTTGGTGTGTAAAATGGTACAATCACCTTAAAAAACTGTTAGGCAGTTTCTTAACTGAAACCCAGCAATTCCACTCCTAGGTATACATCCAAGAGCAACAAAAATTTAGGTCCACAAAAAGCCTTGTACAAGAATGCTTGTAGGAGTTTCATTCACAATAGTGCCAAAATTGAAAACAGCTCAGGCGTCCATCAATAAAAGAGATAAACTATGGTATGGTCATATAACAGAAAACTACTTTGCAATAAAATGGATTGAATTATTAATAATCATAATTTGCCTTTTTATTCATATATCACATAGTGATTAAATCTCAACCTCTTTGAATCCATTCCCTCATCCATAAAATGCAGCACCTTCCTTGCTCACTCTACAGGACTGTCATGAGGACCAAATTGGTTAAAGTTGGGTGAAAGCTCTTGAACTATGTGCTTCACCTTGGAAATATGGTACAGTGGTATAGTCCTAGTTCCAGAATGCTTTAGACTTGCTGTCAAGGAGTTGTTATTTGTGCACTTATCTTACAGTCACATGTCATCATGCCTTGAGGGCAGTAACTTTTACAATTGGCTTTCTTTCACTGGTATTTTGCCTTATTTAAAAAAATATCTTCCCAACAATTTATCACAAATGGTCAAGCAGATTGCACACTAAACACCCAAATACCCACCACCCACATTCTACAATTGCTAACATTTTGCTATATTGCTTTCATCACTTATTTATGCAGATATCCTTCCATCAATCACTGCATGATGGGTCAGTTTATTTTTTATGGTATTTCCTTCTCTTCTCCCTTCTTGACCACATCCTTGATTCTTACCTCTTTGAAGCGTTTCTTTGGCAACCCTGCCTGAAAGTAAGATTTCCAATCTCTGGGAAATATAGTCATTTTACACTGATTATGTCTGCCATGTATGGTTACTATTTCATGCACTTACATCTTATTTCTCCACATAAGTGGTTCTGAACCAGGGGTGATTTGTACCCGCCAGGGGACATTTGGTAATATCTGGTGATATTTTGGTTTGTCATGATGTCAGAGTGAGGTTCTGGCATCTGGATACCAGGTTTGCTGCTAATCATTTTATAATAGACAAGGCAGTCCCCACAACAATGAATGAACCAGCCCCAAATATCAGTATTGCCAAAGTCAAGAAACCATGCACTAGATAAGTTATAAGTCCTCCAGCTTAGCAGCTGAAGGACAAGTGCCCATTGAAATACAAACCTGGAAAATACCCAAAAAGAATGTTAAATATGTGGTTAGACTGAGAGTGACCAGTCGCAATCTTTCCACCCATGATTTCATTATTCTAGGACACAAGTTACTTTATTCAATAACACTCTGTGGAAACTTCATGACTCCTGGCCTGTGTAGGTTCTGAAAGGGTCTTATTTTCATTGTGGTCCATGAATTTTTTTTGCAGAGACAACCCATTTTGAAACACATTCATCCAAGCAGATGCCTTGTGAGGAAGAGTGACCGGTGTGGGCTTACCCATAAACTGTGTCTCTACCCTCCGTTTCTGCTCTGTGGTTTGTTTCTGAGCTGCACCGTATGCTGCTGATTGAACACCCTGAAGACGCAGAGTTAGCACCACAGCCGTTTCTTCTTTGTCTCCAGCAGTTCCATAGGCAGTAACGTTTGCGAGGAGATCAAAAGAATTAGCTATCCCCTGCCATAAAATATAGAAAATGTCACTAAGGAAAATGGAAAGAGATGCCTGAAACTGAATATTCTGTGCCCAAGACCTTTCTCTAGAGATTTGGAACTAAAGAAACACCTTCCTTGGGGATGCTTGTCTTCCTACATATCGAGATGATGGGTGCATTGCAACAGAATGCTTGGGAAATCAACGCAATTGTTCAAACCTAGTAGGAAGTAACTGTTCTCCTGTTATCGGGTCGCTTCTCGAAAAACTATGGATGAATACAGCTCTGCCTTCCTGTCCCACATTCTGTCCTTTCTGTCATTATTTTTCATGTATGTGTTGCTTTTCGTGTTCACGGTCTCCCTGTTCTGCTGTCTGCTATTCTCTTACCAAAAATATTCATTGTTAACCAATTGAGTAAAACAACAACTATATTAAAAACTAGTAAAATGAATAGAGTTAATCAATATGGTAAAAGAATCTGGTGAAATATCAGAGACTTCATGTATTGGGCCAGAAAAGAACATCTGTTTTCACCTGTTTACCTACTGAATTAAGCCAAATACTTATACATCTGTGGGCTTCTAGATTGAGGAACTTTTAGGGGGTGGGTGGAAGGAGAGAGAAGCATAGTATCCTCAGTGCAGACTCACAGGCCCTCTTTTGGAAATAGTTTTAACTATTAAAATCTCTCCGAACCTCCCGTTCTCCTAGTGATTTGGATACTTATTCTGTATGTGCTCCCTTTTCCTTCGAAAATGAACTAGGATTCCAGTGATCTGGCCTGCTAGCCAGATGATTGAGAGGAAACCCTGGGAGCCATTTGTGATGGTTCTCAACCACCCTTGTATATTAGAATCATTTGACAAGTTAAACTATATAGACAATAGGGCTCTAACCTCAGAGATTCTGATTCATCAGAGACCCAGGTATAAGTACATTTTGTACAGCCTTCCAAGTGTTTCTAATGTATGGTCAAGTTTGAGAATCACCAAGCATGAAAAGATATTAAAATATTAGAAAGGATTTCAAACCTTTAAAGAGAGTGTTGCATTCCCATTTCCACACCTGTTTGAGAGCCTCACTAAGTCAGAGCAAATCCATTTACTGTTATTCCGATAATTTGTGAAATTCAGCTAGTAAAACACACACTAGAATGGCGATTTGGACATTTTCTTTATACCACAGAGATCTGGGCTTCATAGAAATATGTGTATTTAACTTGGGCAGCCAAGACTTTGAGTGGCTGATAGTTCATGTGACCATGATGTTGACTTAAAGCTAATTATGCATTTATAGATGGTTAGTACAATTTGCCAGTAGTTTTCTCAGAACAAGTCAATATGTAAAAATCAAAATCAGTTATAAGAGATTTAGTATCTGAATTGACCACTTGAGGGATATTTTCTGGCATTCAACACATTTAGTATTAAAGAAAGGCATGCTCAACTGAGATTCAGAAAAAAAGGAAAATTTTTAATGCCATGACCTATGAGTTATTAAAAGATATAAAGCTGCATTAATTAAAAATGTTGTTCCTGTTAGGGAAATATGAAAATAGGTGAAACGAAGAGAGCAGAGAGTGTAAGAACTAAAGTCATGTGTGTGGGATGCCCAGCTCCAGGGCTGCAATAGGGCTAATGGTCAGTTCCCCACCCAATTCACAAAAAAATTGCAAAATAGTACACAGAATTTCTATACACACCGCACCATGTTTTAGTTATCACATTGCATTTTGAAAAGTAGCATTTTACATTAGCGGGTATCTAACGAATAAATAGAGCTGGTACATTTAGGTTCGTATTTGGAAAAATATCTACCACACAACATATTGAAAAATGTTGCGAGAGTCTTAAGTATATTCTATGTCTGCCCCTTCTCATGCCCAGTTCACAAGATGATGACGGTATGAAACTCACTTGGACTTCACAGTCTCTGGAAAATTTATTTTTGCCAAGTTGAGAAGAATTAGGGTTGATTTCTAAGAATGAAAAATAGAAGAGAAGCTGGAGAGAGTTACTTCCTCAAGGTCAGGAACTATTTGACCTTACAAGATGAAAAAACGTCTCCCCATTTTTCTTCTCACATTCCTGTAGCATCAAGTATCTAAACGTGAGACAGGATCAAGTTTTCTAAAAAAAAAAAAAAAATGTTTTGGAGACCCAGGGAAACAGAGTAACATTAATGAAGAATGTTTACCTTCAAATGTTCCTGAATATTTCTCTCAAACTCCTTATACCATCTCTATAGACTATTCCCTATACTAGCCACGGTCCCTGTTTTATTATATAAAACAGTGTAACCTATCACCAGCATTGGTGGGCAAGAATTCTTGACATGATTTTTATGGCGTGTCCCCTGCCACCTTTTTTGACTACTGTTGTAGGTTGGGCTAAGGCAGTGCTTCTCAAACTCTGATGTGCATCAGCACTGCCTGGAGGGCTTGTTCAAACACGCTGCTGGGTCCCATCCCCACAGATTTCAATTCAGTAGGTCTGGGGTGGGGCCTGAAAATTTGCATTCCTGACAAATTCCCAAACATTCCACTCTCCTGGCTGACACGGATGCTTCTGCTTCTGAAGCAAAGGCAACTCTTACCCAACTAAATTAGTCTCTTCTCCTACCTGAAAGTGAAAATATCCAGTTATCAACTTGCACTCATTTCCTGACAGGACCATTTACAGAAGAAACCCTTGCTTCCTTAGCTTTCCTCAAAGCCACGTGGCATAAGGCCAGACACTTCAATAAGCCCCTTCTAGCATCTTCTTACTGAGACACTGAAGCTTCCCAATGGGAGGTTCACTTTGCTGCAGCACATTAATAAACCTAACACTTTGGACATCATATGCATTCCTGGTGGTCCGCAGGCACTGGGATTTATTAATACTTACCCGTGCATTCTTCCTCTTCACGTGTGAAGTTTGACTTTCCCTTACTTGGAGCCAAACCAGGTTGAGGGGTACGAAGGTAGCTTCCAATTGGATAGGTCCAATAATTTTGGGGTGGTCAGTCAGTGGCATTCATCCTCATCTGTGGAATGGAGCAAACAGTTCATAATCAAACCAGCTGAATGTATACGCTCCACCTATCCATTGGTAGTGGTGCCCAAGACGTTTCTGTGGACTCACAGCATCAGAAATATTTAGAGATAATTGTTGAAAATATAAATCCCAAAGTAAATCTCAGACCCAGTAAAATGAATTTCAGAGAAGTTGGGACTCAGAATCTGATGTTTTCAGAAAAACGCTGGGTGATTTCATTCAGCATACAGGTTTGGGAGCCACTGATAAGGACAGCTGGACTGAAGAGATAAGAGATTTTCCTAAGATATTAAGAGCTTAAAAATTATCTGAGTGTATGTTCTTTGGGAGAATTCTTAGCAGTAACAGCCTGCTGTGCACAGAGGCAATAATTCTCCAGTATCATAGAGAGAATCAAAATGGGAATAGAAGACTAACCTGTTCATACAATGTCCACATCTAGGACAGGGACTGGATAAATGGGAAAAGTCAACTGTTATGCTATTACAATTCCCATTTGTTTCCTGGGTTTTAATTTGATAATGTGCACAGGCTTCTCTATCTGCTTAGTAACGTTTCCAACTATGGATGGCCTTGGGCTTTGATTGAAAACCCTGGTCTATTAGGCTGTTATTGCAGAATGAGTTAAGACTCTAAGGTGTGGACTACTTTCAACATTCACTGTTATTTTTTTAAAGCAACCAATAAAAGAGAAAAATCAATTGTAGGCCTGGTGTCACGTTTCGGTTCTATGACCTGTTTTCTTCCTGGCATCTTTGCTCACTTCGGTAGGTTTTCTCTAGAATTTCACGTCATATTCTAAGGAACTGGTTCAATTTTGCTGCAACTACCTCTGTTCTGATTTTCGAAGGCTGTTACTCTATTTGGACTTACCATTGCAATCTTCTGTGCCATTTGTAAAATTTTCCCTTCCAGGACATGATATAAATCCTGTGTCAGTGGTAGATCCATAACCCTTTGTGATGTTATTGCACGTTGCATTTGGGGGACAAGTAGTGGAGACATTTTCACAGGCACAACAACCGTTAGAGTGGAGGAGAGGATAGGAACTCTGTTTAGACCCTGGGCTGCCTCAAGTCAACTTGAGTCTTGGTTACTTGAATCCTTTTATGTGCTGAGTGTGACACTCGGCAAGTGGTACTCACTTTGTAAACATTTGTTCAATGGATGATCAATGAACATGATTGGTGTTGCCAGCTTATGTTATTAGAAAAAAAAATTTTTCTTTCAGCAGGGACTCAAACTCTTTTGGAAAACATTGGAGCAATCCTCTTGAACTGTCCTACTCAAGGTGTGGTCTCTGGACCAGCAGCATCAGCATCACCCGGGAGCTTGTTACAAATGCAAATTTCCTGGCTCCACCCAAGCCCTACTGAATCTAAGTCTGGGTCCTGGGCTAGGAATCTGTTTGAACAAGCTCCCCAGGGGATGACGATGATGCTCAGGCTTGAGAACCTCTGCATCTCAGCTGCTTCTAGAGTAAAAGAGTTCTCTCATGAAAACCCTAAGAATTTTTAATAAGACTTGATTTAGAATATCTTGACCTTTATTTCATTCTTTTACATCAACTCAGTGAGGTGTCATGAGTCACCCTGTCACTATTTAAAGCTATAGTTTTCCATCAGCCAAAATTCCCAGGTTCATATTGGACTTCTTAAACCTCAGATTGTTTTCAACACCAGTTCTGTTTCTAGTTCTTCCTTCTTTATCACCTCACCAAACCTATGACTCATTTTCTCTCTCCTCATGAAGCTTTCTCTCTAATCCCCTCCATCTCCTCTCCTTTTCCCAAGATCCAAGTCCCTTTTATATCTTCTTATCCATTGTCCTATCTCACACCCTTTCTCCATCATCTCTGGAAGCAGATGGCTATGATTCAGGGGGCAGATTTATTTGTATAAGATTTAATTTTTAAATTACTTTTAATTTCATTAGTTGTGATATTGAAACTTTTGTATTTAATCCAAATGAGATAAAATTATAAAGAAAGAGATTCATCCTCTAACATATGATAAAGTAAATAAAAATTTTTAAAAATGTGTGCCAAAACATGCATCTAAATTGTTCACCTGGGAGATTATGCACTCATTTAAATAAAATCACTCCATATAATATCTTTTAATTCTTTTCTCTTCCTTTTATTTTACTTTTTATTTTTCTGGTCTTCTTCCTTTTTTCCTCCCTCTTCACACCTATACAATTTGTCCTTGGACTTTATTACTGAGAAAGACAAGAAAATTCACCTCATTTTCACTTTTTCTTCCAAATAGTATTTTTGAAAAGAAATAAAAGACATACCATCTTCAACTGAAGAAGAAACAACACTTTGAATACCATTTTGTATGATTTCTGACATTTCACTTTGACCAACCACCTGGGGAAAGGATGAAATGATCTGAATCCATTGAGCCCCTATGTAAGCCCTGAGTCCTGAACTCACTAATGCATTGCTTCTGCAGGCCTCTGAAGAAGTGTTCTTCATTGCTGGTGTGCAATAGAGAAGTCATCTTATTTCCAACATTATGATCAGTGTTTGAGTCGGAGGAAATAGAAACAACACTTATTGTGCACTTATTCTGGCGAGTACTGAAACAGGCAGTTTACTGGAGTTATCTTACTTAATCATTGAAGCAGGCCTCTTCATACAGTAACTCTTAAAGCCATTTTAGTGACCAGGAAAATGAGGTTCAAAGAAGTGAAGTCACTTGCCCCTGGTCTCCCAGCTGGTAGATTGCAGGACGGATAGAGTCTGGCATACTAGGGAAAAACCTTCATGGAGGCTATTACAGCACCATGTTTCAATGTGCACGCGCATGATTGTGGACACACAACAGCAGTTGTAATGGGGTCTCATTTTAGGTTTTCCCAGGAGAAACTACTGATGGATAATTCTGGTCTTTAGATTCCATGTAATTTTCAAATTATGTACAAATATTTTGCACCCTCTTATCTTCCTCAACAGCTATAAATCCATATCCTTTCTGAATCTAAATCAGCTTCCATTTTAGCGAGTAATGGAATACTCAAATGCAAATACCGTAGATTTACTTTCCAATGAAAACCTATACATGCTCATTTGATTAAGGTGTTATTTTTAGGGAAAAAAAGAAGTATATTCAAGTAGACAAAAGAGCCATATATATTCTGCAAAATATTGCAAAAATGTTACCTATTGTAGCTGCCCCTCTATGGCCGCAGGAAGTGAGGAAACAGTGAGATTCCTCTCTTCTGGTTATAAAGAGTGAGTATCAGAAGCATGTGAAGGGTCATGATTTTTACATAATGGAAACAATGGACAAAATGCCATTTTGCATTATTTTGTAATAAAGTTACTTATTAATAAAGGAGTGAAGCAATGTGCCTTCTCTCATTTTGCCATTAAGAATCTAGTTAAATGAAGCTTTGATTAAAATAACGCCTATCACTACTAAGCGTTTATCACACATAAGGCATCCCACAAAATGACATTCAGGTGTTCTATTTATTTTATTGCATTTCCTCAAAATAGCCATAGCATGTAAATATTATCATTCCCATATCAAGTTGAGGAAGAAGCAACCTAGAGAGGTTCTATATTCTCCCCAGGTCATCTCTTGGTATCTATGGGAGCAGAGGTTCAAACTCACGATTGTCTACCTGTAGATCAAATAGCGTTGGCCTCCATTCTCTGTGTGATATTCTCTTCATTACTTAAGAAGCTCACTTACCATCTCTATGCCACACTTTCTCCATCGGAAACAGGTTGAGGACAATGTTTGTCTTTCTTACCTCCAAATGGTTGTAGGATAATATAAAATCACACACAGGGACTGTGTTGAAAACCCAATGCTGTAGAACTGCAAGAGGTCCTAACCACTTCCTTCACCATCAACAAACCTTGGGTTGAACACTTTTGAATCTCAACGAAAGCAAGAAAGCAGTAGAGTCCTGAGAGAGAACAAAGATAATTTAGGTTAATAGCTGGCATCCACAAATGCCTTCTGGGTCTTGGAGTCGGCCTGGGGCTGACCTTTTTTGCCATCCTGCACATTGCAGAGTTCAGTACTGTTTCTTAGTTTCCGCCAAACCAGGTGCAGAAGTTCAATTAGGGAAATACAGTGTGCCACTGGCATAACTCCAACATTTCCACTCTAGCCAACGGCCTTTCACATTTTTGATCGTGGAGAGACCATTATAAGAGTGGATAATTGGCCCTTGGGAATCAGATTCGATGTTTATTAAGGGACTGTTTCCTAGGAGTTTCATTCTTTAGAAAATAAAGTATTGCCAAAAAAAGGCAAAACACGAAAGTTGGACAGAAACTCAAGAGTGAAACAGAGTCAACAATTAGAGGTGTATTCTTATTTAGTTGGGATTGTCACCAATGTCACATTTTAATGACACAGGATTTTAAGGTGCATGTCAGATTAAGTCTGGTGGCTAGTACTTGTGAAGTCTCAATTTTATGATGCCATCTTTGCCATTATTATTTCCTTGACCTTTTCCCTCCCCTCACCTTTACCTCGACACAAACACATACACACACACACAACCACCACCACCATCAACAACAGGGGCGCATGGATGACACAGGATGGATAAGGCGATGCTGCAGCTTAGCAGACTAAAAGAAGACGAGATGATAACAGTGATCTGAAGACAACTGTCTTTTAGGTTCAGCAGTTTATCTGCAGGCTTGAACTGCACGTTAGATCATTTTCTGTTTGGAGTGGGAATAAGCTGCTTAAGCCCTTACCCCAGAAAAGCAGCACTCCTCTTGTAGCCAGAGGTTTGAGCGCTGTTTCCTGACAAAAGTCAGAGACACACCTGATCCCTTATTTCTCCCACCTGTTTCATAGAATCTTCAGCGATGATGGTCTAGTCATGTAAAACAATACACAATTTTCCTTATTACCAAAATTGCATGATCATTTTAGCAGAAAATCAGGTAAGCAAAGAGAAAAAAAATGAAAACTGAGTCAACTGTAAGTTCATCTTTCAAAGATATTCCCTATTAATATTTTGGTGCTTTGTCTTCCAGCCAATTTTCCTCTTATGTAGATAAACATAAAAATTTCATTTCACAACGTTGGTATCCTATAATAGCTAAACTTAGTTTTTGCTCAAAAAATAGACTCCGATTTGATTTTTAATGTCTAGAGTACTTAATTTGAATTTATTATAATAGCTTTAACCAGCATCCTATCAACAGACACTTAAGAGTTTGGAAAATTTTCAATATTATAAATCAGCTTACATGGAAGGTCTTCTTTGGTTCATCATGCATTGGACAAGGTCCCATTTTTCTCAGACATCAGTGGGGAAGGGCAAGTCGGACCTGATTCCAATAACCTTGTGACGGCCTTTTCCCCGGTTAAGGACTCTTGAATCACAAATATCTCCAAAATTTCCAGCATAATAGTTAGAGCTCCGCATACCACTATCTCTGTCTCCTCAAACAGCCCAACATCTTCACCAGCTCCTGTGGCCCCAGAAAAACCACAGTGACACCAGGGACCTCTGCTACAGCAACCAGTTTTTCTGGAAACCACTCCAACCTGGAAGGAAGAGAATAAATCCCCCTTTTTCTGCCTCTGTTTTATGTTTCCTGTGTGACACGACCTCTGCCATTTATACTTGTATGACTTTCCAGGGCTGCTGTAACAAAATAGCACAAAGCGGGTGACTTAAAACAAAAGAAATTCAATCTCTCCCAGTTCTGAGGCCTAGAAATCTGATATCAAAGTAGCAGCAGGCCCTTCCTTGACTCCCCCAGCTTGCGGTGGTGGCCGCTAATCATTGGTGTTCATTGGCTGCAGCTGCAACAGTCCAATCTCTGCCTCTGTCATGAAATGCTGTTTCCTCTCCAACCAGTCATATTGGATTAGAGTCCACACTAATGACCTCATCTTAACTTGATCACATCTGCAAAGACCCTCTTTCCAAATAAGGTCACATTCATAGCTTCCAGGGATTAGAACATCAACATATCTTTTGGGAGACACAATTCAACCCATAGCAATAGCCTTACTCCAAGTCAGGAGAGGTGGGTTTGAGTGTGGGAGACCATAAGTTTATGAGGTGGTTGCAAAACCTAGAAGACTCTGCCTCAGCCAGAGTCTCGTGTGTGTGTGTAGTTGTGCATCTTGCAATTCCCAAGTCAGTAGCCATGTAAGCCTTTCATTTTTTTATCTTAATATATTTTATTTAACCCAACATCTCCCAAGAATTATCATCTCAACATGTAGTTAATATATAATTATCATTGAGGTATTATACATTCATATTTTTATATAAAAGCTTTGAAACCCATTGTGTATTTTACACTTACAGCACATCTCAATTTGGACTAGCCCCATTTTAAATGCTCAATGGTGACATGCAGCTAGAGTCTACCAGATAGGAAAATATGGTTTAAAAAAATAGATTTTATTTCTTATAACGTTTTACAGTTATAGGTTTATCGTTTTAGGTTTACAGAAAAATTAAGTGGAAATTGTAGAGAGTTCCTATATATACCCTAATCCCCCCCAACATAGTTTCCCTATTATTAACATCTCATTAGTAATCTATATAATTTATATAACATTATTACTGTAACATTATTAACTACAAAGTATTAACTTTAGTGTGGTACATTTGTTATAATTCCTGAACCAGTCCAGATACCTTATAATTAATGAAAGTCCATAGTTGGAATTAGGGTCACTCTTTGTGTTGTACATTCTATGGGTTTTGACAAATGCATAGTAATATGTATCCGCCATTACAGAATCATATAGAACTATGGTTTCACTGCCCTAAAATCCCCTTTGCTCCAGGGCCATAGAGGTGTGTAAGTGTGACCTTTGTCTTAGTCATAGATGTTTGGGGTGATGGGGAATACAGGGGCTCCTTCCAGCTAGTATCCTCTGCTTTAGGGTGAGGCAAGGGAGGAATTTCTCACAACAGCATTAATAATGGAGGAAACCAATGTTGAGGGTGCAGAAATGGATCATCACAACATATTGATTCCGGAATTAACATGGTTAAAAGAACTGAGGAAAAGGAAAGGAGGTCAATTTTTAGAAAATCAAAATGCAACTTTATTTCTGCATTGATCTTGAGTTACTGATTTGGAATCTTATAAATTCAGCATGACTATTGATTCCCCAGGCAGGGACTCATGGGTTTGTGGTGTTTCTGCACTCATGATTGGTGTGCAGCCATGCATGGGTCACACACAGAATGTTCTGTGGCTGCCCTGGGCCCTGGGTGTGTGAGTCTGTCCCTCCCTATCTTGCACTTTGGAGGCATTGATGCTGGATTGTTCTTGTCTGAGCCCTGAGTGGCATGGGCCCTGTCTGTCACCTTCACCTTACACCTGACATCGCCTCCTCTGATGCAGTTCATTTGCATCACTGCAGAGGTTGTTCATGCAAATGGCTTGTTGACTCAGGCTTGGGACCCAATCTAGCCAAGAGCAGATGGTCCCTGGAACCTTGTTATCAATGGACATGGATGAAATCATAGAGTTTAGGGATACCAAATAAAGGAAATGTGCATACCTCACTAAGACTCTATACACTCGTCCTTGGAGATTACATCCTGTGAGAGATGCATAAACACAGTCTCCTCCTTTCTTCCTTTTCAGGCACCTGAGAATGGCATCAAAGTAGACATGGTTTCATGTCTCCCCATCCCACACAGCCAAACCTGTGGAAATTTGTACAGTTCCAGCAGTGTTCCAATCTGGGCAGAAATTGCACATGTTTTTCCAGTAAGGGCTGCTAGAGACTTGCTCTCTCTCCTACAGGTGTAATTTGGGATGTCGTTGCCCAGCCCTGAGAGCCAAGTGAGTGAACTCTCCAGTGTCCTCTGTTCATAGTGCAGGACATTATAGAGATCAACTCCCAAAGATATGTTGGGTAAAAAATGGTGGTTTCTGTTGATTTCCTCAATGGCAAAAACCAAGGCCACAACATACTTATAGTTCTTGTACTGAAACCTGCTGAGACGGATGGGGCTCCTTAGGGAAAAGACTCAAACCACAATTATCTTCAAATCCAATGTAATCACTTAATTAAGGAAGAATGCCAAGCCAACTCATTCCATCTGTGGTAACAGCTCTCCTGAAGCCTTAGAATTTATAGCTAAATCAAGTAACATCACCTGGGCTCTGAAACATCCTTAGTGAATTCCACACACGTGGAGAAAAGTGATTAAGTTTATGAGAAAAGTTTAATGAATGGAAAAGCAGATCACATTCAGAGTGCGTTTTGTAAATGGTTCTTTGGTTCAGGATCCAAAATGCTTGTTCATTTGAACACATCATCAAATGCTTCAGAGAACAGCAATAATATCAACATGAGATTGGAGGTAGCCCTGGGGAGGAAGAGTAATAACTGAAGGCTCTGGGACAAGCAGAGAAGCACGGCATCTGTGGGTTGAGAATGGTGCAGCAGAAGGCTGGCAATCAAACTGCCTAACCTTCTGCCCCATGAAACTCGTGTATCTGCCACTGTCAACAACCAGGCAGCTAGGAAGAGCTTCAGAGCTCCCATGAAGAAGGAATCACCGTAAGGCAGGAACATCTGGGAGAAGTTTGAAGGAGTTAAAACTGAAAACACTTAGGAGTCTAAGAGACACAGCCTTGTACAGTTTAAAAATTGAAAATGTGATTACCAAAACTGACTCAAATAGAAAATAAAGAGAGAATATTATACAAATGTGGCCATGTGGTTTCAAGAGAACATTTGAGAAAAAAATTCCAAATATCCACCAGGCCTGGAAGAATTTACATGGGGCATTGCCTGCACACCAACTTGGCCAGGAACAAGGTCTCCTGAGCTGGTGTGAATGGAGAGCAGAGGGCGAAAAGAAAAGCATTGAGCCTCTCATCCTGCAATGTGGAACAAGCTCTCCCTCCAGCATCCAGGTGCCTGAAGCTGCGGGGACACATGAGTTGAGCTTGACTTCTGCCCCCAGGAGACTCACACCAGACCTTCCCTGACAACACACCTGTCATTATAAATAACATGTCAATACATTTGAACATTTAGATGAAATTCACAAATTGCCAGGAAAATGAAAGTTACCAAAACTGTCTCAAGAAGAAATGAGAAATCTGAATAGTCCCATATCTAAAGAAGAAACTGAATCTATAGTTTAAAACATTCCCACATTTCATCGTGGCCAACACCGCTGCTGGCAAATTCCACCAAACATTCAGGAGAGAAATAATACACATTGACTCTAGCTTTTCCACAGAACAGGAAAAATGGGAAAACCTTTTTGATTCATTTTATGAGAATAGCTTAACTTTGCTACAAAAATCTTACAAGGTCATTACAGGAAAGGAAATTTACAAGCCTCTTTTTTTCTGGAACTAAACTCATGTATTCGTAAAAAAAATTAACCTTCCAAATCCAGCTACATATTTGAAGCAGGCCACAACATGACCAAATTTGCTTTAAGCATTGCCATTCAGTGTGCTACTTCCTGAAAAAGGAGAAATCATAATCTGGGTAACTGCGGTTAATATCTATTATATATATCATGTATAATCTACTATAAACAGAACTGGTCATGTTCTGTTTGTTGGCCTGGGTGGTGTTAACACATGTGTACACTTTTTGATAACTTATCAATCTTTACACTTGGGTTTGTGCTCTATTCTGATTGTATGTCATATTTCAACAAATATGTTTATTAAAAAGAGAAAATGAAAGCACAACAACGAATGAAAAACACAACAGTTATCCAATTGAGAAGTGCCCAGAGGACTAACCAGAAAGTTTGGGGAAAACAAACCGAAACAGACCTAACAAGTTAAAATGCAGAGTTATTTAGCGTCAATACAAACCGTAAATTTACCTTATTGAAGGTGAAATTGTAGAGATATACACATATGCATGTGAGTATTCTATCATGTATACATACACGTATATGATATACATAGGTACATGCATTATATATATGTATGAGCGTTTGTGGAGACACACGCACATGTTTCTCTCTATATATAGAACTTATAGGGGTATATATATGTGTGTGTGTGTATCTATACATATACATACGGCTGCTCTGGAGAGGGAGGGAGGGACAGATGTTTACTGACCACCTACAAGGTTTCTCAAACTTAATTTTTCCAACATTTGAAATGTCATTTTTTTAAACTTAATATATGTTTCAATAATACATTTGTATTTTAATGTGTTATACCAGTATAATCCCAGCATTTTTAATTTGTTCACTAATGGCAGAATTCTCCAGCTTGTATGCATTCTCTTGATGCTGTGATGTAATAGGCTGGGCGCTGACAGCCTCCCTTTTGTATTCCACAAACCTCAAGTTTGTGGTCTCTCTCTGGCCTGCGGATTTGGACCAAGTTTCTGCACGTGCTCACTAGCTGTCCTCCAAAATTCACTCTAACCACCACTGTTGGGAGCATACACAGGGAAGAAGCCCTAGGGTGGAGGCGTGTGTATGTGAGGCACGCAGAGCACTGGGGGTGCCTAAGGGCCTGCTGGGGAGATCCATGCGTGAGGCATAGCCCACAAGTCGTGGGAGACTTCTTGATGGAGTGCTCAGTGCAGTTACAGGATCCACATCCTTTAAAGCCCTCTAAGAGTACCTATCTGCCAATGCCCCCAAACTCTTCAGCCCATCCACACTCATATTTTTGTGCTCCAACAGAGGGCTGGGACTTCTCTTCTTGAAACCTGGACTTCCACAAAGGCCCTCTCCTGTGTGTCATGATCTAAGACAGTGTTTTCAGGGGTTTCCATGCAGCAGCTGAAAGGAGCTTGAGCTGGTTCACAGGCCACTGTAGGGTCCGGAGCTGGGACCGAGGTCTGTCTGCCTATTACCAGATGCATGGCTGGGTGAGACTCCCTCTGGGTCCCTTGGCATATGGTGCTGGATCCCACTTCTCCCACAAAGGCACTTTTGTCTATGGATGGATGCCAAAGCATTGTTAGTGCAGGAGTAGAAAAACAGGAGGTGTCTTCTTCCACCATGATGCTGATATCACTCTCCTTCTTTGAATTACAGAGATTCCAATTTGACTCAGTTTTTCAGGAGCCTGTTATTTGCCTACAATTCTCTACAACGTCAGACCCTCCCAGGCCCACTCTATGAAGGACATAGAAAGAATGTTCTCAGATCTACTTACAAGGGCCAGGCAAATAAAAGCCAACAAATTGGTTCTGGTCATTCTGCTGGGAACAGAGGGCAGTGGTAGTCTCATACATTCTGGTTTGGAAGAAGGCTTCTTGTTCTCTGTGGATGAATAAACAACAAGAAAAGAGAGCCTGTGGTAGGTAAATACATGCTTGATTCATCTGAAAAGCTCATCTCCTCCTCTTCAACTTGAAGGTTAGTGTAGGGAGAGAGCACGGGTTGTTTCCAATGTTCACCTTCTCCCTTAATATTCAGAACAGAGAATCAGTTTTATTTTGGGTGGCAATTCAACAAACTAAAAGATAAAATTCCTAAGCCCTCTTGCATATAAGAGTGACCAGACCAAATTCAGGCCAATGATGTGTGACAAGAAGTATGGAGTGGGGGTTTGTGGAGGCTGCACAGATGGAACTGACATAGATGGAAGGGCCAGCATTAGACACATGTGACACCAATCCACAGGTGTTGTAGGTATTATCTCATATACACCTGACGATGTTCCTAGAAAGCTGTTTTTAGCACCACCCCCATTGTGCAGGTTGGGAGACTGGGGAGATCTTGAGAGGCACAGTGGCTTTTCCAGGACACAGAACTGGTAGGATAAAAGAGGTGTGACTTCAGCTCTGTCTCCTCAAAGCTGGCCACTGGTTCCCCTCCCAAGGAGCTGTGGGGAGGGTGGTCATGGATATCTGTGTACAGTGATGGAGATGACATGGGCAAGGAGGGAGAGCAGCCAACAGTCTACCGGGGGCTTTGAGTGGGTCTGATTGAAGGAAGGGGCCAAGTAATAGAACCTTGAAGAAGTGACCTCACTTCCTTGGTGACAGCCCCCAACAGAACTTAGAACTCTGGTTACCAGGCACCCACACTGTAACCACAGCCTCCTGTCCAGTTCATTTGAGTGGAGACACTCGACACAGCAGGATGTTCTCGTGTTGTCCCGTGACTTTCCGAGGTTCTGGCCCCCGGAAAGCCAAGAATGAGAGCATGTTAAGTCGCTTTAGACATTGGCTCAGCCCTCACCTCGAATGCCTGTGGCCTTTTAGCAGGAGGAACCATCAGGTAACAGCGTAGCCCAGGGCAGCCCACTCTAGGTCAGGACACAACTGTGATCCCAAATGGACAGCCCCATACCCTTTGACCCTCATTGTGTGTGTGTGTGTGTATGTGGGAGGTGGAGTTAGAGAAGGTAGTATGAGGAGGAACCACCCTGAGCAGGAGCAGGTAGCTAAATGGTGGAGATCTGGTGGTGTGTCATGTTCATACTGAAGATCTTGGCTTCAGGAGAGGAAGGTGAGTGCTGGGGACCAAGCTCTTCTACCAACATGTGAATCCCAGGCCGTCGAGGTTTCATCACATTCCTTCCTTGATGGAGACTATGCAGATGCCCCTCTGTGTCTGAACTGTGGTGGGGTTTCCCTCTGTGGCGAAGTCTAGGCAGGCCCCTGATGCCTCCTGGCCTGACTTCTGGGCACTGTCGCTGCAGAGCTGCACCCAAGTGATGGTTGAGGAGCTGGTAGATGGTTTCCAGTTCACCATCTCCCTGGAGAGGACACAGGCGCACCAGCCCATCAATGAAGAGGGCCGGTCTGAGGTGAGTGTGGGTGCAGAGGGGTCTTCATACCCAGGACTCTGAGATGACCAAGGCACTACTAGAATGCAGACTCAAATCTGAGTCTCCCCTGGAACCCCCCAGGGTTTTCTCATTAGAGTGCTCCACAGTCCCACTCCCAAAGGAATCTGGACCTCCACTCCTTCCCACCAGCTACACAGGAGGGTAGAAAGTCACCTCAATCCTCCCGCTGGTTCACCATGATGTCATTGAGTGTATGTACCTCCTCCTCTCCCTCAGTGTGAGGATGAGTACACCGTGAATTTAAATGAGGCCTGCAGGATGCGGGCCCTCCAGACAGGCATGATGAAGAAGCTGACAGAGTCCATCACACCAGCTTTCCTGAGGAGGAACATCTCTAGCTTCACCACCTTCATGGTCAACTACTTGGCCTTAGACACATCCCACCAGGTCCTGGACCAGCTGTTTACTAGGTGAGTGGCCACTCCCTCCTCAGCACAGTGGTGACTCTGCCCCCTGCCAGCTGCGTGTCCTGGGAGTGTCAGCAAATCTCTCTGAGCCTCAGTTTGCTCCTCTGAAAAGTAGGGTGGGAGAGGATAAATTTCATGGGGATATTGTAGGAACTAATGGGATCAGCCATGGCGGGTGCTTACCTGGTGCCTGGCTCTGCAGAGAGGGCTGTGGACGTGCTGTGGTTGTTCATGGTGTTTATTTCTCTCTTCCCCGTGAAAAGTAGTCTGCCTCAGCCATCTCTGAGATGCGGCCTTTCTGAGTTTGGAAAAGCACATGGAAACCACCCTGTCAAGGAGTTGGAGATTCCATCCAGCTGGTCCTGGTCCTTTTCCTTGGGGTAGCCAGTCAAGGATCTCTGGGGCAGCAGAGAGGCCCTAGGCCCACTCAGGTGTCTGGGATGGTTCTGGGTGGACTACATTCAATAAACCATGTAGATTAAGCATCTACTGCATGCAGGACATTTGGAGACAGTAAACCCAGTGAATGAAGGAGACACAATGCGTGGCCTCAATTTCCGTCTGAGAGTCAGACATTGACATTAGACATCATTCGCAGGTCTTGTCATCCACCTTCCATCCCAAGGGATGCCCTCATAGCCTCCTTTACATCTGGAGGCATCTCCCCTTATTCCAGCCAGGAGGGCAGAGCGCAGGACCACCTAAAAAAGTGAGTGGTCTTTGGGTGCAGAAGGACGGCCTCCTGTCTCTAAAGAACAAGCTGTGGGGGGAGAGATGGAGGCTGTGGCTGAGGGGAGCCTGTCAGAAGCCGCATCTCACGCATCTTTTGATTCCCATGGGAAGGCAGAGGCCCGGTGGCTTCCACTCCAGGAGGACAGGAGTCAAAGAGCTATGGATGGGTGCCAGGACCCCTGGGAACCAGAGGGGTGGCTGGGCTGAGTTCTCCCCTAGAAACCCATTCCCACCACAGACCCATTTGAATCTGCCTCCCCTTCTCCACATCTACCTCTTCTGACCACCGCCTCCAGGCCCAGAACAGGAGGCGTGTGAGCAACCTGGTCACAAATCTGTCTCAGTGCTCAATCCAGTTGCACAAGTGCATGGAGTGCTGGGGTGGGCTGTGTCCCAGACCTTCAGGAGAAGAGTGTCAGTGGGAAGAGAGTCACAACAGACTCTGTGTCAACCTGCTGGATAAGCAGGCCTGCCACTGCCAGGACAGCCTCACAGGGGTCAGGGCTGCCCTGTGGCTCTCACCTGGATGGAGAGGGGCAGGCATAGGGCCCAGCCCCAAGCCAGGGTGCCTTGGGTGAGAAGTGTGGAGGGAAAGGCCAGGCCTCTGACTCTGTTGCCCAATTGCCTCCCCCAGTGCCATCTCTTCTCTGGTGGGAACCTGCCTGGACCCAGGGCAGGATTTCTGGGAGCCCCTGCACTATCCCTGCTTCAGCATGAAGCTGGCCTCTCTGCATCTCAGCTTGCCTGGCTCGGGGCTGCAGGGCCACGCCTACCTTCTCCAGGTCCAGCTGGAGCATCCACGGCCCATTGAGGCAGAGCTGGAAGGTGAGGCGACTGCAGTCTGGGATGACAATTTGCAGAGTGTTCAGAGGCTTGGTTCACTTCAAGGCAGTGGGGTCTTTCCTGGCTTTGACAGGCACAGGGGAAG
Organism: Diceros bicornis minor; assembly: GCF_020826845.1. Classification (NCBI taxonomy): domain Eukaryota; kingdom Metazoa; phylum Chordata; class Mammalia; order Perissodactyla; family Rhinocerotidae; genus Diceros; species Diceros bicornis. The sequence continues at coordinate 50,466 of NW_026691037.1, read as the reverse complement.
TCAGCTACTTGAGTGAAACTGTTTCTTTCTCCTGCTGCAGTACCATCTCCAGAGTTGCCTCCAGCTCCAGAGCCAGAGCAAGGGCCAGCTCCACGGCTAGATCCAGCTCCAGCTCTAGTTCCACCACCTGTGCTAGAGCTGGAGCCAGTGTCACCTCCATCAGTCCCTCCAGGGCCAGAGACACCACCGACGTCAGCTCCAGCCCCAGTGCCAGCTCCTGAGCTGGAGCCAGCTGGACCATTGGCTCCAGGGAGAATCCTCCCTCCACCTGGAGAGATAACAGCAGAGCCAGATCCAGCCCTGGAGCCCACCTGCCCCTCGGACCTGAGCACCAAGAAGCTGCTGAGAGAGGAGAAGCCTGACTTCTTGGAGTTCCCTCCCCGGCTGGTGGCAGAGCAGTTGACACTGATGGATGTGGTGAGCAGCGGGGCTCTCAGGGCAGGTGGGGCCGGCCTTCCCCTGTGCCATCAGCTGCCCCAGACCTGCCATTTCCTGATCTAGAATCCCATGATCTCGGTCCAACCTCTTGCTTTCCCACTTACCCTCATGTGACCTGAGCAGCCTTCTTAACTCTCGAGCCTTTGCTGTCCTCATGTGGACAGGAGAGATGGACACTGAGAGCATCTGCCATGCAGAGTGGCTGTGCAGATGGATGAGGTGGAGCAGAGAGGAAGTTGGGCAGAGTCTGCTCTTTGCTGGGGGTGGGGAGCTCACTGAAGTGCTATCAGGTCCTCGGGTAGAATACTCATTTGCCCGAGAGGCCTCAAGAGCCTCAGCACTTATTAGGCACCTCATATGTCCATGACTACATGGCAGACAATCAAAGCCCGTGGTTGTTGCTGCCTTGGGGGAATGTGCATCTGAAAGAGGAGTCAGACCCCAGGATAATCAGAATGGTTGGAAGATTCCCCTTGAGATGGTCAAGCAGGAGCCGAGTTCTGGTGCTTGGAGGAAGTGAGACTGGGCTGGGAGCAAATGTCACTATCCTGCACCACAGTATCGGGTCCTGGGTCATCCTGTGCTGGGTGCTCTCAGGGGACACAGGCAACACCCAGGGACTCCCACAAGTCTCAGGCCACATTCTCAGCTTCCTGAGCTCCAGCTCTCACCACTGACCCGGCCTGGGACTGGGGGCTGTGGACACTGAGCTGGGATGTGGCAGGGTTGGGTAACACTCCCTGTCCTCCCCAGGAGCTGTTCATGAAATTGATGCCCCGCCACTTCCTGGACTCCATCTGGTCCCAGTGGGACAACAGGGCCAATGAGTTCCTGGCACCCACCATTCGTGCCACCATGACCCACTTTATCAGAGTGGTCAAATGTGTCATCACCACCTGCCTCGGGGACCCGACCATGACAGCCCAGGACAGGGCCAGGTTGGTGGAGCTCTGGATCCAGGTGGCCAAGGTAAGATGTGGGAGGCCCTCTGAGCCCCTCTCTGGAGTCGTGGGAACTGCCCCTTCTCCTTTTCCAGCTGTCAGGATTGAAGTTTGTGGTCTGAGCCTTTGCACAGTCCTTAGGCCCCTCCTGCCAGTGTCTCAATGACCTGACTCCTGGTCCCAGTGGTGGGATGCTCACCCCTTCCTGGGCTCCTTCCTTGGCTTGAGCTAAAATCCTCCTCCCTGGGAGTGTTCCTCATCAGGGTCTAGCTGTGCTCTTCTCAGGTTTCCAGAGCCTCTGTCTCATCCAGGACAGGGGACGTCCATGAGGTGACCAAAGCCAGAGGAAGCAGGGCTCCAGCTCCCCTCACAGCTCATTCCCTTCCCTTCCCCAGGAGTGCAAAGGCCTGAGGAACCTTTCATCACTCCATGCCATCCTCTGGGCCCTGCAGAGCCCCTCCATTCAGCGTTTAAAAAAGACGTGGGGACGGGTGTCCAGGTGCGTAGGCCTCTCTCCATGCGTCACCACCTGGGTGAACCAGACACCCCCCACAGGGCTGCCACTGCCCTTCAGTAAGCTGGGACATCCTGGGAGACAGTGAACCCTGGGGACAGGGTCTGACCTGGTTGGGAGGCTTGGAGTCTTTCTGGAAACTTAGGCCAGTGGTTCTGCTTTAGGAATCAGTTTCCCTAAGTGCCAGACCCTGGCTCGAACTAAATTGAACATTTTCAAGGGTTTGCTTTGCAGCAACAGAACTCTCTGTCCACCTGAAATCAAGACTGTTTAAAACAGATTTGTTCAGTAGATAAGAGAACGAAGGCCCCAGGTGACAACAGGAGAGCTCCCTCCCCAGTCCCAGAGACCTCAGGGCTCAGAGCACACATTGAAAACGCTCATCCAGGCTGTCTGGATAATTCTGGGTTTTCAAACAAAAGGGATTTACCCTTAAACCACCCCACAGTGTTTCTTTCCTTTTTTCCCTCCTCAGGAGGAACTGCCAAAAATTTAAAACCTTGTGCAAAACGGACCAGCGGGAGAGCAGGAAGCTGCTCATGGAGGTGCGTGGAGGCTGGAGATCTGGAAGGAGGGGAGGGGAGGGGGGAGGAGGGACCAGGCAGAGTGTGCTTTGGCTAGTTTTTCACTGAAAGTTTCTCTGAGACATAACGGTCTGTTTTGTCCAGATTGACAGGAAGCAGGTGGTGTGAGCTGCAAGGGCAGGTGGGGACTGTTTGGGGCAGGAGGCCTTGGTCACGGGATAGAGTGGTGTTTTTTGGACTGTTCCAGGAGGTGAGGAGCTGGCAGAATGAGCAGGTCTCTAGCTTCCATGCGGGCCCATCAGCTGGCCCTCATCTTCCTCCAGGCTGGCGGGTGGATGGAGTGGGTGGGGGTTCCTTTCCTCCTAAAGCAGCCCGGTCTGTCCTCAGGAAGCCAGGTCCCTGCTGCTCCTTCTATCTGCACTGCACCTCTCAGGGAAGGGCACTCTGCCTGCCCCAGGGACGGGCACTGTGTGGTCACACAGGCCAGGTGGACACAGGGGCTGCCCAGCCTTGGAACGAATGGTGGATCTGGCACAGAACTGTGTGCTCTCTGGGACTCTGCACTCTATCCCGATAGTGGTTACTGCTGAAAACTCAGTGAGAGTCTCCCCAGGTGACTTGTTGATAAGGATACACCCCAGATGGCAATGAGAATTATCGGGGAACCTACAGATTCTTAATGGACCTTCCTGGCAGGACATTAGAAGGTTCCAAGTAAAAAAGGATGCAAATGTCACCATCACCCAACGCCCTGGTCACCCCCTACACTGTCACTCAGATGTGGCACAAGGGGGTCCCCTTCCTGAGTGAATGAAGGAGGAGTTCTGTGCAGGGACCATCCTGAGGGGATCCTAGGGAGCTGAGGCCTTTGGCATGGCCTCAGGTCCAGCTGGAGTCAGAAAACCCCAGGGGTTGGGACAGGCAGAAGCCAGTTGGATATGCCCCCTGAGACACCTTGTGCCTCCCGATCCATGGCTCAGGCTGACTGAGGGCCTCAACACACCCCGAGAGTCCAGAGGACAGGGCCTTGGTCAGAGGTGTGTCTGGAGGAGGAGTGAAGGCCGGGGGCCAGGGCCTCTGGCTGGGAGGGGGAGTGGTCTCTCCTCTGTGGCCCCTGAGCAAGTCACCACCCCTCTGTGGGCCTCGGTCTCCTCATCTGGGAAATGGAGGGAGATGATCTGTGGTGCAGGCCTCACAGGGGTGATGAGGTACAAGGGGGAGAGGAATGTGCAGCGGCTTTGTGCTCCTCCTCCTCGAGGGGGGAGGGGAGAGCACTGGTGACAGTCAGATGACACAGTCCTCAGGGGACCCTGGGAGGCATGGGAGTCCTCCTCACACTTTCTTGAGGAGGAGAGAGGCTTAGGGGCCTAGGCAGGCCTGAGGGCACAGAGGAGGGAGTGTTGGAGCTGGGAGTGATCTAGAATCAGATCACTCTGGAATGGGAGCCGCCATAGACATCAGATGTCCAGGGTCCAGGATCAGGGGCCTGGGAGACACGGGGAAGGTAGCATGGCCTCCCTGAGCCTGTCCTTGACCCTGCAGGAGGTGAACTCTGTGTGGGCCACCCAAGAGATGGACCCCCAGGGAGCCCAGGAGAGGCAGCAGCAGCAGGTGAGGGGGCCTGAGGGGGAGGGTCCAGGTGTCAGAGGAGGGGGTCTCACCCCTCACGGCTGGAGGCCTCCCCAAGAGAGGGGTCCCTCCTCCTCCAGCCCAGCTCCTGGAGCCCCAGAGCCTGAAATGCCTGCCCTGGAAGTGACCAGGAGGAGGCCTGGAATGGCTGGGCGCAAGATGGATTTGCGGGGGGAGTGGCAGGGACCGCACACCCTGGGATTTGCCAAAAGCCGCCCCTGGTAGCTGACGGGGGACGTTGGGTGGTCCTGGAGGGTGCAACAGGGGGGAGGCTGCTGAGGGTCCTAGGCTGCTCTCTGTGGGAGTCTGCGGTGGGCAGGAGGCTGGGGTGAAGGGATTTGGGGGAGGGTCCATGGGGGCACCTGAGAGCTGGGACTCATCCCCACTCCCACCCTGATTTCACAGGGTGTCGTCCCCTTCCTGGGCACGTTCCTCAATCACCTGAAACTGCTGGACATTGGGATGGAGGATGATCTACAAGTGAGTGAGCCTGGAGGTGGGGCCAGGGAGCAGGATCCTGTGGTTTGGGAGGCGAGAGCCTTGCACTGGGCCCTGAGCTCTCTGTACCTGGCAAACCTCCTCTCATGAGAGCACCATGGCCACCCCTGGGAGCTAGGGAGTCAGAGTCAGGCCCGTCTTAGTGATGCGTGAATGGAGGCTCCGCGTAAGCCCCCTACCAGGCTCTCAGGACTAGTGAAGCTCATAGCTGCCTGCCTGCAAAGCTGCAGGAGGCTGTGTCTGAGCTGGATTCAGCCTCCCCCTTGGGCCCTGCCCCTGGGGGAGTGCCATCAGCCCCTGCAAGTGAGGAAGCACATCTGTGGTCCAGCTGTCCCTTTTTGCCTGAGGCCTCAGTCTTCCCGTCTGTCATCAGAAATGGGTGGGCTGCAAGGTCTCTGGCTTCAGCTCCCCTGTCCCTCCTGCTCTGGAGCCCAGAGCCTGGCCCAGTGTCAAGTTCTCTTTGTGGAAGGTCTGCCCTCTGCTGGGCCCTGACATTCCTGCAGCCTGAGAAGGGGTGGGATGGGGGCTGGTTATGGGCTTAGGGGGCCGTTACTGATGGACATTGGCTGTCTCCCTTCCAGGGAAATCTGGTCAACTTCCAGAAATGGCGTGAGGTCAGCAGCTGTGGGGAGGGTGGGGAAGTGGAAATCACAGACCTCCCGTGGCAAGATGTCACGTGTCCTCATCCCTCGGGTCTTATATTTGTTGGGACAGTTAGATGCTACAAAGCTGGGAATCCCATCACGTTGGCGGGTGCGGGAGGGGCTGGCATCAAGGACACCTTCCTGGATGAGGAACTAATTCAAGCCAACTGTGAGGACAGGCAAGTCCTGAATGGAGTGGGAAGGAAGGAGGGTTCCCGAGTGAGCACAGACCCCAGACCAGATCCTCACTCCGCACAAGTCCCTGGCAGGGTTCCCCACCCGGGACCTGTCTGCATCCTGTCCTTCCTCCCAGAAATACAAAGTCATTAGGAAGATCCAGCTGCTCCAGCAGGCTGCAAGTGAATATGACCTGAATCCCGAGGAGCGATTTGGGGCCTGGTTCCAGGCGATGGAGCCCCTCAGTGTTGATGAGAGGTGAGGGGCACAGGAGTTGGGTGAGGGCAGGCCAGACTCTCTCGGCCGGCCGGCTGCAGAGCGTGGGGCCTGGCTCCCTGATCAGCCCCAGACCTCATTGCGTGGTGACCCATGGGGCACCGGGACTCAGCTGCTGGCAGGCTCTGGGAGGGACACCTGAGGTGCGGCTCCTGGTAGCTCACAGGCCACTCTGTCCTGTAGCTACTGCCTCTCCTGCCGGCTGGAGCCCACACACCAGAAGACGAGCAAAATGCGGCTCTTCAGGAGAAAGAGGAACCGGACATCCTCCAGTTCAGGGCCGAGTGAGTGTCAGGAGCAGCAGCGACTGAATCCAGGGGCTCAGTACAGCTTCGGGCTAAGCATGGGCCTGGATCCCAGCTCCAGTGCTGGCCAGGCCTGGGACAGGCCGCTCCCCTCTCCTCTCTGGGACTCGGTTGCCTCCTCTTAAATGAGTGATGCTAAATGATGCCTCCCCCATCAGGGACAAACGAGGTGCTGTTGATGGACTGAGCACTCGGCACAGGGTTTGGATAAGAGTGTTGTGGGGCAGGGAGGTGTGCCGTGAATCTCAGGAAGGTTCCCCAAAATAGTCTGTTTCTTCTCTTCAGCCACCGTGCCCTTGGCAAGGAGCCATAACCCTCTGGAGACCACAAGTGCAGCTCCTCCTGAGCAGCAGGGCCACTGGGACCCTCGGGGTGCACCGGGTCAGCTCTTCCCCCCCCACCCCAAGTGAAGGAGGACATCTGAAGACTTTCCCTGGTTTCCCCTAAAGCCCCAGGCGGAGGGCACGACCCCCCTCCAAATCCCTGACATCTGCACCCCAGGGACTGTTTATCCATTGAGGAGGAGCATTAGTATATGTTTAAGAGTAAATATCAGATTTGAATGTTGCAGTAAGTTCTGTTTCTGTCACAGCCTGGGTGTTGTGATGTGGTTCTTTCACTGCTTATGCTCATGTAAATGAGACACAGAATCTCACATTCCGCCTTGAATTAAGAACTCATGTATGGTCAGAGCTTATGGTATGTGGGAGAAGGGAGGACGGCCAGTCCCCTCCCTGGCTACTGAATGACACCCTCAAGTCCCCCTTCCTCAGAGGACAGGTGCATTTCAGTGTGGTTCACCTGGGCCAGGAGCAGAGACAGCCCCTCAGATCTCCCTGGATGTAGAGGTTGGAGGGACTTTCCCAGGCAGAGCAACAACCACTGAAATGTAGATGTCTTTCAAATACCACTTGCCAGGACCATGTCCTTCCCCAGGGCAGCGGCTGTCTTTCTACAGCTTTCCAGGAAGAAGGATGTTTTCTGCTTCTCCCATTGAGGTTTCTTTTGACCAACTATTGGAAGTTACCGTTTTCTAATCAGTCTCTAGATTTGCATCAACACTAAATGAGGAAAAAATGTAAAAAGATAAAAGTTTGCATGTGGAAAAGACAAGGCCAGAGGAAGACCATGTGCTGATGGACTAAGGGCCGACAGGACATCCCCATCAGGCCGCCTCTAGGGCTCCCTGTTCACCATTCGCCTAGATTGGAATCCTCCTGGGATCCTGGCTCATGCCATGGAAGTCCTTTTCCCACTTGTTTCATATCCAGAGGAAAAGATTCATGAGGCAGCTTTTAAACCTACAACAGGACTTTCTTCCATAAACCTCGCCACTCCCTGTGAACTAGGATTTCCAGCATCCCCGCATTTCCTTATATGATTCTTTTTGGGCAGAAATTCCGTAGAAGGCCCCCAGCCTCTCTGTCAGGTACATCGTGGCCATTCCTCCCTGGCTGGGCCTGATGGATCGGGGTGACCTCTGGTTTGCCAAGATAATAGACCTTAATCCTGGCCACTGAATGACCCACACTGTCCATTGCTGCCTAGGGTGACATCTGGGACCTTGGTGTTCTGAGGTCCATGGTCTCAGACAGTCACTAGTTTACACACTCAGTCGTGTTGTTACTGACTTGTCCCAAAGGGGCAGCTGGGCCTGAGCGCATAGAGCACGTAGCGCCTGGGATGACTGTGTTCTTTTCCCCAGTCTGTGCTGTGGTTATGTGGATGTGTGTTACAGGGATGTGAAACTTGCCTGTTGGGAGTTTTGAAAGATGAGGCACGAGAGGGGCAGGTATAGGAGTGGGTCCAGCAGGGGAATGCAACCCATCTTAGACAACACAGACACAACAGACACAAACTTACCAATTAAAATACTGAAACGCTTCCCACATGGGTGGTAAACAGACACTACTCTGAGCTCACACCCAGAATCCACCCTACGACTAGGAGCTAAAGGGTTACCACCCGGCATTTTGAACATCATGCCCTGGAAACACCCTGTAAGACAAGGGCCATTGTCTTGAATTCCTTGGTACTTCTTCCCCCTCCTTTCTGAAGGCTGCAAGTGTCACCCAGGGACGCCTTTTCAGTTCAGCCAGATGCAGAGTAGAAATCCTGGTTCCCACAGCACAGGCCCTTCCTGCCAGGGCACTGCCATCCAGGAAAGAAAGAATTCACAGCTCGGTGTAGACATGTAAACACACACAGGCATATCCCACCCAAACATCAAGATGCATGAACTAGTAAGAGAGTAAAAGCCACTTCAGAAACACATCAAGCAATTGCAAAAAAAGGGTTTTTTAAAGATCCTGACTCCAATAAAATGCAAAACCAGGAAATCATCTTGAGAAAACTGGGGGACTTTGGATACTGACCAGATAGTTGATTATAGGAATGACACTTTTATTTTTGTGTGTGATAACATTAGTGTGTTTGTGTTCAAAAAATCCCTCATCTGTAAGAGAAACTGAAAATATTTATAGCTGAAATGATGTGCTCTCAGTCATCTCAGCTGGTTAACTCTAGCGGGGTGGGTGTGAGGATAAACGAAGCCAGATGGTATACGAGTTGATAATTTTTGAAGCAAGTGACAGGTTCACAGAGGTTGATTTTCCTCTACTCTGAGATTTAGAGATTTTTGAAAACTTTCAGAACACAATTTTGATACAAATAGTATACTCGGTGTTCACATTACAATGTTACAAATTAAAACATTGATTGAAAATATAAAGGAATGCTTCTCCTTCCTGACCTAAGGAAGCTCTCTCTCAGTCTCGTTCTGTGAATGACCTGATGATGCCACCAACTGTTCACTTACCACATGTTTGTGGAGTAATTCCTATGTGCTCTGTGCTGTGTGCAAGGCGAACACATTTCCACGACTCTGGATCTAGTGTGGGAAGGAAGGCAATGAGTCTGCTGCCAAGGTTCTCTACGGGGAAAATAATGCCCCCAGGGGGTATGCTCATTTTTAAGATTCCAAAATCAAAGCTACACAGGTTTGCCAGGTAACAAACAAGAGATACTTAATTCATGATACAGAAATGACCTATGTCTGAATTAACATGTGACAAAGAAGAGAAAGATTGATGGATTTTATGTTAAAATTAGATGCAAAATCATAGTTCTGGCCCCTGGCCTAGTGGTTAAGTTTGGCAAGCTCTGCTTTGGCAGCCCACGTTCTGTTCACAGGTGTGGACCTACAACACTCAGCAGCTATGCTGTGGCGGTGACCCACATACTAAGTAGAGGAAGATTGGCAACAAATGTTAGCTCAGGGTGAATCTCCCTCAGCTAAAAAAAAAAAAAATTACATGCAAAATCAGAATAATTTATGGAATCAGATTTAATATATATTAAAAGATAAATCTCATTCAAGTAGGTATCATCTCTTCATTGAGTTAACACTCAATGAAAAAACAGATATAAGTTCAAAACACTAATTCCTCAGCATCGATTATCCTATCAATTTTAATATAAAAAGGAAGAAAAATCATGGTAAATAAAAATTGATGTTATCATGAAAGGTAAAGATCACGACGGACGTTACAAAGAGATGCTGTGAGAGTCAAGCCTGTCTCATGGGGAATTTCTCAACCACATCACTCTCTTTTTCTTCAGCACCCATGTTGCTTTTCTCACTGTGTTTTCAGGATGCCTTTCTTGGCTCCTTGCTCTCTCTGCCTCCCGGGCAATCTCGTCTGTCCTCGAGGCCACAGTCACTCCCTCCCATGCTTTTCTTCACTTTCTGTGTCTGTCTCCTGATATCTCCAAAAGATGCTCGTTGCCTGCAGAGGGGCTATGAGAGACCCAGACCCAAACCAGGACTCATCTCTGCCCAATATGGACACTGGCCAGGGGTGGGCTCAGGGCTGGTGTGCAGACCCCTCAGCTTCAGCCACGGCCCAGGGATTCACCTGGACCCCCCAGTGCAACTGTTTTTAAGGTATTTGTGAATCCAAAGGACTTAAGAGTTCTCCTTCACTGCTGCAGGCCTGGAGTCCCTGCAGTCTCCTGTATCCACAGACTTGCTGGGGATTCTCCAAGGTCTCCTCCCATTGACTGCACATGACCTCACTGCCAGGATGGGAAGCGATTCTAGTAACTGACCTCTGGAATATACAGCTGCTCAGCCTTCAGACTGTATAGAACTTCAGTTTTCTACTTGGTTTTAGTTTCATGGTCTCATTGTTTCTACTATGAAGTTAGGACATATTTTTTGAGCTTTCTCTTTAAAAACAGAATAAAATGCAAAATTGGAACAAAGAGGAGGATGAAGACTACCATCCATGGAGAATGTTCGCAGCTCATTTGGATATTGCACCCTCTTTCTCTCCCTGGAGAAATGTGTCTCAAATCATACTGTCCATTACAATCATTGCAGAGTTTTTATAACTCAGATTGCTGGAACTCAACCCAAGTAGGTCTGGGGAGGCAACGGAGAATTTTCATTTCTAAGACGTTCCCAGCTGATGTTGATGCTGCTGATATAGGCATCAGACGTTGAGAACGGGATTCTGGGACACTATCAAGCTGATGTGTCACTATCAGTGCAAATCCAGACCAACTTGCCTCCTCCGTCTTGCTTAAGGATGTTATTCTCTTCCCTTCTCTATCATTGACAACTATACACATGCTGGTACCCTGTAACCTACGTTATTGGGACACAGAGATCCAAGGACTCCATAACTCCTTTGAGTGTCCCATCTCTAATGAAATCACGCACTCTTCCACCCTTAGATACTCACTTCCACACCCAGAGCCTGTTTTCACCCAAAATTCTCCTGCTTGGAAATCAGTAACTCAGAAACACCACATTCCCACCACAAATTTCCACATTTCTAGTTTTTACACAAAGAACTCTACTGTATACAACCATTCTTTAAGAAAATAGATTACTCCAGTTAGAGTATCTTAACAAGGCTCTCTTCCTTCTCTCTTCCTACTCCTCTCTATTAATCTTGGATTCTGTGGTCCATCATTTCAATAACCCACTGACAACGCTCCCTAATTCTTTACTCTCATCATATCTGCCCTGCAAGCCTCTGACTTTGGATGATTCCAAATTCCTGCCATGCCATGTTGACACCTGCACTGAGGATCACCGCTGAAGAGAGAGCACACGAGGAGCCTGGGGGTCCCAACAGAGAATCAACAGCAACCAATGGGCCTCCATGCATTCTCTAACGCTTCCTGAATGCTCTGTTAATTTCTTTCCATTTCTTGAGTTCCATAAAACTATTTTCTCTTGACCTACTTCATATCTCACAGACAAATTGTTAACCACCACACAAGAACTATTTCACACTCTAGTCATCAGATCTAGAAATTTTCCGCATAAGCAATTCATTTATCACACCATTTCTGTTGTTTTATACAGATATATTTCTTTCTTAGCTAAAACCATTCTGATTTTCATCTCATCTTTCCATTTCAATGACCTCATGCTTTCAATATTCACAGTACTTTCAATCACCTCCCTACTGGGATCATGCCTCATGTTTCAAATATGCACAAATCTCTACCATCTACAAACCAATCCCTCATCCATTGTTCCTAATGCCCCTCACCCTCGATGTCCTCCCTCTCCTCCTCCTGCCAGGGACTCATTGTGAAAAGTTCACTTACATCCCAATGCCTCTGTTTCCACACTGGCAACCGATCCCATGTCCCCCTTCTGTGGATGCTTCTCTTGCTTAGCTCACAGGTCACGGCTCTTACTATTCCAATGTGGCCTTTTCATTATTTGTCTGCCATGTCCTGCAGTAGCATGTGACTTTGTGGCCTTCAAGTTCCTTTAGAAAGCTCATTTGTCCTTGGGATCCACCAGTGCTACACTGTCCTTCTCCTGCTCCAAACTTCCTGAGTCACTTGTTGGCTTCTCTTTATAACCAACCCACAATGCCTGATGCTTCCCAGAAGTCAGCCCTGCTCTGACATCTGCTGTCCACCTGCACCCTCCTACTAGGCAATCATATCCATTTCACTGGCTTCAAATACCACTAATGAGCTAAAAATGTTCAAAGAATCAGCACAGATCTGACTCTGCCCCCCAGACCCAAATATGTACCTGCCCACTCAGCCCATCAGTGATGACTCGACTCACAGTGTCCAGGTTCCAAATTGAAAAAAACACTTTCCCAAATAATTCACTTCTCTCTCAGTGTTCCCAAATTCACCTGTTTGTGCTAATATCCTGTCTGTCCCTGAGTGTCATTCTGGACACTCTGCCACCCCACATTCATATCAATGACCCATCCATCCACCCTCCTGAATCCTCCTACAGATTCTTCACTTTTGAATCATTTCTAATCACCTTTCAGAAATGACACAAAATACCATTCCCACACAGTGACCTCTCCTGCTCTAGCAACCTAAATTACAAAACTCCATTTTTCCTCTTTGTTGATATTTTGTTCTACTTTACTTATATGTGCATCATCTCTTTCTTTCAATATTCAGTTCTCACTAAATGGGATACTCCATATAGACATGACTAATGTAGATTTTCTAGATGTTTCCCTCAACAGTGTTCTCATATGGCTTGGCACACAAAAAGAGCTCGTATATTATATCTGTCTATCTATCTATCTACCTACCTACCTACCTATCTAATTCAAATACTAAAAGTTCACTTCCTGAAATATTTTAAACCCATCCACTTAACTACATTTATGCAAAGATATCAAGTTTTTCTGGTATACTGCAATAAATTGGCAATTACAGCTTAAGATTTCCAAATCCTCTCTCCCTGTAATCAGCCTACGAGATTCTACTTACAGTGATCTGTTTAAAATGTAAAACTGATCAGTTCACCTTACCTTTTAAATCCTCAATTTCTGTCTTCAGCAGATATTTTTCCTGTTGTCCTATCATAATTATTAATACTACCCTTTTCATTCCTCAATATGTTCCAGTTTGGAGAGAAAACTATTTGGTCATTCTATTTATAGAGCACCTACTACATGCAAAACTCTGGTGTAAAACCTGTGATCTACAAAAAAGCTAAACAGACTCACCGCCCCTGTTTGACCTAGTCTTAACACGAGGAAAGACATAATAAACTGCAAAGAATTTATAACATGCCATGTGGAAATAACCACTGTGATGACCTATAGGGCAGAGAGAGAGAGTTTGAGCTTGAGTACATTTCTAAAGTTAGCTGTGTTTGTGTGTGTGTGTGTGCGCGCGTGCATGTGCTGATCCATGCTGCCAGGATAGGATGAGTTGCTTTCTCCTGTGGGGTGGGGGAGCCTCCTTTGCTTTGCGAAAGTTCCTCTCTGTGCACCTACTATGGACTTTGTCATCCACGTGTATTAGTCACGGTTGTCTAGAGAAATAGAAATAGAATATATATATAAACATAGAGATGTGGAGATGTATTACAGGAATTGGTTCAAGAGGTTATGGAGGCAGAGAAGTCCCACAATCTGCCATCTGCAAGCTGGAGAACCAGAAAAGCTGGTGGTATAACTCAGCTGAAGTCTGAAGGCCTGAGAACCAGCACCTCTAATGTCCAAGGGCAGGAAACAATGGGTGTCCCAGGTCAGGAGGAGAGAGTGGACTCACCCTTTCTTTTCCTTTGTGTTTAAACTAATTCTTGCTCATATAACAGTATTTTTGATGTTTCATATAGGAATTACAGCTTCCTTTCACATTACTCAACTTATTTACCAGTTGTAAACTTTATAAGTTATGTCCCACTCAAATAATAGATTTTCTCTTCTTCTCTAATATTATTTACCTCTTATTCTTTTGATTCTCATTTTTTCATGACTGCGCTCTCCAGTGCCACACCGAATCACAATAATGTTTGCCAGGAGCATTTTCCTCTTCTTAAGTGTAGCGTAAACATCAGATAAATTCCTTGTCAGGGCAGAGCAGGCATCTAAGAGAGAGAAAGTAAAAACGTGCAGGGGAATCACTTCTACCTAGAAATCAACAGACTTGCTTCTCTTGGCTGTTTGGAGCTGGAGATGCTATGACAATGTGGCCAGCTGAGAATCAGAGGATCTCTCTCTAGTCCCAGGAATTAGTCCTGGTCAAATCTCTTAACATCTTTAGACCTCATTTTCTTCACCTGTAACATGAAGAGTTGGATGAGTCTTTTTGAGGTCTGAAATCCAGTCATTCCAAGATACCCTTCACCCAGATACACTTAACAAAGATCAGAGAGAATTTTTAGTTGTCTTCTTCTGCATCAACATTATTATCCATATCACCACTTAAAGACATATCAAATGTCTACTTTTGCATGACACTGATAAAACAGGTTCCATACCAAATTGCTGTTCATTGGGATAATAAACCTATAGTTAATTGTTTAGAGGTAAGTATAGAGATGGGCCCTGCTGGAACCAGCAATCAATGGGCCAAAAAGTCTTGCTTTATTTTACAGCAAGGCTGTGGAAACATTCCCTAATACACCAGAATTCTTCTGTACTTCGAAAGTATGAAATAAATGGGAGCCTTGAATCCATGGTTACGAGTTAATGAGGACATGATTTTTAAAATTATACTAATGATGCCATTTGCCTAGTATGGGGCTGTTCTCTGGTGAGTCAAGAGCAGATGTATTCAAGGCCACTTTCATTCCTTTAATAAATATTTACTCAGTCCCTACCATTTGCTGCAAGATAGCAGTGATCTACCCTAAGAGCATTTATATTCTAGTAGGGTGACACAGACCATAAACAAAAAGAGAATCTTGAGGTGATCAATAAAGTTACATATACGTCAAACATTTTTCATTCTGGACTATTTTTCACCCTTTCCCTTCTTTTACTCTTTCCCAGAACTCTAAGTATGGACTTGAAAACCCAGAAAGCATGGGTCCCATGTTTCTTCTCGCAACACCCCTGTTTCAAAGACATAGTGTTTATCATCTGAGAGTATGTCTCTTTAAGACTAAGTTCCTATGAATCAGCATTATTTCATCGCTTTCTTGAGAAGACGGATGATATTATGAAGGGAAAACAAAATATCATATGGGATTTATACTCGAAATGATGTTTCCACTCTAATTGTGTTATTTAATGTGGTGTGATTTGGGGCAAGTCAGTTACTCCTTCAGAGTCAGTGGTAATAATACCCTGAAAAGCATTCTCTAGAGATTAAATGAAACAAAGTATGAGAAACTGCTTTGTAAATTGCAAAGCAATCTATTTCAGCTTATTTTTTCTAATAATATTTTCATTTATCCGATCCTTTTTGACTCTACACAACCTGCCTAGACTGAGTTTTATCATTTATTCAACAATAATAATGGGTCAAAATGGTTGAATATTAGAAATTTCATATTGTTCAACTTAATTAACAGGCCATCACAATATTTAATTTGGTTATATTTACAGTTAAATTTTTCATGTTGCCTTACCATGTGCCAGGCACATTCTAGGCATCTGACACGTATTCACTCATTTAATCCTCACAACAATGCTATGGAGACAATACTATTAACCTCTATTGTATGGATGAGGAATATTAGAGGTTATATAATTGTCCAAGGTCACACAGCTGGTACCCAGGAAGTCTACCTCCAAAATCTCTTTTAGGGATCCATTAGAGGTCGTGGCGCTTACATTGTGAAAGGATCACCCTGGTTTCTGGTTGGTGAATGGACCAGAGGGGGCTAAGCAAGAAAGCACATGACTACTGAAATGATCCAGGCAAGCAATTCTGAATACAGGATTTCTTTCCTTTTTAAGGCTGAATAATATTCCATTGTATAGATGCCCCAGATTTTCTTAATCTTTTCACCCACAGATGCACAATTAGGTAGTTTCCATCTCTTGGCTATTCTGAATAATATTGCAGCGCCTTTGTCAAACGTTTTCCTGGCACTTAATGAGTTTGAAAATTTTCTTCTTATACACATTAGTTACTGTAATGAACTACCTTTCTAAATGTCTAAAGTTTAAATATTTGTCATTCTACAGAAATACCTTGCCTAATCATGTTTTGTGTTGTTATCAGTTCATGAATGATCTAAGATTTTTGTACAAAAACTTGTTATAATGGCTTTTTTTGCATGTATTCAGGAACCTTGCATAATATGGGTATTCCCTGATTCTTGATTTTTAGTAGAGTTTTCTAGTAAGCCTTTAGGATAGGAAATATCTTCCTAGATGTGAGGCAGAGAGGAGAAAAATAATAAAGTGATTGTTCTATTTAATTATATCAAAAGGAAACTGTCGTTTTGCTAAATTGTTTTTACACGCCCTTTGCTTATTTGTAAGAATGGCATATATCGTTTTATTAATGAAAAGAAAATTCAATAAACAATTTTAACATAAAACAATATCTATTGAGAACTTATATGAAAATTTTAGCAATATGCTGTCACCAATTTCCTCATCTGCAAAATGGAGATAGATAATACCATCTTCCTATGGGTTGCTGTGAAAATACTCAAGAGTAATATATGTAAAATGCTTATCACCATGTCGGTTGGAAAGTGATGCCCCATTCATTTTTCCACCGGGATGATGAGAGCTTTTTTTTTGGCTTGAAGTCTGTAGTTTTCAAAATATGTTCTACTGTTGTAAAGTGAATCCTTGTAACAAATTATTTGTAGAGTTACAGGATCCCTTTGGAATACAAATTCAGGCTCCCGTGTGTGTGCGTGTGTGTGTGTCTATACGCACATCTCTCAAATAATACTTCAAGCCTTATAATGAAAAGCTACCTTCCCCACTCTTGACTCTGGTTCCAAAAACAACTTTTTAAATTTTCTGGTTGAAAATCTGTATTTCTATATTAGCTACTCATACACTTTTTCATTTTTCATCTTTTGACTATTTATAGTTTCTTTCTTCTCTGAAAAAATCAGCATGAAGAGTTCTTACATACATTAAAAACATAATTCCCCTTGCCCAATATAACTATTTAATGAATTAGGATAAATCAAAATTCAATGTCTACTGTTTTATGACATAAGTGTTTACCATTTTATAGCATACGAATCTTATCCAGAGATGTGCTACATCAGATATTATGAACACATTTTCTTTCTCACTTTTTCCTTTGACCTTTTAAATGGTAAAATTCCCTTATTTCTTTCTTGTCTTCCTATGGATTCATCACTAGTTCATCTCCTTCCACCAGAAATTTAAATCTCTTTTCAGTAACTTCTGACACATGAGACAATTCATGGGCTTCAGGTTTTGCTTGGGGACCTCACTCTTGGGCTTGAACATATACACAGGCCCACATATACACAGTATGTCTGGAAGGATAGAGGAGAAAAGGATGTTTATCTCTGTGCAAAAGGACTGGGAGACAGTGATAGAGTGAGAATATTTTACTGACTTTGCACCACTCTTTGAAGTTTTCCTATACGTGCATCTACGACGTAGTGGCCTCCCTCCCCCCAGATTTTTAAATTAAAATTAAAATAGCATTATATCCTTATCTACTGTCTTGGGACAGTAAGTTGTAGAGAAATGTGAATATATGACCCAATTTTTTAATGAAATTAAGAAGAGCAAACACGCACAAAAAATTTATAATTCTAAATATGGGCACATCATTCTATGAGGCTGTATAAACGTGAGGAAAGGAATGAAGAAAAGGTGTTCAACATCCAGCTACCTGTACAGTCTAGGGGTCCACGTAAAGCCCCGCCTCCAGCCCCGCCCCTGGAGCTGATTTCCTCCCACTGTGAAGTCGGCCAGACTTATTCCAGCCCCACCCCCGCCTCTTCCCGCCCCTGGAACTGGTCTCTGCACAGCACTCGGGCCTGGCTCCGCCCACAGCCTGGTCCCCGCCCCTTGCCCCGCCGCCCTTTGTCCCCGCCCACAGCCCCGCCTCTAGAGCTGGTTTCCACCCACAGCCCCGCCCCTAGGCCTGGTCCCTGTCCCTGGTGCTGACCCAGCCCGCGGCCCGGCCTCACATTAACTCTAGAAACTAGACACCTCCCCCGAGGCTGGGGTGCGCGGCCCCGCCCTGCCCCGCCCCCTGCCCCGCCCCCCACGCCGCCTCAACCCAGAGCCCCCAAACGTCCGTCCTCCCCGAACCTGCGTCCTCCCCGAACGCCCGCCCGAGACCGGAAGCGGAAGCGCGGGCGGCGCCGTGGATGGAGCGGGAGTTCTGCGCGGTGTGTCCAGTCTTCTCGGCGCGGACCGCATTCCCGTGGACGTTCGGCCGAAGGGGCGAGGCGCAGTGAGTGGCGGGCGGTCCCGTCTCCGGTCGCGGTCGAGGGAGGGGCCTGGGCCGCGGGCAGCCCCGTCAGGGCCCGGCGTCCCTCCGTCCCCCCGGAGCCCCGTTTCCCCGGGCTGTTCGTCAGGGCGCCCGAGGCTGCTGTTCCTCCCGGCTCCGGACGCCGCCGGCCCCTCCTCAGAGTCCCCGTCACCGTCCTCCGTGTGATTTTGTCCCCAGGGGGCTTATCCGCGTCTGGAGGCGGTGTTTGGGTTGTTACTAATGGGGGCGCTCCTGGCCTCTAGAGGGGGAGGCAGGGATGCTGCTCAGCATCCTCCGGGGCCCAGGACGGCCTGACAGAGAATCATCCGGCCCCAGATGTCAATGGTGCCGAGGGTGGGAAACCTGCTCCAGGGCCTGAAAATCTCCCGAGCCCTGAATGAAGTGTGGGAAATGTTTATAAGTCAGCGAGTCACTTACAGGGTCCCTAAATGACAAACTTGTTTAAAGGGTCTGGGGTCACCAAAAAGTCTCTGTCCAGCCAAGTGAGTTGAGCGACACAAGTGCACACAGCACGAAGCTGCTTCCTCCCATCTTGGGGAGCAGGTGACTGGATAGGAATCGGGAAAATCCAGTCTCAGCCAACAGTTACAGTTAAATCAGTTAATACAAAAAAGAAAAGTGAATTGGGTGGCCTTTCCATCCAACACCCTATAAAAGGCCTCAAAAGCTTGTTTCCGTTTTTTTCCCCCCTCAGACACGGAAAGCATCCGTGGAGCTCAAGTTTGAGGTGAAAGCAGGCTCAGAGTCCACCTGTCCTCGCTGATCCATGGATTTCTGTGTGACCAGGTGAGTACCCTGTCGACCTGGTACCAGCAGGTTCCGGCAGCCTCCGCTGTGCAGAAGACCTGCTAGTGGGCTTTCCTGGGCTCAGGTTGTCACCACATGGACACTGAGAGTGAGGGTATCTTGAGAAAAATTATTGATGTTTGATGGATTATATTCAAGTGAAAGATGGTAAGCTGTGTGTGGTTCTGTGTGGTAAATATTTCAGTAAGTACAGTTATATGCAAATAAAAACACATAAAACAAGTATAAATAACTGCAAATGTGTATTATAGTAGAAAATATAGATTTACCGGCATTGCATAATACTCAAAAGTCAGGATTTATATATAATATAAATACAGAAATGTTTTGCATGTGTATGTAGTATTAGAAGACGTCCCATTAAATATTAGCAGGGATACTCAGCAACATTCCTTAGACCCATTCAACTTGACTTCTAAAGTCCTATAAATCCTCTACAAAAATTTGAAATATAGGAGCATTGAGGGAAAAAGATGATTGGAACTTCTTTGTATTAATAACAAATTTAACATTGAATTTGCCAGTAGCCAGATTTATTTTGAGCATTTTTTTCTTTATGACATTTCCAATCATTTCGAGGAGTACTAAGCAACACTGTAGATTACAGTGCAGGGCACTAGTCTCTAAAAAGACTGTCCTCACCACCTTGCCTTCTAAAGGGAATTAACTTTGTTTCTTGAAATTTTTCTGAAATAACGGTCTGGTGATTCACGTTGCAGAGAATCTTGTTAAGTAATTTTGTATTTAGTTGTTGGCCTCTACTAATTGTGTGTGTGTGTGTGTGCCTTTTTCATTCTAGCTTTCCTGTGATGTTCTTGAGGGGAATGTGTGCTTGTCATGCAATAGATAGTCTTTGAGTGTATAATTTATGGTGACCCACCATCCTCGTTTACTCAGGACAGAGGGGTTTTCCAGGACACAGGACGTTTAGTGTTCAAACCAGGGCAGTCCTAGACAAACCGGGATGGTTCCTCATCTGATGAGCCAGGCCCTGGGCCACATGCATGGGGACCTGGAGAACCAGAGAGACCTTGTCCCACCTCCGTGGAATTTATATTGTATTTGGGAATTTGGATTTTAGACAGTTAATGATGAGAGTGATGTGGGAGATTGGCACAAGGTGACTCAACCTGAGGGGACAGGGAAGCCCTCTTGAGAAGGACTGATATTTAGCTTGAGAGCTAGAGATGGGACTGGATTTAGCTAGTTGGAAGGTTAGACTGGAGTGAGGGTGTGGGAGTGTGTTCAAGAGAGCGTTTCAGACAGAGGGACCCGCATGAGGACACCCCTGAAGCAGAGAGCCTGGTGTGTCCATGAACTGAGAAGAGGGATGGCTGAGCCGAGTCAACACAGGGTGAGGGGTGTGAGCCACGCCAGCGAGGGGGGACAGGCAGGACCAGATCAGGGGTGACTTGGGACTCTGTTCTAAGACCAGTGGGAAGACTCTGGAGAGATGCGAGTAGAAGGAGGATGTGATTAGCGTTTGGTCTAAGCACGTGGGTTCAGATGGACTTCATGTTTAAGAATGTAGACTTAAGAGGCAAGATGGGAGGTGCTGGGAATAAGATGAGGAATAAGGTGACTGTTCCCTAGGCCTGGGTGATGGCTGTGGAGCAGGAAAGAAGTAGAAAGAAAAGACCTTGGAGTGTAGAACCGAGAGAAGGTAACGGTACTTTCTTGCCTGCATGTGTCAGATGGCACAGGGCACTGACTGTTCTCCTCGCTGCTGTCCGTGCAGACCTGCAGGCGCCCCCTCACCCAGGTCTGTGTGTTCACCCTTCTTTGTCACTCACAGGCCCCCCTCCACATCCTAAAGGAAGTCAGGCCTTACTTGTGAGTGGGTTGTCTCACATGGGAGACACCGAGGAGAGCCCCTCCAGACATCAGAGCAGCCCCTTCAGCCTCTCCCTCAGCCTCCTCCCTTCCCCTCTCTCGCTTTCCACACCCAGAAGGACCCCTGCTCAGTATTCCATGTCCCCAGGTTCTCCCTCCCCCAGGCTTGAGAAGGGTGGGGCAGCCACTGGGGTGGACATCATCTGCACCTTCCACTCTGACCCCCGCTGGTCCAGGGCTGGACAGAGAGCGACTCTACTGGGAGCTGAGCCATGAGACCCAGGGTGTCACCCACCTGGGCTCCCTCACCCTGGACGGGGACAGCCTCTACGTCAGTGGTGAGGGGCTGTGCTACAGCCACACTGTCTCTCCCAGTCAGAGTTCTGTGTTGCCTCCGTTGCTCTAAAGTGAGCTATGATCCATCTCTCTATGCTCCTGGTCTGGGATCAGTCTTCTCATCACTGTGTGATCACTGGGTCCAGCCACCTTCCATCTCGTTGCCTCCCCCCTGAACACCCCTCCCCTCTTCCCCTCTGCTTTCCCCTCTGATTTTCCCACAAAGCTCCCTACATTCCCCCTCTCCCTTAATCCTTTATGTTCACCCCAGCTCTTGTTCAGCTCCTCTTGCCTCCTCTCCACAGATTACACCTATGGAGCCGCAGCCCCGACTACCACCAGTGAGTATTCCTGGCCCTGACATCCTGGGTCCCGTCCGCATTTGGGGTTGGGGAGCACTTGTTCTCCTTCACCCGCTGTCCTTGGTGAGGGAGCACCTGGAAGGGCCCTAATTCATCCCTTCTCTCCCTCCCGGGTTCTGGTGGAGAGTCCCAGCCCAGTGTGAGAAAGCCTTAGACACAGACATGTTCTCCACCACATTCTGACCCCACGTGGTTTTCACTTTAATTCTCCTAAAGCCCCGCCCTTGGTCCTCCTTTTCCAGGTATCCCATCCGTCTGTCCAGTTTTCTGCCCGTCCATCTGTCTCTCCTCCGAGTTCAGTCTCTCTTGTTCACCTATCTCTCTCTCTTGGGCTCCTCTCATCCACAGGCTTGCTCATCCCTCTACTCACACAGTCACCCCTCCCCTCACTCTCATGTATGCTTCACCTGTGAATGGTGGTCCTGGGACAGCCACTGCTGGAGCCCGGGTGAGCCTGGGGGCTCCTCCCACTCTGTCCCTCCCTGAGACAGCCCTCGCCACAGCTCCCGAGCCAGCCACCACGTCCCTGCATACTTGATCATCACCTGTGCCACCAGAAGCCACCACAGGTGTCTGGGGGCCCCTTTTCCTTCCCAAGAGAAGCTCTCCGGCCCCACTCCTCCACCAGCCAGTTGTGATCCAGGAGCTGGGAAGCCAGGGTGTGAAATTCTGGTTTTAGGGCAATCATGCTGATCACAAAGATTATACCGACGGTTCAGTCTGAGGCCAGCCCTCAGAGAGCCCCTAGTCTTGTGAAATTAACACACCGTTATAGTACAATGTGGGATGTTTCGGGGAGAGGCGCCTGGCATAATTTGGAGGGGAAGAGCTTGCTAGAGAAAGTTTCACCAGAATGGAGTCTTTGAGAATAAGTAGGAGGGACCCTGGCAACTAGAGGATGAAGGGTTTTCCTGGCCCAGAGGATTCCATGATCAAAGGCTCCGGCCTGAAACAACATGCCCTATGGGGAGAATTGAAATGAATTTGGGTTGCGTGAAGCATGGAGTTTAACCCGCAGTACATGGATAAAATGAGACTGAAAGGTCAGCAGGAGCCAGATTGAGTAGAGCCTTGAGTGCCAGGTCAAGAAGGTGGAACTAAACACTGAAGGCCATAGGGAGCCATGGGTGGTGCTAGAGCAGTGGTGGCCCTAGTGAGGTATTCATTTCAGAAAGATTCTTCTAGTGGTGCATGTAGAACATCCTTTAGACAGAGCATCCAGTGAGCCTGCTGGGGTGTTGATCCGGGTGAAGGAAGTTAAGACCTGAGCTGGGACAGGGATGGAGAGAGGGAGTGTATGTGAGGACCAGTGCGCAACTGGAATTGGTGTTACTGGGAGGGAGGAGGAGCTGAGCAGATGTGCTGGTTCTGACTTGGGTGACGACACGGGTGGGTGGTGGTGCCACGGGAGAGAATACGACAGATTATAATGAGTGCAGGACTGTGGTGTGGTCTCAGGCCAGCTCTCAGTGATGGCCATCGCTCTCCCTCTCGTCTTACAGCTTTGGGGCACAACCTGAAGACCCTCACAGTCACCTTCCCCATCTCTACCCTCTGGTATTCATCAGACAGGAGCAACGGCTCAGCCACGTTCAACTCCACTGAGACGGTCCTGCAGAGCCTGGGGAGACCCTGGTTCCAGCAGCTCCTGTTGGGTTAAATCCCACCCAGCCCCTCCCCCAATCCCTGTCCCTCCTGCTCCTCCTCCTCCTCCTTCCTCCCCAGCTGGATCCTTGTTCAAGAAGAGCAGCCTGGGCCTCTTCTCCTTGAGTTGCAGACTGTTCTCCCTCAGGTGAGACCCTCCCCTGAATATTTGCCCCTAATGACCACTTTTGTGACCACCCCTCTCTGTCTCCCCCCTGTCCTCCCATTTCCTCCTTCCTGTTCTGGCCCCCCCCCCGAGGTTTCAGGACCTCTCTCTAGAGTCCCCACGTCCCTCTCTCCCCAGGCCTGAAAAGGATGGGGATGCCAGCAGTGTGGACACCGTCTGCACCTACCATCCTGACCCTGTGGGCAACCAAGCCTCTGTGCTGGGAGCGGAGAGTCTCCACCTGTCTGCTCTTCCTCTCGGTGGCTCCAGGCTCTGCAGCCCAGAGTTTATCCATCCAGAGAGAGCACCAGCTACATTTCCACATCATCAGCTGGAACCTCAGCAACCCGGAGCCCACATCCTCGGAGTACACCGCCCTGCTGAGGGACACCCAGGACCAGGTGGGATCTCCCCTCTCGCATCGCTCCTTGCCCTGAGGGCACCGTCATTCCTCCGTCTGACTTACATCTGTTAAATGATTGTTTCAACCCTTCACTTTCCCTGCGTGCCTGGGTTCTCTCAGTGTCCAGAGGTGATGTCCTAGCTGCCTGCCCCATTTCTCACATGGGTAAACTGAATCTCAGAAAGGGGATTATTGTGCCTAAGGTCACACAGTGAGTTAGGGGCAGAGCCAGGATTTGAAGTCAGGTCTCCCTTGCCCCAAGGTCTGTGATCTTTCACTGGCTCCAGTGGCCCCCTGCGTCTTCAGGAGACCTCCATCTCACCCACTCTCCCTCGCGTTTGTTCTACGTCACCAAGCTCTACAGAGGCAGCCAGCTGTGAGACATATTCCACTCCTGCCTGGTCACTGACTTGATGTGGGTTGAGGAGATTGGAAACATTGGCTGAGCTGGTGGCTGATGGCTCTGAGCTCCCGTGACACATCCTTGATCTGGAAGTCACTGACATGGTGCCCATTCTGCCCCACATCCCTGTCAGCTAATCCTAGCATCTCCTTCCATAGGTTTTCGAGGGTTGAGAAAAGCATTAACATTTGGGGCCACCAACCTCCAGCATCCTCCTCCTCCTCCTCTTCTGGAAAGGTTCAACAAATATTAGCGGTCTAACTGTGCTCTCCAATATTGGAGCCACTAACCAGATGGGGCAATTAAAATTTTTTATACACCTATTGGGATACGATGCACATATTGTGTGTGTGGGGGGTGTATTTTTTAGGTTTTTCTAGATACAATATCTTCTCATCTGCAAAACAAATAGTTTTCCGTCTTCCCTTCCAATCTGGGTCTCTTTTATTCCTTTTTCTTGCCTAATTGCCCTCATCAGAGCCTCTGGTGCCTGTGATTAACATGCGAGATGAGGGAAGACATCAATGTCTTGTCCCTGGTCTTAGGGGGAAATTTTCAGTCTTTCACCATTGAATATGGTGTTATCCATGGGTTTTTCATCGATGCTGTTTATAGGTTGAGAAAGTTTTTTCTATTCCTAATTTGTTCAGTGTTTTCTTTTTTAGACATGAAGGGTGCTGTATTTTGTGAAATTCTTTTCTGTATATGTGGTCGAGATTGTGTGGTATTGGCCGTTATTCTATTAATATGGTGTATTACATAATCAAGTTTTCAGATATTAACCCAACCCTTCAACTAGAGGTGAGAGATTAAGATGTTCTCAAGTCTTTCCTGGGCGTGCCACACGCCTGAGCCCTTGTGGTCTTCTAGATGTCCGCAAATACCCTGGAGCTTTTCAAAGCCCCCTGTGGACATCTCATTCCCCCAATTTTTCTTCTAAGTTGTTGGCTCACCTCTTGCCTGCCTCAGCTGGTATCACTCCCTCAGGCAACTACAATAGAAAACAATTAGCCCTGATTGTTTTTAGCAAGTGCCCTGGGGACAGACTTTCCTCCCTGGGCAAGCTCTGAGTCTAGTAACAACAAGCCCTGAACATGGGGCGTTTTCGGGGAGCTGCCAGGCAGGTCAGCTAGTTGCAGTTGGGTGGGGAGGGGTCTTTTCAGAGCTCCACACCCATTATGGCTGCTGTGCTGCGGGTTGTCTCAGCCACCATGGTTCTGAGACTGACGGTTTTCACAGTTATGGAAGATGTTGTGAGAGCAGGATGGGAATAGTGCAAGTTATAGTGCCACGAAGTTTGCTCCCTTTATCAAGATTCCACCGTGTGTCTTCACTAAACCCTCCTCAGATTCTTACAAGCCTTTGATTAATTTCTAGACTTCTGAAAAGTTGATTTTGACCATTTTTACCAGTGTTCTCATTGTTTTTATGCATTTGCAGAAGTGCTTACTCCAAAGTTTCAAAAATGTTCTCCCTGTGGTTATTTATTTATGAATTAATTAATTTAAATGAAATTACATGAGAAATTCAGTTCCTCACTCACACACACTAGCCACATTTTAAGTGCTTGATAACAACATGGGGCTAATAATGAGTGTATTTGGTAGTGCAGACAAATGTTTACATTATTGCAGAAAGTTCTCTTGAACAGGACCCAGAAGCAGGGAATCTAGATTCAGGGTAGAATTCCAGACACTCTTGTTCATCCTTTGTGCCCTTCCAGGTCTGTCCCCGACAGTAACCACACTGAAGTGGACTCCCTGTGTACCTTGCCGCCTTGGCACAGAGACTGGACAGAGTTGCCATCTATGAGGAATTCCTGCAGCTGAGCCAGATGATACCCAGCTGCAGAACTTGACCCTGGACAGGAAGAGTGTCCTTGGGGATGGTAAGGCTCCCTGCTCATTGGGAAAGGAAGTGAGGCCTTTCTGGGGACTCTGGATGCCTGGGGCTGAGAGAGCATTGAACCTTCTCAGGCTGGCAGGAGGTGGCATAGTCCCCCAGTCTTTACCCACCGTTGAGAGAGAGAAAAGGACACCAGTGTAATATAGGAGGCCCTCACCTTCTCCTAGACAGTCTGTGACCTCATACTAGTCACCTCCCCTCTCTGGACTTTTGTTTCCTTATCTCTGCACTGAAAGCCACTGGGCCAGATGGTCAGTGAGGGCCTCCAGCTGTGTGTGAAGCAGACTTACAGGTTTGGGGGTCATGTGGTTAGTGATCCACAGGCTATAGTTTGCCAAGTCCCACTCTAGATGAGCACCAATGTGCTAGAACTTTCTGCAGTGGTGGAATGTTCTGTATCTGTGCTGTCCAGTGCATAGCCACATATTGCTGTTGAGTGCTCGAAGGACGGTATTGGGACTGGTCTTTATTGTTACTGAGTTTTAATATTACTGAGGTACCAGAATTTTTATTTTATTTAACTAAAATTAATTTTAATTCAAAAAGAGACTTGTTGCTGCTCCATATCAGACAACACACCTCTAAGAGGTTGTCTCGGTAGAGGTACAAGAAGGGGGACATGCACCCTCCCCCCAAGCCCACTGGGTGCTGTGTGTCCTACCCTCCTGGAGTTTATGTTGTAGCTGGCAATAACAAGAATAGAGAATTGAAAATTATCAATTAATTGATGTGAACAAACTCATACTTGCAGGCGGAAATCAGAGAAGACTTCCTGCAGGATATTACATTGTAGGTTAATCCTAGAAAATGAATATTAAGCAAATAGATAAAGGAGAAGGGGATGAATGTGTTTCTAGGCAGAGAAGAACACTTCTGAGTGGGAATTTACAAATTTAGAGAGATCCCATAGGCTTGCCAACTGTGATGACCCATTCTCCCCCCCGGCCGTCATAAGAAAGTCCAGCTCAAATTCAATCCTCTGTGCCCAGAGTTATGAATTTGGTTTAATTTACTAAACTTTTGTTCTGTGATAATGGTCTTGGATTTTGTAGGAATGTGTGCTCACGTTTTAGAGATGGAAACTAAAATGGGGTGAAACATGATGATGTCTACTTGACTTTAATATTTCATTGAAAACATGGGATGAATCAAGGTTGGCAAGTGTTAATAATTTATACATTGATAAAATATTGTTTTAATTGGATGGAATATACATGGTTAAATCAGATGATGGATGTTTATGAGACTGTTCCCTTTATTTTTCTGTGTCTAAAAAGTTCTGTTAAAAAGAGTGAACCACACTCACATGCATTCTCCATTTGATTCACTTCTAGAATATTCTCCCAACAGAGATGACACCTTGACTGAGAAGCCTGGTAAACCTGCAGGAAGCCCCAGCCCACAGTAGGGGGCGAGTATCTTGATGCTGTGCCTCATTGAAGAGAACCATGCGCACAGGGTCTTGGATGATGAGGAAAGTTGGCCAACCCTTGTCAAGGACAGTTGAGGCACAGTGGGGTCAGCAGGAGCCCTGGGGCGATGACAGGAGGTGGCTCACCCCACCATTTGTCTCCCCAGACCTCCCCTTCTGGGCCCTCATCCTCATCTGCTTGCCGGGAATCCTGGTGCTCATCACAGGCCTGATCTGCTGTCTCCTGGTAAGCCATGATGTATTGCTTGTCTTCTTACTATTGGGTTATAAGAGCTCTTTATATATTATAAATACACGTCCTTTTCTAGGGATATGTATTGCAGATGTTTTCTCCCAGTCTGTGTGTGGCTCGCTTTCTCCTTCACAACATGAGTCATTGGGTAAATGAAAGTGACAGTCATCATGAGATTCCACCACACTTGAGGATGGCTAAAAGTAAAAAGACTGACTATAGCAAGTGTTGAAGATGTCAAGTCACTGAAACTCTCATCGAGTGCTGGTGAAAAATAGCTTGGATGCGTCTTTAATAATTACATAAGTCTACCCAGCCATTCCTGCCCTAGGAATCCATCCAAGGGAAATAAACCCGTAGGTCTATACACAGACTTGTACACACATGTTGATACCAACCTATTTATAGTATACAAAAACAGAAAACAACCCAAATGTCCATCTACTGGTGAACGGATACACAAAGTGTGGTATTTCCCCACAGTGGAATACTATATAACCATAAAAAAGGATGAATTATTATTTTTTTCTTTTTTAATTATTTTATTGAAATTATAAAGGGTTTTAACATTGTGTAATTTCGGGTGTTCATTATTATTTGTGAATTTCTGTATAGACTGCATCGTGCTCACTAACAGTAGTCTAACTTTTATCCATCACCATGCATATGTGCCCCTTTACTCACTCAACCCCCAGCCACCATCCCCTCTGGTAACCACTAATCTGTTCTCTTTATCCCTGTGTCAACCCCCAGCCACCATCCCCTCTGGTAACCACTAATCTGTTCTCTTTATCCCTGTGTATGTTTATCTTCTACATATGAGTGAAATAATGCATATTTGTCTTTGTCTGGCTTATTTCATTTAACATCTTACCCTCCAGGTCCATCCAGGTTGTTGCAAACAGGACGATCTTGTCTTTTGTTTCTGGCTGAGTTGTATTCCATTGTATATAATACATACCACATCTTCTTTATCCATTCATCTGTAGCAGGGCACTTGGGTTGCTTCCATGTCTTGGCTATTGTGAATAATGCCTCAGTGAACACAGGGGTGCATAAATCTCTTTGAATTGTTGATTTCAATTTCTTTCGATGAATACCCAGTAGTGGGATAGCTCAAAAGTATGGTATTTCTATTTTTAATTTTTTGAGAAATCTCCCATACTGTTTTCCCTGGTGGCTGCACCAGTTTGCATTCCCACCAGCAGTGTGTGAGGGTGCCCTTTTCTCCTTATCCTCTCCAACATTTGTTATTTTTTGTCTTGGGAATTATAGCCATTCTGATAGGTGTAAGGTGATCTCTCATTGTAGTTTTGATTTGAATATCCCTAATAATTAGTGATGTTATACATCTTTTCATGTGTCTGTTGGCCTTATCTATATCTTCTTTGGAAAAATGTCTGTTCATATCCTCTGCCCATTTTTAGATTGGATTGTCTATTTGTTTGTTGTTGGGTTGTATGAGTTGTTTATATATTTTGGAAATCAATCCCTTGTCAGATATGTGATTTGCAAATATTTTCTCCCAGTTGGTGGGTTTTCTTTTCATTTTTTTTTTTGTGAGGAAGATCAGCCCTGTGCTAACATCCGTGCTAATCCTCCTCTTTTTTTCTGAGGAAGATCGGCTCTGAGCTAACATCTATTGCCAATCCTCCTCCTTTTTTTTTCCCCCAAAGTCCTAGTTGATGGTTGTATGTCATAACTGCAGATCCTTCTAGTTGCTGTATGTGGGACGCAGCCTCAGCATGGCCGGACAAGGGGTGCATCTATGCGCGTCCAGGATCCGAACCTGGGCCGCCAGTAGCGGAGCGCACGCAATTAACCACTAAGCCATAGGGCTGGCCCTGTCTTTTCGTTTTGTTCATCGTTTCCTTTGCCTTGCAGAAGCCTTTTAGTCTCATGTAGTCCCATTTGTATATTTTTTCTTTTCTTTCCCTTGCCTGAGTAGACATGGTATTGGGAAGGGTGCTGCTAAGACCGATGTCAAAGACTGTACTGCGTATATTTTCTTCTAGGAGTTTTATGGTTTCAAGTGTTAGATTCAAGTCTTTTATCCATTTCGAGTTAATTTTTGTGTATGGTGGAAGATAATGATCTACTTTCATTCTTTTGCATGTGGCTGTCCAGTTTTCCCAACAGCATTTATTGAAGAGACTTTCCTTTCTCCATTGTATGATCTTGGCTCCTTTGTCAGAGATTAACTGACCACAGATGTGTGGTTTTCTTTCTGGGCTTTCAGTTCTGCTCCATTGATCTATGAGTCTGCTTTTGTGCCAGTACTATGCCATTTTGGTTACTATAGCTATGTAATATATTTTCAAGTTAGGATTGTGATGCCTCCAGCTTTGTTCTTTCTTCTCAGGATTGCTTTGGTTGTTCGAGGTCTTTTGTTATTCCATGTATATTTTAGGATTCTGTGTTCTATTTCTATGAAGAAGGTCCTTGGGATTCTGATTGGGATTGCATTGAATCTGTAGATTACTTTAGGTAATATGGACATTTTAACTGTGTTTATTCTTCCAATCCATGTGCATGGAATATCTTCCCATTACTTCAGGTCATCATTGATTTCTTTCAATAATGTCTTCTAGTTTTCATTGTATAGGTCTTTAACCTCTTTGGTTAAATTTATCCCTAGACGCTTTTTTCTTTTTGTTGCAATTGTAAATGGGATTGTATTCTTGAGTTCTCTTTCTGTTAGTTCATTATTAGAGTATAGAATTGCAACTGATTTGGTAAGTTGATTTTGTATGCTGCAACTTTGCTGTAGTTGTTGATTATTTCTCATAGTTTTCTGATGGATTCTTTAGGGTTTTCTGTAATTACAATCATGTCATCTGCAAACAGCAAGAGTTTTGTTTCTTCCTTTCCAATTTGGATTCCTTTTATTTCTTTTTCCGGCCTAATTGCTCTGGCCAAAACCTCCAGTACTATGTTGAATGGGAGTGGCGATAATGGGCACCTTTGTCTTCTTCCTGTTCTCAGAGGAATGGCTTTAAGTTTTTCACCATTAAGTATGATGTTGGCTGTGGGTTTGTGATATATGGCCTTTATTGTGTTGAGGTACTTTCCTTCTATACCCATTTTATTGAGAGTTATTATCATAAATGTATGTTGGATCTTGTCAAATCCTTTCTCTGCATCTGTGGAGAGGATCATGTGACTCTTATTCCTCATTTTGTTAATGTGGTGTATCACATTGATTGATTTGCGGATGTTGAACCATCCCTGCATCCTTGGTATAATTTCCACTTGATCGTGGTATATGATCCTTTCAATATATTGCTGTGTTCGATTTGCTGATATTTAGTTGAGGATTTTTGCATCTGTGTTCATCAGTGATATTGGCCTGTAATATTCCTTCTTTGTGCTATCCTTATCTGCTTTTGCTGTCAGGGTGATGTTGGCCTCGTAGAATGAATTAGGAAGTGTTCCATCTTCTTCAACTGTTTGGAATAGTTTGAGAAGCAGCGGTATTAAATCTTGTTTGAATATTTGGTAGAATTCTCCAGAGAAGCCATCTGGTCCTCGACTTTTGTTTTTTGGGAGGTTTTTGATGAGCATTTTGATCTCTTTACTTGTGATTGGTCTGTTCATTTACTCTATTTCTTCTTGATTCAGTTTTGGGAGGTTGTAGGAATCTAAGAATTTATCTATTTCTTTTAGGTTATCCTATTTGGTGGCATGTAAGTTGTTCAGTGTATTCTCTTACTGTCCTTTGGATTTCTGTGGTATCTGTTGTAATTTCTCCTCTTTCATTTCTAATTTTATGTCTTTGAGCCTTCTCTCTTTTTTTCTTAGTGAGTCTGGCTAAGGGTCTGTCAATTTTGTTTCAGTCTTCTCAAAGAACCAGCTCTTTGTTTCATTGATCCTTTCTACTGTTTTTTTAGTCTTTATTTCATTTATTTCTGCTCTAATTTTTATTATTTCCCTCATTCTGCTGACTTTGGGCTTCATTTGTTCTTCATTTTCTGGTTCTATTAGGTGTAGTTTAAGGTTACTTATTTGGTATTTTTCTTGTTTGTTGAGGTGTGCTTGTATTGCTATGAATTTCCTTCTTAGAACTGCTTTTGCTGCATCCTGTAAGAGTTGTTTTGTTGTCTTTTCATTTTCATTTGTCTTCAGGTATTTTTGATTTCTCCTTTGATTTGTTCATTGATCCAATGGTTCTTCAGTCACGTGTTCTTTAGTCTCCACA
Organism: Diceros bicornis minor; assembly: GCF_020826845.1. NCBI lineage: Eukaryota > Metazoa > Chordata > Mammalia > Perissodactyla > Rhinocerotidae > Diceros > Diceros bicornis. The sequence goes on along the minus strand of NW_026691037.1, from coordinate 18,598 downwards.
TATTTGTGACTTCCCCATCTTTTTTCTTGTAGTTGATTTCTAGTGTCATAGCATTGTGGTCAGAAAAGAAGCTTGATATGATTTCAATCTTAAATTTATTCAGGCTTGCCTTGTTTCACAACATATGGTCTATCTTTGAGAATGTTCCATGTGCACTTAAGAAGAACGTGTATTCTGCTGTTTTGGGAGGGTATGCCCTATATATATCAATTAAGTTCATCTAATCATATGTTTCATTTAATTCCACTATTTAGTTGTTGTCTTTCTCTGCATGATCTATCCATGGATGTAAGTGGGTTGTTCAGGTCCCCTTTTATTATTGTGTTGCTGTTAATTTCTGCCTTTAGGTCTATTAATAGTTGCTTTATATTCTTTTGTGCTGCTGTGTTAGGTGCATATATCTTTATAAGTGTTATGTCCTCTGGGTGGAAAGTCCCCTTTATCATTGTATACTGCCCCTCTTTGTCTCTCATAGTCTTTTTTATCTTGAAGTCTGCTTTGTCTGGTATAAGTATGGCAACACCTAGTTTCTTTTATTTGCCATTTGCTTGGAGTATTGTCTCCCATCCCTTCATTCTGAGCCTGTTTGTTTTTAGAGCTGAGATGTGTTTCCTGGAGGCAGCATATTGTTGGGTCTTGTTTTCTAATCCACCCCAGCACTCTGTGTCTGTTGATTGGAGAATGCAATCAATTTACATTTAGAGTGATTATTGATACATGAGGGCTTAATCCCACCTAATCTATATTTCCATTGTTTCTCTTCCTTTGTGTTTCTGACTACCATTTCATTTTGGGGGTTTTCTGTGGAGGTTTCTCTCTCTTTTTTTTTAATTGATGTTTTAATGGTTTCTAACATTGTGAAATATTGGGTTGTACATTTTTGTTTGTCCATCACCATATATATGACTCCCTTCACCCCTTGTGCCCACCCCCCACCCCCACTGCCCCTGGTAACCACAGTCCAGTTTTCTCTGTCCATGTGTTGGTTTATATTCCACATATGAGTGAGATCATACAGTGTTTGTCTTTCTCTTTCTGGCTTATTTCACTTAACATATTACGCTCCAGGCCCATCCATGTTGTTGCAAATGGGACGATTTTGTCTTTTTTTGTGGCTGAGTAGTATTCCATTGTATATATATACCACATTTTCTTAATCCAGTCGTCAGTTGAGGGACACTTAGGTTGCTTCCACGTCTTGGCTATGGTGAATAATGCTGCAGTGAACATAGGGGTGCATAAGCCTCTTTGGATTGTTGATTTCAGGTTCGTTGGATAGATTCCCAGTAGTGGGATGGCTGGATCATAGGGCATCTCTATTTTTAATTCTTTGAGGAATCTCCATACCGTTTTCCATAGAGGCTGCACCAATTTGTATTCCCACCAGCTGTGTATGAGGGTTCCTGTTTCTCCACATCCTCTCCAACATTTGTTGTTTTTTGTCTTGGTGATTATAGCCATTCTAACAGGCGTGAGGTGGTATCTTAGTGTTGTTTTGATTTGCATTTCCCTGATGATTAGTGATGTTGAGCATCTTTTCATGTGCCTATTGGCCATCTGTATATCTTCCTTGGAGAAGTGTCTGTTCATTTCCTCTGCCCACTTTTTGATCGGGTTGTTTGTTTTTTTGTTGTTCAGTTGTGTGACTTCTTTATATATTGTGGAGATCAACCCCTTGTCAGATGTATGTTTTGCAAATATTCTCTCCCAGCTGGTTGGTTGTCTGTTCATGTTGATTCTGGTTTCATTTATCTTATAAAAGCTCTTTAAGTGGTTAGTTTTTTTTTTTTTTTTTTTTTTTTTACATTTTTATTGATATTTTAATGGTTTCTAACATTGTGAGATTTTGGGTTGTACATTTTTGTTTGTCCTTCACCCCATATATGACTCCCTTCACCCCTTGTGCCCACCCCCCACCCCCACTTCCCGGGTAACCACAGTCCAGTTTTCTCTGTCCATGTGTTTGTTTATATTCCACATATGAGTGAGATCATACAGTGTTTGTCTTTCTCTTTCTGGCTTATTTCACTTAACATAATACGCTCCAGGCCCATCCATGTTGTTGCAAATGGGACGATTTTGTCTTTTTTTATGGCTGAGTAGTATTCCATTGTATATATATACCACATTTTCTTAATCCAATCGTCAGTCGAGGGACACTTAGGTTGCTTCCACGTCTTGGCTATGGTGAATAATGCTGCAATGAACATAGGGGTGCATAAGCCTCTTTGGATTGTTGATTTCAGGTGCGTTGGATAGATTCCCAGTAGTGGGATGGCTGGGTCATAGGGCATCTCTATTTTTAATTCTTTGAGGAATCTCCATACCGTTTTCCATAGAGGCTGCACCAATTTGCATTCCCACCAGCTGTGTATGAGGGTTCCTGTTTCTCCACATCCTCTCCAACATTTGTTGTTTTTTGTCTTGGTGATTATAGCCATTCTAACGGGCGTGAGGTGGTATCTTAGTGTTGTTTTGATTTGCATTTCCCTGATGATTAGTGATGTTGAGCATCTTTTCATGTGCCTATTGGCCATCTGTATATCTTCCTTGGAGAAGTGTCTGTTCATTTCCTCTGCCCATTTTTTGATCGGGTTGTTTGTTTTTTTGTTGTTCAATTGTGTGAGTTCTTTATATATTATGGAGATCAACCCCTTGTCAGATGTATGTTTTGCAAATATTCTCTCCCAGCTGGTTTGTTGTTTGTTCATCTTGATTCTGATTTCATTTGTCTTATAAAAGCTCTTTAGTCTGATAAAGTCCCACTTGTTTATTTTTTCTTTAGTTTCCCTAGTCTGGGTAGGCATGTCATCTGAAAAGATTCCTTTAAACCCAATGTCAAATAGTGTGTTGCCTATATTTTCTTCTATGAGTTTTATAGTTTCAGGTCTCACCTTCAGGTCTTTGATCCATTTTGAGTTAATTTTTGTGTATGGCGATAGCACATGGTCCACTTTCATTCTTTTGCATGTGGATGTCCAGTTTTCCCAACACCATTTATTGAAGAGACTTTCCTTTCTCCATTGCATGTCCTTAGCACCTTTGTCGAAAATTAGCTGTCCGTATATGTGTGGTTTTATTTCTGGGCTTTCAATTCTGTTCCATTGATCTGTGTGTCTGTTTTTGTACCAGTACCATGCTGTTTTGATTACTATTGCTTTGTAGTATGTTTTGAAGTCAGGAATTGTGATGCCTCCTGCTTTGTTCTTTTTCTTTAGGATTTCTTTAGCTATTCGGGGTCTTTTGTTGCCCCATATAAATTTTAGTATTCTTTTTTCTATTTCTGTGAAGAATGTCATTGGGATTCTGATTGGGATTGCATTGAATCTGTAGATTGCTTTAGGTAATATAGACATTTTAACTATGTTTATTCTTCCAATCCACGTGCATGGGATATCTTTCCATTTCTTTATGTCATCGTTGATTTCCCTCAATAATGTCTTGTAGTTCTCATTGTATAGGTCCTTCACCTCCTTGGTAAGATTTATTCCTAGGTATTTTATTCTTTTTGATGCAATTGTAAATGGTATTATCTTTTTGAGCTCTCTTTCTGTTAGTTCATTATTAGCATATAGAAATGCAACTGATTTTTGTAGATTGATTTTGTACCCTGCAACTTTGCTGTAGTTGTTGATTGTTTCTAACAGTTTTCCAACAGATTCTTTAGGGTTTTCTATATATACAATCATGTCATCTGCAAATAGTGAGAGTTTCACTTCTTCGTTACCTATTTGGATTCCTTTTATTCCTTTTTCTTGCCTAATTGCTCTGGCCAAAACCTCCAGTACTATGTTGAACAGGAGTGGTGAGAGTGGGCAGCCCTGCCTCGTTCCTGTTCTCAGAGGAATGGCTTTCAGTCTTTCCCCGTTGAGTATGATGTTAGCTGTGGGTTTGTCATATATGGCCTTTATTATGTTGAGGTACTTTCCTTCTATTCCCAATTTATTGAGAGTTTTTATCATAAATGGATGTTGTATCTTGTCAAATGCCTTCTCTGCGTCTATTGAGATGATCATGTGGTTTTTATTCTTTGTTTTGTTGATGTGATGTATCACGTTGATTGATTTGCGGATGTTGAACCATCCCTGCGTCTCTGGTATAAATCCCACTTGATCATGGTGTATGATCTTTTTAATATATTGTTGTATTCGGTTTGCCAATATTTTGTTGAGGATTTTTGCATCAATGTTCATCAGCGATATTGGCCTGTAATTTTCTTTCTTTGTATTGTCTTTGTCTGGTTTCGGTATCAGGGTGATGTTGGCCTCGTAGAATGATTCAGGAAGTGTTCCATCTTCCTCTATTTTTTGGAATAGTTTGAGGAGGATGGGTATTAAATCTTCTTTGAATGTTTGGTAAAATTCACTGGAGAAGCCATCTGGTCCTGGACTTTTATTTTTTGGGAGGTTTTTGATTACTATTTCAATCTCTTTACTTGTGATTGGTCTATTCAGATTCTCCATTTCTTCTTGGTTCAATTTTGGGAGGTTGTATAAGTCTAAGAATTTATCCATTTCTTCTAGATTGTCCGATTTGTTGGCATATAATTTCTCATAGTATTCTCTTATAATCCTCTGTATTTCCATGGTATCTGTTGTAATTTCTCCTCTTTCATTTCTAATTTTATTTACTTGAGCCTTTTCTCTTTTTTTCTTAGTTAGCCTGGCTAAGGGTTTGTCTATTTTGTTTATCTTCTCGAAGAACCAACTCTTTGTTTCATTAATCCTTTCTACTGTTTTTTTGGTCTCAATATCATTTATTTCTGCTCTGATTTTTATTATTTCTCTCCTTCTGCTGGCTTGGGCTTTGTTTGTTCTTCTTTTTCTAGTTCTGTTAGGTGTAATTTAAGGTTGCCTATTAGGGCTTTTTCTTGTTTGTTAAGGTGGGCTTGTATCGCTATGAGTTTCCCTCTCAGGACCGCTTTTGCTGCATCCCATATGGTTTGATATGGCATGTTATCATTTTCGTTTGTTTCCAGATAGTTTTTGATTTCTCCTTTAATTTCATCAATGATCCATTGGTTGTTCAGTAGCATGTTGTTTAATCTCCACATTTTTGTCACTTTCCCAGTTTTTTTTTCCTGGTTCATTTCCAGTTTCATAGCCTTATGGTCTGAAAAGATGCTTGTTATGATTTCAATCCTCTTAAATTTATTGAGGCTTGCTTTGTTTCCCAACATATGGTCTATCCTAGAGAATGTTCCATGCGCGCTTGAGAAGAATGTGTAGTCAGCTGTTTTTGGGTGGAGTGCTCTGTATATGTCTACTAGGTCCATCTCGTCCAGTTTTTCATTTAAGTCTAATATTTCTTTATTAACTTTTTGTCTGGATGATCTATCCATTGCTGTAAGTGGGGTGTTAAGATCCCCTACTATTATTGTGTTGTTGTTGATTTCTCCTTTTAGGTTTGTTAATAGTTGTTTTATGTACATTGGTGCTCCTATGTTGGGTGCATATATATTTATAAGTGATATGTCTTCTTGATGGAGTGTCCCTTTTATCATTATATATTTCCCTTCTTTGTCTTTCTTAACCTGTTTTATCTTGAAGTCTACTTTGTCTGATATGAGTATGGCAACACCTGCTTTCTTTTGTTTGCCATTAGCTTGGAGTATTGTCTTCCATCCTTTCACTCTGAGCCTGTGCTTGTCTTTAGTGCTAAGATGTGTTTCCTGAAGGCAGCATATTGTTGGGTCTTGCTTTTTAATCCATCCTGCCACTCTGTATCTTTTGATTGGAGAGTTCAATCCATTTACATTTAGGGTAATTATTGAAATATGAGGGTTGAATGTTGCTGTTTTGTCACTTATTTTCTGGTTCTTTTGCATTTCCTTTGTTTCTTGTCCCATTTGTTTTGGACTGCCAATTCAGTTTGGTTGTTCTGTCTTATGATTCTTCTAGTTTTCTCTTTGTTTATCATATGTGGTTTTAATTTGATTATTTGTTTAGTGGTTACCTTGAGGTTTGGGCAAAAAATCTTCTGTATGAGATAGTCCATTATCTGATAGCCTCCTATTTCCTTATACTAAGTCAATTCAGTCACTTTCCTCTTCCCCTTCTAAGTTGCTCTTGTTATACCTTATTCTATCTTGTCTTGTGGCTGTGTGTTTACAGTGATGAGGTTAAATTTATTTTTGGTGAATTTCTTCCTTTGATCTTTGAGTTTAGTATTTAAGTGGTTGCTAACCTATTCCGGTAAAGATCTACTATTTCTCTGATTTTGTCTGCCTACTTTTCTCCTTACTCCAAGCTTTGTGTTCCCTTTCTCTTCTTGTTTTCGGGCCTGAGGGCCTTCTTGAGTATTTCTTGTAGTGGCGGTCTCGTGGCCATGAACTCCCTTAGCTTTTGTTTATCTGGGAGAGTTACTATTTCTCCATCATATTTGAAGGATATTTTTGCTGGATAGAGTATTCTTGGCTGAAAGTTTTTGTCTTTTAGTATTTTGAATATATCATTCCAGTCTCTTCTAGCCTGAAAAGTTTCTGTTGAGAAATCCGCTGAGAGCCTGATGGGAGTTCCTTTGTACGTTATTTTTTGTTTTTGTCTAGCTGCCCTTAATATTGTTTCTTTGTCGTTGACCCTGGCTAGCCTTACCACTAGGTGTCGTGGTGAAGGCCTTTGTCTGTTAATATATATAGGAGTCCTGTTGGCTTCGCTTACTGGTATTTCCTGCTCCTTCCCCAGATTTGGGAAATTTTCAGCTATTATTTCCTTGAATAGGCTCTCTGTACCTCTTTCCCTCTCCTCTCCCTCAGGAATACCTATAATTCTTATGTTACATTTTCTAATAGAGTCCGATATTTCTCGGAGTCTTTCTTCATTTCTTTTTAGTCTTAGTTCTCTCTCTTCTTCCATCTGGAGTATATCTGTATTCCTATCCTCTAAAGTACTAATTCTTTCCTCCATATTGTCAGCTCTGTTCTTTAAAGATTCCAGATTCTCCTTTATCTCCTCCATTGTGTTCTTCATCTCCATCAGCCCTGATAGGTTTTTCTTTATGATTTCAATCTCTTTTGTGAAGAAACTCCTAATCTCATTGAATTGTTTGTCTGTGTTGTCTCGTATTTCGTTGAGTGTTTTTATGATAGCTATTTTGAAATCTCTGTCATTTAGTTTATGGATTTCTGTGTCTTCGGGGTTGATTTCTGGTTGCTTGTCATTTTGTTTCTGGTCTGGTGATTTCATATATTTTTGCATTGTGGTTCCTGTGTTGGTTTTGGTTTTCCTCATCCTGGAAGTCTCTGGTTGCACTTTCCACCTGCCGCCACTGTGTGGTGGTGAAGGGCTGTGTAGTCTAAGCCCCCTGCGCTCTGCCCCAGTTTTTCTGCTGCGATCCGCAGTTTTGTTTTGTTTTGTTTTGTTTCTTTTCCCCACTGCGATCCACGGGTCCAGTCCAATTTATTCAGGTCTGCCTCGGACCGCTAGATCTGGTCGAGCTGCAGACTCCGGGTTGTGGGGAGGGGGGAGCTCTCTCTTTTGCCCTCTGGGTCCCTGACGTGGGAGGCTTCTCGTTTGCCCCTCTTTATCCGCTCTCTGGGTTGCTCAGATGTTGATGGTAGCCCTGTGGCTCCTCTGAGCCCTCTGTGCGGGAGTTTCCCACTGGTTGAGAGCGCCCGAAGAGCTGCAGTTTCCCGCCGAGGGCCGCCCCTCCCCCCTCTCTGGGAGCCGCGCGGACCGGATCGCTGATCTGATGGGGAGGGAGCGGAGTTCTCCTTACCTCTCCCCACTTCCTCCGGGGGCCCAGCACGTTCCGCTCTCAGATGTGCGGCAGTGTGGATCCCTCCGCTCCAGCTTTTGACTGTCTGGGATTCCGTTGTTTGTCTGTGGCTGTTACTTTTGTTGTATTTTGTGGGGGAAGAATTCACGGGAAAGCTCACTCCGCCATGATGCTGACGTCACTCATAAAAGCTCTTTAATCTGATAAAGTCCCACTTGTTTATTTTTTCTTTAGTTTCCCTAGTCTGGGTAGGCATGTCATCCGAAAAGATTCCTTTAAAACCAATGTCAAATAGGGTGTTGCCTATATTTTCTTCTATGAGTTTTATAGTTTCAGGTCTCACCTTCAGGTCTTTGATCCATTTTGAGTTAATTTTTGTGAATGGCGATAGCACATGGTCCACTTTCATTCTTTTGCATGTGGCTGTCCAGTTTTCCCAACACCATTTATTGAAGAGACTTTCCTTTCTCCATTGCATGTTCTTAGCACCTTTGTGGAAAATTAGCTGTCCGTATATGTGTGGTTTTATTTCTGGGCTTTCAATTCTGTTCCATTGATCTGTGTGTCTGTTTTTGTACCAGTACCGTGCTGTTTTGATTACTATTGCTTTGTAGTATGTTTTGAAGTCAGGGATTGTGATGCCTCCTGCTTTGTTCTTTTTTCTTAGGATTTCTTTAGCTATTCGGGGTCTTTTGTTACCCCATATAAATTTTAGTATTCTTTTTTCTATTTCTGTGAAGAATGTCATTGGGATTCTGATTGGGATTGCATTGAATCCGTAGATTGCTTTAGGTAATATAGACATTTTAACTATGTTTATTCTTCCAATCCACGTGCATGGGATATCTTTCCATTTCTTTATGTCATCATGGATTTCTTTCAATAATGTCTTGTAGTTCTCATTGTATAGGTCCTTCACCTCCTTGGTAAGATTTATTCCTAGGTATTTTATTCTTTTTGATGCAATTGTAAGTGGTATTGTCTTTTTGAGCACTCTTTCTGTTAGTTCATTATTAGCATACAGAAATGCAACTGATTTTTGTAGATTGATTTTGTACCCTGCAACTTTGCTGTAGTTGTTGATTGTTTCTAATAGTTTTCCAACAGATTCTTTAGGGTTTTCTATATATACAATCATGTCATCTGCAAATAGTGAGAGTTTCACTTCTTTGTTACCCATTTGATTTCCTTTTATTCCTTTTTCTTGCCTAATTGCTCTGGCCAAAACCTCCAGTACTATGTTGAACAGGAGTGGTGAGAGTGGGCAGCTCTGCCTCGTTCTTGTTCTCAGAGAAATGGCTTTCAGTCTTTCCCCGTTGAGTATGATGTTGGCTGTGGGTTTGTCATATATGGCCTTTATTATGTTGAGGTATTTTCCTTCTATTCCCATTTTATTGAGAGTTTTTATCATAAATGGATGTTGTATCTTGTCAAATGCCTTCTCTGCGTCTATTGTGATGATCATGTGGTTTTTATTCTTTGTTTTGTTGATGTGATGTATCACATTGATTGATTTGCAGATGTTGAACCATCCCTGCATCACTGGTATAAATCCCACTTGATCATGGTGTATGATCTTTTTAATGTATTGTTGTATTCAGTTTGCCAATATTTTGTTGAGGATTTTTGCATCAATGTTCATCAGCGATATTGGCCTGTAATTTTCTTTCTTTGTATTGTCTTTGTCTGGTTTTGGTATCAGGGTGATGTTGGCCTCGTAGAATGATTTAGGAAGTGTTCCATCTTCCTCTACTTTTTGGAATAGTTTGAGAAGGATGGGTATTAAATCTTCTTTGAATGTTTGGTAAACTTCACCGGAGCCATCTGGTCCTGGACTTTTATTTTTTGGGAGGTTTTTGATTACTATTTCAATCTCTTTACTTGTTATTGGTCTATTCAGATTCTCCATTTCTTCTTGGTTCAATTTTGGGAGGTTGTATAAGTCTCAGAATTTATCCATTTCTTCTAGATTGTCCAATTTGTTGGCATATAATTTCTCATAGTATTCTCTTATAATCCTCTGTATTTCTGTGGTATCTGTTGTAATTTCTCCTCTTTCATTTTTAATTTTATTTACTTGAGCTTTTTCTCTTTTTTTCTTAGTAAGCCTGGCTAAGGGTTTGTGGATTTTGTTTATCTTCTCGAAGAACCAACTCTTTGTTTCATTAATCCTTTCTACTGTTTTTTTGGCCTCAATATCATTTATTTCTGCTCTGATTTTTATTATTTCTCTCCTTCTGCTGGCTTTGGGCTTTGTTTGTTCTTCTTTTTCTAGTTCTGTTAGGTGTAATTTAAGGTTGCCTATTTGGGCTTTTTCTTGTTTGTTAAGGTGGGCTTGTATCACTATGAGTTTCTCTCTCAGGACCGCTTTTGCTGATTCCCATATAGTTTGATATGGCATATTATCATTTTCGTTTGTTTCCAAATAGTTTTTGATTTCTCCTTTAATTTCATCAATGATCCATTGGTTGTTCAGTAGCATGTTGTTTAATCTCCACATTTTTGTCACTTTCCCAGTTTTTTTTTCATGGTTCATTTCCAGTTTCATAGCCTTATGGTCTGAAAAGATGCTTGTTATGATTTCAGTCTTCTTAAATTTGTTGAGGCTTGCTTTGTTTCCCAACATATCCAACCTAGAGACACTCTCTAGGTCTATCCTAGAGAGTGTTCCGTGCACGCTTGAGAAGAATGTGTAGTCAGCTGTTTTTGGATGGAGTGCTCTGTATATGTCTACTAGGTCCATCTCGTCTAGTTTTTCATTTAAGTCTACTATTTCTTTATTGACTTTTTGTCTGGATGATCTATCCATTGTTGTAAGTGGGGTGTTAAGATCCCCTACTATTATTGTGTTGTTGTTGATGTCTCCTTTTAGGTTTGTTAATAGTTGCTTTATGTACATTGGTGCTCCTATGTTGGGTGCATATATATTTATAAGTGATATGTCTTCTTGATGGAGTGTCCCTTTTATCATTATATATTTCCCTTGTCTTTCTTAACCTGTTTTTTCTTGAAGTCTACTTTGTCTGATATGAGTATGGCAACACCTGCTTTCTTTTGTTTGCCATTAGCTTGGAGTATTGTCTTCCATCCTTTCACTCTGAGCCTGTGCTTGTCTTTAGTGCTAAGATGTGTTTCCTGAAGGCAGCATATTGATGGGTCTTGCTTTTTAATCCATCCTGCTACTCTGTATCTTTTGATTGGAGAGTTCAATCCATTGACATTTAGGGTAATTATTGATATATGAGGGCTTAATGTTGCTGTTTTGTCACTTATTTTCTGGTTCTTTAGCATTTCCTTTGTTCCTTGTCCCATTTGTTTCGGACTGCCAATTCAGTTTGGTTGTTGTCTTATGACTCTTCTAGTTTTCTCTTTGTTTATCATATGTGGTTTTGTTATGATTATTTGTTTAGTGGTTACCTTGAGGTTTGGGCAAAAAATCTTGCGTACGATATAGTCCATTATCTGATGGCCTCCTATTTCCTTATACTAAGTCAAATCAATCACTTTCCTCTTCCCCTTCTAAGTTGTTCTTGTTATACCTTATTCTATCTTGTGTTGTGGCTGTGTGTTTACAGTGATGAGGTTAAATTTATTTTTGGTGAGTTTCTTCTTTTGCTCTTTGAATTTAGTATTTAAGTGGTTGCTAACCTATTCCGGTAAAGATCTACTAATTTCTGAGTTTGTCTACCTACTTTCTCCTTGCTCCAATCATTGTGTTCCCTTTCTCTTCTTTTTTTCAGGCCTGAGGGCCTTCTTGAGTATTTCTTGTAGTGGGGGTCTCGTGGCCATGAACTCCTTTAGCTTTTGTTTGTCTGGGAGTGTTACTATTTCTCCATCATATTTGAAGGATATATTTGCTGGATAGAGTATTCTTGGCTGAAAGTTTTTGTCTTTCAGTATTTTGAATATATCATTCCAGTCTCTTCTAGCCTGTAAAGTTTCTGTTGAGAAATCCGCTGAGAGCCTGATGGGAGTTCCTTTGTACGTTATTTTTTGTTTTTGTCTAGCTGCTCTTAATATTGTTTCTTTGTCATTGACCCTGCCTAGCCTTACCACTAGGTGTCGTGGTGAAGGCCTTTGTCTGTTAATATATATAGGTGTCCTGTTGGCTTCGGTTACTGGTATTTCCTGCTTCTTCCCCAGATTTGGGAAATTCTCAGCTATTATTTCCTTGAATAGGCTCTCTGTTCCTTTTTCCCTCTCTTCTCCTTCAGGAATACCTATAATTCTTATGTTACATTTTCTAATAGAGTCAGATATTTCTCGGAGTCTTTCTTCATTTCTTTTTAGTCTTAGTTCTCTCTCCTCTTCCATCTGGAGTATATCTGTATTCCTAGCCTCTAAAGTGCTAATTCTTTCCTCCATATTGTCAGCTCTGTTCTTTAAAGATTCCAGATTCTCCTTTATCTCCTCCATTGTGTTCTTCATCTCCATCAGCACTGATTGGTTTTTCTTTATGATTTCAATCTCTTTTGTGAAGAAACTCCTAATCTCATTGAATTGTTTATCTGTGTTGTCTCGTATTTCCTTGAGTGTTTTTATGATAGCTATTTTGAAATCTCTGTCATTTAGATTATGGATTTCTGTGTCTTCGGGGTTGATTTCTGGGTGCTTGTCATTTTGTTTCTGGTCTGGTGATTTCATATATTTTTGCATTGTGGTTCCTGTGTTGGTTTTGTTTTTCCTCATCCTGGAATTCTCTGGTTGCAATTTCCACCTGCCGCCACTGTCTGGTGGTAAAGGGCTGTGTAGTCTAAGCCCCCTGCGCTCTGCCCCAGTTTTTCTGCTGCGATCCGCAGTTTTGTTTTTTGTTTTTTTTTTTTTTCCCGAAGCGATCCACGAGTCCGGTCATTTGATCAGGTCTGCTGCGGGTTGCTTGGTCTGATCTGTCGCGGATCTCTTGGTCCGGTCTGCCGCGTATCACTAGGTCTGGTCTGGTCGGTTGAGCTGCAGGGTCTGGTTTGTGGGGAGGGGGGGCTCTCTCTTTTGCCCTCTGGGTCCCTGACGTGGGAGGCTTCTCGTTTGCCCCTCTTTATCCGCTCTCTGGGGTGCTCAGATGTTGATGGTAGCCCTGTGGCTCTTCTGAGTCCTCTGTGCGGGAGTTTCCCACTGGCTGAGAGAGTCCGAAGAGCTATGGTTTCCCCGCCGAGGGCCGCCCCTCCCCCCTCTCTGGGAGCCGCGCAGACCGGGATTGCTGATCTGATGGGGAGGGAGAGGAGTTCTCCTTACCTCTCCCCACTTCCTCTGGGGGCCCAGCACGTTCCGCTCTCAGATGTGCAGTAGTGTGGATCTTTCTGCTCTAGCTTTTCACTGTCTGGGATTCCGTTGTTGGTCTGTGACTGTTCCTTTTGTTGTATCTTGTCGGGGAAGAGTTCACGGGAAAGCTCACTCTGCCATGATGCTGAAGGTGGTTTCTCTTTTTTTGTGATCTATGGCTCTGCTCTGATTTTTTTTTTGCTGGTTACTGTGAGGTTTGTATGAAGATCTCATAGATGATATAGTCCATCTTCTGATAGCCTCTTATCTCCATTAGCCTAAGCAGGTTCCATCCCTTTCCCCTTTCCTTCTGAGTTATTGTTGTCACAAGTTATTCATTTTTGTGTTGTGCGTTTGTGACTAAGGTCAAGTGTTTATAGTTACTTTTGATGCTTTCCTTCCCTTCTTCTTTGAAGTTATAATTAAGTATTTGCTACCCTGTTGTGAAACAGAGCTGTAGCTTTCTGATTTTGTCTGTCTATTTATCTCTTTGCTCAAAGCTTTGTAGACATTTGCCTTCTTTTTGTTTCAGGTATGAGGGTGTTCTTGATCATTGCTTGTATTGGAGATCTAGTGGCGATGAACTCCCTCAGCCTTTGTTTATCTGGGAAAACTTTTATTTCTCCATTGTATCATAAGGATCGTTTCACTGGATAGAGTATTCTTGGCTGAAAGTTTCTGTCTTTCAGTATTTTTAATATATCATTCCATTCATTCCTTGCCTGTAAAGTTTCTGCCAAGAAATATGCTGAAAGCCTGATAGGGGTTCCTTTCTAGGTTATTTTCTTCTGTCTTGTTTCCCTTGATATTTTTCCTTTGTCATTGGCTTTTGCCAATTTTAATGTTATATGCTTTGGAGAAGGTCTTTTAGCATTGATGTAATTAGGCGTTCTGTTGGCTTCATGTATTTGTAAGTCCGGTTGTTCCCCAGGTTTGGGAGGTTCTCAGCTGTTATTTCTTTGAACAAGCTCTCTGCTCCTTTCTCCCTCTGGAATATGTATAATTCTTTTATTGCTTTTATAATTGAGTCACATATTTCTCCAAGAATTCCTTCATTTTTTAAAAATCTGAATTCTCTCTCCTCGTCCACCTGAAGCATTTCTATATTTCTATCTTCTAAATCACGAATTCTTTCAGTCATAATATCAGCTCTATTTTTTAAGGATTCTAGATTCTTTTTTATCTCATTAATTATGTTCTTCATATTCAGAATTTCTGCCTTTTTTTTTAATAGTTTCAGTCTCTTTGATGAAGTATTCCTTTTCCTCATTAATTTTATTCCTGAGTTCATCGAACTGTCTGAACATCCTTGTAACTTTGTGAGTTTCTTTATGACAGTTTTTTGAATTCTCTGTCATTTAGATTGTAAATTTCTGTGATCAAGGTTGGTTTCTGGAGATTTGTCATTTCCTTCTGCTCTGAATTGTTACTGTAGTTTCTTATGGTGTTTGATGAACTAATTGTTTGCCTGCGTATTTGTGGTAGTACCAGGTCGCAGATTCCACCTGCTACCACTGTGGGGGAAGCATGAGCTGTCTTTCTGATCCCCCCCATATGCTGGAATTTGTGTTGGTACAGTGGGTGTTCTCACCCGCTGAGAAATCATTTACACTGGGCTCAGAGCTCCCGCCACATGGAGGCAAGTACCCAGTTGTGAGACCGCAGCACTACTATGGGTGTGTGTGCATCTGGGAGAGCATTTGCATGTGCGCGTGTATCTGCTGCTGCCTTTTCTCATGCTCATGGCAGCCTCTGTGCTTGGTGGGTGGGGCTTCTTCACGGGTCTGAGCATTGGCCGATCATTGGGACTGCCGTGGCACGGTGGGCTTTCCAACCATCCAGGAAAGCATTCATGTGCGGGTCCAGGGCTGCCGCCAACCCCTCCCAGAGTTGCACCAAGGCGCATTCCCACTTTTGGGGATGCAGCAGTACTATTGGCTCTCACGCCAACCTGGGAAGTGCTTGGGCGTGTGCACAGTGCTGCCAGGGAAGGGTTGGGGATAGGAATGAATTCATAGTACGTGCAATGACAAGCATAAATCTCAAAATAATAATGCTGAGTGAAAGAAGACAGTAAAAAATGAGTAGTATATGATCCCATTTATAAAAATTCATGGAAAATACAGGAAAATCTATAGGGACATATACCAGAACACTGGTTGCCTGGGAATCAGAATGTGTTTGCAAACGGCAGGGAAGGAGGAATTAAAATGAGCATGAGGAAATTTGGGGAGGATGGGCATTTCTTTTCTTGATTGTGGTGATGGTTCAATAAGTTATAATCAAAATATATCAAATTGTTCACTTTAAATGTATGTAGTTTACTGTATGTCGTTAATGCCTCAATTAAGCTAGAACATGTAGGGGAAAGAGAGGGAGAGAGAGCCGAAAGAGGGAAAAGGGAAGGAAAAGAAGGACTGAGGGTGAAAATTAAGTGGACAAAAGGAAGAGGGAGACACAGGAGGCATCGGGTCTCTGTGGCTTTGGCATCTTCTTCCCCTGGAGTCTCCCATACTGGGCAGCTGACTGGACCATTCTGATGCGCTCTCCTCACCTCACAAGTCACTTGTCTGCCGGCGGAAGAAGGAGGGCAACTATGAGGTGCAGTGTCAATGCCTGGGCTATTACCTGCCTCCTGGCGACCTACGGAAGCTGCGATGACTAGATCTGACTAGATCTGAGGTCCCTTTTTCATAGCTGGGGTCCAGAGAAGCTTGGCTGGAACAGAACGAAACCACATTGGACAGACACAGGCTCCAAGCCTTTCTAGACTTGGGCCCTGACTGGCTCACAGGGGACTAAGCTGAAAGGTTTCAACTTCCTTAAGTCCTGAAAGTGACTGTAACTTCTGTCCTGTGGTGTCACACCAGTTCATCCCTCAGGGACACCAGAATTGGTGAAACCAGCACAGACATTGCCATCATGTAAAATCGAATCCCCACTTCATTGCAAGGTTTTCCTTCTTAGGAAACTTTGGAACATCCCTCCCCTTGACTCTGTGCAGCCATCACACCCCTCTCGGTTCCTCCATATTCCTCCCCCAGTGAAGCACTGGCAGTCTCACGTTCCCTTTTTCTGCTTCATTCTCTGAAGCTCAGATTCACCAGGACTTCCAGATCAATCTCCCTCGATGTCTCCTCTCCCCATTCATGGGTCCTCCATGACGGGAAACAGGCCAAGATGAGAGGAGTGGGTGAGACATGACTCTGCAGTCACCTTGGGCCTTGGGAGCTGAGATGACTAGGTGTCTGGAGACCCTGAATCCCAGAGTAACACCAAGGCTCTGGGAATAGAGTATCTGCTCTGGATGTAAAAGTGAATAAAACTCGGGGCGGGGGGAATCTGAGGGAAAAGAAAGAGTCTTTTTTCATCTTTCTCTGTACAGAGTCCAACTAGCCTCACAGCAGAGGCTCCCCAACAAGCAGCCCAGAGCATCCCAGGCATGAGGCAGGCTGTGCTGTTCTGCAGTGGGTCTGTGGGAACAGATTACATTATCTGTACACACTTTGCAGACGACCACAGCTGAAGACACCCAAGGGCTGAGAATTAAAGTCACAGTCATGACACTCTCTCAGACTTCTTGTGTGTGAGCTTCACATTCTCAATCTTAAGCTGTGATTCTCTGAGAATGCACACTCTGAAGATGCTAATGATTAATAATATTAATATATTATTATTATACATTGCATACATCATACATTATACACTGTACATTATAATGATAAATTAATATATAATTATTATTATACATTAATATATTATGATATATTACATTATTATAATAATATGATAATGATTAATAATAGTTATCATTATTGACTTTAATTTCTGCTAAGCAACATGACTGGCAAGCTCTGCGTGTATTATCTCAGTTACAGTCACCATTTTTAGGGTTTTATTCCCATTTTAAGCTAAAGATATGGAGGCTCAGAAATATTAAGTAACTTGACAAAGAAGGAAAAAAATTACTCCAAAGCTAAATTAAACACCTATTCAAACTATGTGTCAAAGAAAGAAAGACGTTATCAGACCTACAAACAGACTCAAAGTTGACCTCCCACAGGCCTGCAGTGAAAGAACCAGTAAAGAATGTGCATCAGGAAGAAGAAATGTGAGCCCAGGAAAACAAAACAGGAGTCACGAGGAAAGGAAAAAACAATCTGTCTAATTTAGTATTAGTTTTAAAACAAGACATTAAAAACACATTCGAACCAAAATTCCAGATGATTACCACATGGAAGAATAGAGGAGAGAAGATTTAGCTAAAAAATAACTCATTTTTTAGGGAAGATATAAATACTTAGATACTCTATTATTGTTTAACACATTGCTCTCAGAAACTGATAAATCTGTGGGACAAAAGTAAGTAATGATAAAGAGGATTTGAAGAGTGCAACATACTCAACCAGGCAAATAGACAAATCCCAACACACTGGCTGATTTTGAGACTTGTGATGCTGAAAACGGTCATTCTCCTGACAGCATGATACGGCAATGGGACATCAATTTTCATGAATCAAATTTCCAACGCATACAAATCTAAAAGAAGGGAAAATCCAGTATTTCATTATATGCAACTGTGATTCAACATGCAACAAATACCAGAAAAATAGAGACCCAGAAGTAGGTGTCTTTTTTGAGAAGACAGATATAACAACTCTTTAGTGAAATATTATGTTGGAATCTATTGGAATATTACACAAAAAGGACAATCCATTTGGACTAGGTAGGTTTTCTCTGTGACTGTGAGGGCAGAACTCTAAAGAATCCCCTGACTGTGATACCGCTCTGTTGATCTTAAAATACAAATGCATAACACTCAGGAAAGGAAAATGAGAGAACAAAATGAGAAGGAAAGATCTCCTTTCTCTCCTCACCTGAAACCCAATCTCTCACCTCAGAAAGATCACTGTCTGTATCTTCTCTGTCATGCAAAGGAATCAAAGAAAAGAAAACTATTGGTATATATTAAAGTTTCAAGAGCTCAAAGGAAGAAGACATCAGGACCCCTGCAGAGGCATTAATGTAGTGTGAGCTCCATGTCATCTGCCCCGTCTTGTCTTTTCTTCATCGTGTTTGTCGGCCTTCTTGGCCCCTCACTCTCCCTGCCTCGCTAGCGAGTCTGTCTGCATCAGTGCTACCGCCAGTCTCTCTCTTGCCGTCTTCACTTTCCCTTCCTGTTTCCTGATATCCTCCTCAGTCACCAGAAGTTGTTTGCAAAGGAGCTGTGGGATGTACAGACCAGCTCCTGGGATCGTCTCTGCTGAATCTGAAGACAAGGCAGGGATGGGCATGGGACTGGAGTTCAGACCACCTGCGAGCACACCTGGCAGGGATGCACCTGTGCAACTAGGTGCAAGATTCAGCAGGGCTTTGGCAAGGTCCAAAGGGCTTAACAGGTTTCCTTTACTCTGCTGGCCTGGAGACCTTGCAGTCTCTTCTGCCAGCAGAGTTGTTGGGGCTGCTCCAAGGTTTCCTCCCATTGATGGCATCTGATGTCATTGCCAGGATAGGATGTGATTCTAGTAACTGGCCTCTTGAATATGTAACTGGACGTCCTCAAAGGGATGGAGATGCTCAAACCAGGCTTTGGGTTGGATTGGTTTCCACAATCATGTTGCTTCCT